>NW_024081735.1:104057-586433 GCF_003009895.1 Hyaena hyaena
ACTCTTCTTTCCTGTTCCTGGATCAGTTTGTCTCTTTTTTTGTCAGCTTCTTGTTTTTCTATAATGGTGTCTTCTAAATCACTTATTCTCCTTTCTGCCTCTTCAACCCGTGCACTGGAGGCCTCTAATTTATTATGTATCTCATTTATTGCATTTTTTAATTCTTCATGCCTATTTTTATTTTCCATTCTGTCTGTAGCCATAGTTTCTTTGATGTCCCCTATGTTTTTTTTCAAGCCCAGCTATTAATTTTACCATTATTATTCTAAAATCTTGTTCAGTTATGCTGCTGATATCTGTTTTGAGCAGTTCATTAGCTGTCATTTCTTCTTGGAGTTTCTTTGGAGGAGAGGTCTTTCGTTTCGTCATTTTAGTTAGCTTTCCGGCTCTTGTTGGTTTTAAAGACCTGTTATGCTCTCTGTACCTATGAGCGCTGCTGTATCCAAGAAGACTCTTTGACTGTCCAGGGCCTATCCTTTCAGAGAGTGTTTTTTGAATGGCATCTCTTGGTCTCTCTTGTTGGGACCTTGGTTATTTTATTTTCCTATTCGTAGTGATATTTGGGACTCTCCACCTTGTGTACTCTGGCCTGTTTCTTGAGGTAGCCCTGGAAAGGAAAACAGACAGACAAACACACAGGGAGCAGGAGCACACAAACGTACAGGTTAATTCAACTAACATGCAAAGCGAGAGGGAAAATGAAAAAGTTAAGAGAAAAGACGGAGGAGGGAGGGCAAATAATAGGGAGTATAAAATATATAAAAGGGTCAAAAAGGAGAAAAGAAAAGGAAAAAAGAAGAAAACCGATGGACAAAGAACGGTTTAAAGCATATAACCGGATTTCCCAGCTACAGTTAAATAGCCGTGTGAATGCAGTGCTGGTTAAAGAGCATAGAGAAAGAGAGAAGACAGGGCGGGATGCGGCAAAATTGGAAATAGTATGAACAGGCAAAGGGATACGATGCTTTTTTCAAAGAGGTAAAGGGTAGAATATGGTTGGATAGGTGAGAGAAAGGTGCTGGAATTATCCAGAGAAACTATATAGTCCAATTACTCCTGAGAGAAAGAGATGAAAAGGTCGGGAGGTGTAGAATTTACATCTACAGAATGGACTAAATTTGAATGTTTAAGCACGCCGATGCCCAGAGGAAATCAGGTCAGTGTTCTGCGGAAAAAAAGAAAAAAAAAAAACCCAAACCAAAACCAAAGCCAAAAAATAGGCGAAAAGGGAGGAGGGCAGCTCTGAAGCAGGGATGGGCGTGGTGTGATCCAATGAGTCAGGCGGGAGTTCTGCCTGGAGGTTGTAGGGAGGAGAGTGGCGGTGCTCCACCTCACTTTTATAGGAGTGTAAACTTCATGGGCCAGGGGCTCAGCCAAAGTTTGTTGAGCTTTTCAACACAGGCCAGTCCCAGCCTCCAAATCCTAGGCCAAGTAGCCCGCTAAAATTGCGGGTCCAAGCCCGCCTCGAAGGTAATGGCTACAGGCGCGCAGCCTCTCCCAGCCAGCCAGGAGCCCGCACAAAGAAGCAGATCGTGAGCGCAGCCCCTCCTGGGCGACTTGGAGTGTGGAGGGGCCTGACGCGCAGGTATTTTGTGCGCAAAGATTTTCTACACCCCGAGCGGAGGTTTTTCCCCCGAGCGGAGGTTTTTCTGTTTCGGACTCTCTTTTTCCCCTCTCACTCCCCACAGAGGGGGGTGGCCTGTTTCTCCAGTCTCCAATTCAGGCCCGATTTTTACTTTCCCAGTTCGCACTCACATTAGAAGGCTTTCTCAGTAGAATCTGCGTCCTTTCTCTCCCAATCTCTTGGGCTTGGTACGGTTTCCTATGGCTTCAGATCTTTTCCGTGTGATGCCTGGGCGTGAGTGCAGGTGCTCCCTACTTCTCCATCTTGCCCCTCCCCCCTCCCTCTCTCTGTTCCTTCCTTGTTCATTCTCTCTCTCTCTCTTTCTTCAAATAAATAAATAAATACAGACATACATACATACATACACTTTTTAAATAATAAATGAATACTCTTGTTTAAATAAATAAATAAATAATAAGCTTTTAAAACAATAATTAATTTAATAATTTAATTTTTAAAAAATTCAAAGGAGAGGTAAGTGAAACACATATGAGAAAGAAGCAGGAAGATCAAATGTGAGAAACTGCCACAGCTGGGGCCTGAAAAAAATACATTTGGAAGGTGTTAATAATTACAATTTTCATGAATTAAAAATTAAAACTTCTCCAACCGTCAGTGATGCAAGTAGATCCTGGATATATTTTGCCAAACAACCCACATTAATATTTTTCCTACGTGTCCTTAAATATTTATTTTTTCTAACAATGACAAAAATATTTTTTTAACACCTACTTTATTTCAGGTGCTATTCTCAGATACTAGGATGCATCAGTGTAAAACAAAACTCTCTGCCCTTTGGAGTCTATGTTCTAGAAAGAAGGCAGGTGATATACAAGAAAATAGTAAGTAGACAATAGAGGATATTCGACTATGACACGACTTATGAAAATATGTTGGAACGTAAGGGAGATTAAGAATATACAAAAAGGAGGGTTGGGTATTTATTTATTTATATACTTATTTATTTATTTTAAGAGAGAGAGAGAGGGAGAGAGAGAATCCCAAGCCCCCCATCCCCACCCCAATGTGGGGGCTTGATCCTACAAACCATGAGATCAAACCCTGAGCTAAGATCAAGAGTCAGATGCTTAACCAATGGAGTCACCTAGGCTCCCGGAGGGGTGGTAATTTCAAATAAGGTAGTTGGAATCAGCTTCATTAAGAAAATGATATTTGTGCAGAGCCTTGAAAGAAGTGAAGGGCAGATCCTGCAGATATCTAGGGTAAGAGTCATTCAGCAAAAGGAAACAGAAAGCTCAAAGGCCCCGAGGTGGAAGCATCCCAGTTACTATGAAGCAAGAAAGAACCAGTGTCCTACCTAAGGGAATAAGTGAAGAGGAGAAAAGTAGATTAGGTCAAAGGAGTAAAGTGGCCCACAGTAATTGTCTTACAGACCATTGAAAAGGTCTTTTCTGTTTTGTTTTGATTTACCGGTATTTATTTTTACTCTGAGATACATGGGAAGTGAGGCAAATTTTAGTAGACGCCTGACATGATTTGTTTTAAATTTAAAAGAATCACTGTGCTATGTCTGAAAAAAAACCTTAGAAGAACAAGAGAGGACACTAGGAGATGACTTTGAAAATTACCACAATGGCTCAGGCCAGAGAAGATGGTGGTCTTTGAACAGATAAGAGTTTCCTCTAGTATGATCTTTATTCACCTTGAATTTTACCCTTTAGAACTAAGTTCCGTTAGCAGCTATTCTTCCTTTTCTGTCTCTTGCAAAAGTGGATGTTTTCTGTTCCTTCCCATGTCCGTGTCCTTGTAAACTCTGGTATAACCATATGTTAACGAGTCAGGTATAGTATGCTTTGGGAAACCTAGAGCAATCTTACTTTATACCATAATTTTGTCACATTGACACTTTGATCTTTAAATCACAGGTTATTATTGCCTAGCTTGTCTGCTTTAAGTACAGCTGGACATTTAGCATCCAGAATTATTTTTCTTGATTATTACGATTTCTTCAAATCATTCACTCCCAGCCTTGGGACTCAGGAGGAACTGATCAAGCCAAAAACTAAATGAAAATACATGGTATCTCTTCAAAATCTCACTTTCTGCCTTAATTTAACTCTCATGGAAATTTGAATTTTCCTTTCCATATTTCTTTAGATATAGTGACAATACAAGTTTGCATGTTAAAAGGCATTAGGAAACTTCACCAAAAATCTCTATCCTCTTCTCTTAGATTTTTAAATACTTAAGATCCCAAATTTATTCTTCAACCTAAAATGACTATATTACCTCCTCCTCAGTGCCAAAATCATCATCATTTTCTCATGGGGAGAGGGCATATTGTGATAGTGTTTATTACACACAGGATTTAGAGGCCGGAAGTTTCTTTACGATTTTTTTATTACAGTGATTCACATAACATATAATTAACCATTTTAAAGTGAAAAATTCAGTAACTTGACATGATTTCTGTTCACATGTTAATAACCATGGGAAGGTTGTAATTCTCTCTCCAATAATTGGAAGACCCCGTTGGAAATAAAAATAGTACCAGTGGGAAAATTTAAGAGAAAAAAAAAGAGACAAATCCTCATATGAGGAAACATTGCAAAAATACCGTTGTACACTCATTATTGAGAGAGGGCTAAAAGCTGCCAAATGTTAATCATTAAAAATAGTATGAGATGTTTTGCCTTCCAGAATGTTAATACCTCAGTAATGGGATTGTTTTTTTCTATACTTATTACCAGATCTTTTTTGATTGGTAGTATTTAAAAAGGAGAAAACTTTCTTATAAGAGCAATTCCCATACAACTTCACATTCTACAAGATCCTATTAGTCAGAAATATGACAGACATATTCTCTGAGCTATTTAAATGAAAAAAAAATGGAGTTGCTACTTTTTCATGATGCGTTCTTTAAAATAATTTTTTAAACATTTTTATTTTCGAAGAGAGAGACAGAGCACAAGCAGGATAGGGCAAAGAGGGGGACACAGAATCTGAAGCAGACTCCAGGCTCTGAGCTGTCACCACAGACACTGATGCAGGGCTCGAACCCAGTAACAGTGAGATCATGACCTGAACTGAAGTCGTCACTTAAATGACTGATCCACCTAGGCACCCCTCATGATGCTTTTTTTCATAACCATTACCATATTGATGAACAAAATAATAAAATGGCTATGATTGTAGTGAAGATTTTTTTCATTTCTTCATTCGGCTATTCAGAAATACAACTTGCCTTCCACCTGTGTCTGATAAACTGCTAGAAGTGGATGAAAACATACTACATGTACTCCAGGGGCACTTTTGAAGGGCAAAAAATAATTCTGATCAGCCCAGAAATAAATAAGTTTTTGAAACACCAAGGTTAATACTAAGTCAATGGTAGAATGAAGATATAATTTCAGCTTCCCTGACTCCACATCTAGGACTCCATTAACTAGAACCTAGGGCTGGCCTGCCAAAACAGTTAAGTACAGAATCACAGCCTCTCCACACTGTTTCTCAGCTAAGATGAAAGTTGGCTAAGCTCTCTTGATATTTTTAATATTTATTCTCACCTCAGATAGCTCTCTTTCCTTTTTTGTTTTTTGCCCTTCTTACTATGTTACATACTTCTCTCTGCTTTTCCACGTCAACACCCTCATCATTTTACTGATAACTTCTTCTCACAAATACTGTATGAAGGCAAACTACAAAGTTGGTCATAAATTATTGATAGGTGAATCCATACACAATTGTGAGGTGAGTTTTCCTGAGTTTCTGTGCTCCTGATTTGAAACCTGTTAAAATACAATGAGGTGATTAGAAAGAACATAAGAAAATACTGTCTACTGTGTATACAGTACTGAAATAAATTGGCAAGGATATTGATGAAAAGAGTTTCTGAAATGTCTGTGTCATTGGAAAAGTAAATGTGAATTTAGATTGCATTAGTTTTCAAGTGGTAACAGAAGAGCCTTCATTATTAAGGCATAAAAATGACTCAAAAAATTTTAAGAGAAATACTGCTAGTTACGTAAAATTAAATAAAGCTCCTGACAAATAAGAAAAATAATTTAGTATTCCATGGAAAGTTCTTTGATTATCTTTCAACCTCTCAGCTAGAAATATATTTATCAAATAAAACAACAGACTAGTGAAATTATCCTTGGGTATATTTAGTGAATAGACCAAGCAGAGAAGCTATTATTGAGGAATATCTAGAACTAATGTAATGAAGAATCATAGATATCAAGTCCATTTAAAGACAGGGAAAACAACATTATATACTTTAATTCATTTTGAAGACAGAGTTATATTACAATACAGTGATAGACAATTATGATAATTATCAGGGGTAAGTAGGAGTATGGCTCTGTTCTATTTGCTCTTTAGTCTCCTGAAAGGTCAGTGTTAATTAGTCAAACTCAAAAGGCATCACTGAGCCTCACTATAGAAGCTGTGGACTGGTACCCTTCATCTTGTGTATCTATCTTTTCTTGGCCCTAAGGCTGGAGGATTGAGAGAATTCTGTTGTAGAAATGACTAGACTAAAAGCAGGAAACAGCTTTGACTTTGGCTCAGGTCATGATCTCACGGCTTGTGAACTCAAGCCTCGCGTCAGGTTCTGGGCTGGCAGCTCTGAGCCTGGAGCCCGCTTTGGATTCTCTGTCCCTCTCTCGCTCTGCTCTCCCCCGCTCATGCTCTCTCTCTCTCAAGAATAAATAAACATTAAAAATTTTAAAAATAAAATAAAATTAATGATAACAGCATGTGGCACACATATTTACGAGGTATAGGACACTGTGCTAAGTGATTTTACTTTTTAAAAAAATGTTTTTAATTATTTTTGAGAGAGAGAGACAGAGAGAGAGCCAGCAGGGGAGGGGCAGAGAGAGAGAGACACAGAATCTGAAGCAGGCTCCAGGTTCTGAACTGTCAGTGCAGAGCCGGACGCAGGGCTTGAACCCACTAGCCATGAGATCATAAACTGAGCCAAAGTCGGACGCTTAACTGGCTGAGCCACCCAAGCACCCCTAAGTGATTTTACTTGCATTTCCTTTCTTTATCTTAAAATCCCAGCAGACAGGTACTATTTTCATTCTCATTTATAGATGAGGAAAAAGGGGCTCTGATCAGAGTGAGAGGACCAATCATTGACTCAAGCTGAGAGCTGACTCCAAAGCCCAGGCTTTTAGCCAGAGTTTTATAGTAACAGTGACAGCTGCTAACCGGACAACTTCAGACACGTGCGGACACCCTCCTTATAAGAAAGCTGAGACACATCTGTGTTAATAACACTAGATGACCACTCAGCTCTTTTTGACTGTAAAACCCTCCTCTACCCACTTCCTTTTTTTTTCTTCCTGATTCACTCTTTTTCTCTCTCTATCATTGTTTTTCTCTCTCCCTCTCTTTCTTACAAATGGCCCACAATCAGAGTCTTAACTTTCTGAGAAGGGGTATGAAGCTTCATCGTCCCAGTTACTTACAGGGTATAAGAGAATATTGAACTATCCTCCCAGAGCCATGGTCCTTCAGTTTGAGGGCGAGAAAGCCCTATCCAAAATGCATTATCGGGTTGAGAGGACACTTGCCTCACTATAAATTCCTGTAGGGAAACATAAATAAGCATACATGTCAGAGAGTGACAGGATGAATAGACAGAGGTGACAGAGATAAAAAGGTGGAGAGAAACCCTTACAAACATTGAGAGACAACAGATTGAATCACTCTGGTAAAGAATGCATGCATACTCTGGCATGAACCTAGAGAAAAATGCCAATTATTGAATGCCACTGAGTGTTTCAAAAAGCATATTTCGTTTCTTCATAGTCATTATTATTTGATTCTCCAAAGAAGAATAGATCCATAAGGTCAAAATTGTACTGCCTTCATCCAACCTGTCTGACAAAATTCAAAGGTGACAGAGCCCCTTGGCAATTTTCATGGATGAAAGGCTGCCATCTTCTCCTCAAATTGAGTATATGAATTTATAGGAATTTTGTTAAGAAATGCTTTGTAGATATAGGAATGCTGAAGCATAGGAGCACATGTACCCCAATGTTCATAGAAGCACTCTCCACAATAGCCAAAACATGGAAAGAGCCTAAGTGTCCATCAACGGACGAATGGATCAAGAAGATGTGGTTTATCTATACCATGGAATACTACATGGCAATGAGAAACAATGAAATCTGGCCATGGGTAGCAACATGGATGGACCTTGAGGGTGTTATGCTGAGAGAAATAAGTCAGGCAGAGAAGGACAAATATCATATATTTGCACGTATAGGAGGATTAGGAGGAACTTAATGGAGGACCAAGGGGGAGAAGAAGGGGGGAAATGGTGGGGGAAATGGAGAGAGGCAAACCATGAGAGACTCTTGAATGCTGAGAACAAACTGAGAACTGATGGGTGTGTGGGGGGAGGGGGGATGGGCATGGAGGAGGGCACTTGTGAGGATGAGCACTGGGTGTTATGTGGAAACCAACCTGACAATAAACTGTTTGTAAAAAAAAAAAAAAAAAAAGAAAGAAAACATAAAAAAAGAAATGCTTTGCAGAGTTAGATAAAAATATAAAAATAATTTGGTTCTGTTGCATGGTTTATGAATTAGTAATTTGAGTTTGAATGATGCCATTTGAATTGTTGACAAATGACAGAAACGTCTAAGAGCCTGACCGACTTCCAGTGTCATTCTCTTTCTTTACCTTAATCTTCTTCCATTAATTTTAATGTGAACAACAACTGTCCAATGTCCAAGAAAAATTGAGAAGAAGCGAAAGTAAAGATAGAAGTTATAGATTTATAGTGCTTAGATTTATATAGATTTTAAGTTGCTTAGATTTATAGTGTAGAGTGTTTCCTATTAGTCCTTTCTCATACCTACCCTTCACTCATGATGCATTATAAGCCCCACTTTTTCTGTAAAAAGTTATCTACACTGGCATGTCTCTGAATTCCTATGTCATTTATTGCCAATACCAGATATTTAACTTTCAGCAGCCAAGTTGTTTCTTTCTTCTTACAAAATATGTAAGCATTGAAATACCAAGGTTACTTTTTAAACTTCTTTTCCTTTCCCAGCATCTTGCAAAGAGCAAATGATTTATAAATGTACATTATTATTGCTGCTATTTGCCTTCATAATAATGATGACAAGGTAAGGAATTTTCTATTTTACTCCACCCAGTTTAAGAATTGAAACCCTAAACCCACACAAAGGAGCAGTGGTCTGATGGTTATAGTCATGCAAACTTGACATGTGTTTGAATAGATTTGTTTTAAAGTGAAACATACTTTTAAAATGAATTAATTTAAAAAAGCGTAAAGGAGCGGCTGGATGGCTTGGTTCATTGCCCATCTGACTCTTGATTTTGTCTCAGATCATGATCCCAGGGTTGTGGGATTGAACCTGTGCTGGGCTCCACACTGAGCATGGAGTCTGCTTAAGATTCTCTCTCTCTCTCTCTCTCTCTCTCTCTCTCCCTCTGTCCCCCTCCATGTTGACTTTCTCTCTATATATGTATAAAATAATAAATAAATAAATAAATAAATAAGCATATATTATATATTTTACCCGTTTAATATATGCTATTGTTATAATTATGGAGGACATTAAAAGTGACTTTCGTTTAGGGAAAATTATCATTACCTGGAATCTACCTCTATTTTTCTGCTTGCTATAGACCACAGATAATTGCAACTGAAGTCTGCACTTACCAGTTCTTTTTCACTGTCTATCTTGAGGAGATTAGAGTGCAGTTGAGAGCATTGATTTTTACTCCTATTCCAGGAAGCTAATGACGTCCTAAATAGATAACAGTTGTTCTCATGTGTGACCCAGTTAGGAGGACAAGAGGTGGAAAAAACTGGAAATAAAAAGTAAATACAATGAGGTTCATATCATACCAATTTTCTCTTTCAGAGCAAACAACCATTCATTCTGAGGACACTTAATAATCAATGAATTGCCAGCGATACATTTCATTTTCAGTTCAAACTATAGGGATGTGATTTTTTTTAAGTTTGTGTATTTATTTTGAAAGAGAGAGAAAGAGAGGGAGGGAGAGAGAGAGGGAGAGAAAGAATCCCAAGCAGGCTCTGTGCTGTCAGCACAGGCCCTGATGCAAGGTTCTAACCTATGAACCGTGAGATCATGACCTGAGTCGAGATCAAGAGTTGGATACTTACCTGAGCCACACAGGCTCTTCTATAGGGATGCAATTTTTATATAAGGGACCATATTAAAATCCTTCATTCATTTAAGCTT
This sequence comes from Hyaena hyaena, assembly GCF_003009895.1. NCBI lineage: Eukaryota > Metazoa > Chordata > Mammalia > Carnivora > Hyaenidae > Hyaena > Hyaena hyaena. The sequence continues at coordinate 113,907 of NW_024081735.1, forward strand.
TAAAAATGAATGGAATAATTATAAACAGTGTTTTAAACAGCTAGTTCTACTTTCCTTTTTAAAAAAAAGTGTTTATTTTTGAGAGAGAGACAGAGAGCAAGCAGGGGAGGAACAGAGAGAGAAGGGGAAACAGAATCTGAAGCAGGCTCCAGGCTCAGAGCTGTCAGCATAGAGCCCGACATGGGGCTCAAACCCGCGGAACTGTGAGATCATGACCTGAGCCAAAGTCTGATGCTGAACCAACTGAGCTACCCAGGCACTCCGCCTCCTTTCCTTTTTGATTCGTATTCCATTCTTTCAAATTCAGTCCTCCCTTTCTTCATAATTCTTAAAATAAATCAACTTAGGTCAATCTTTGAGATATACAGTAATTTCATGTTAACTTCCTTTAGAGGTGTGAGATCCATTTAAGAATACAGCTTTCTAAAGCAGAAAAGTAATGCAATGATTCATATTATAGAATATCTTTATTTTGTTTTTTGTTTTTTGTTTTTTTTATTTTTTTTAACGTTTTATTTATTTCTAGGAGAGAGCGTGAGCAGGGGAGGGTCAGAGAGAGAGGGAGTCACAGACTGAAACAGGCTCCAGGCTCTGAGCTGGCAGTCAGCACAGAGCCCGACGCGGGGCTCAAACCCACGAACCGCGAGATCATGACCCAAGCGAAAGTCGGATGTTTAACCGACTAAGCCACCCAGGCGCCCCTAGAATATCTTTATTTTGTATCCTTAGCTACTTGAAACACATAGTGAGAAGGTATGGGTCCAGAGATGGAAAATTGAAGGCAAAATATTGTCATAGTCAATTATGATGCAATTAGAAATAAGGGTCAAGTGTATATCAAATTGTAATAAAATTAATGAAATTGTCTGATTAAAAAAAACAAATATAACCGGAGTTTTCAGGAACTTATCTACTAGGTCTATCTCTTTTGTATGTGCTCAATTTAGCCTCTTCATTCTCAGCACATTTTCCCTTCTTTCCTTTTTCTCTGCTTTTCTTCCAGACATCCTATTTCTTTTTTTTAATTTTTTAAATGTTTTTTATTTGTTTTTGAGAGAGAGAGAGAGACAAGATGAACAGGCAAGGATCAGAGAGAGAGAGGGAGATACAGAATCTGAAACAGGCTCTGGGCTCTGAGCTAGTTGTCAGCACAGAGCCCGATGCGGGGTGCGAACCCACGAACCGTGAGATCATGACCTGAGCTGAAGTTGAACGTTTAACCGACTAAGCCACCCAGGCAGTCCCCCCCCCCCCATTTCTTATTCTAACTATATTACTCTAAAGTGTCAATTCTCAAAGAGGAGAGAACACATTTCTTTCCTTTGCATCAAGTTGTACAGTCATCTATAGATCTAAATATGCAGAAAGTGATAAATTAGTTACTGATTTGAAAAAAAAATCCAACTTAGAAATATTTGGAAAGCATGGGATACTTGTATTACTTTATTGTATATATGACAGGGGATACCGAGTAAGATAATACTGGTATGTGTGCTCCCTGAATGTGCAATCCCTGCATGTAAAAGAGTACTCTCTTTACCTACCCTACTCCAGGCCTTAGCACCAATAATTAACTTTCCTGGATCAAGGATCCCCTTCATCTTTTAATTCTGTCCTTGCCTGTGGTTGTGAGAGCCTTGGTAGGAGCCACATTGTCTTCTAAAGATGATTGTGTGGGCTGACTGTAGTTCTCTTTATTTCTTGATGGAAAGTTGTCATTCTTCAATGGGTTGCTTCCTGAATTGGATCTCCAAATAGCTTCATATGCCAGCAACAATTATAGTGACAGGGAGAAAAAAGTCATTCTACTATATTCGAAATTATAATTCAAAAATCCATATTTTTGTTGGAATACAAATGGGTATATTCTTGATTAATGATAAATAGATAACATGTCTCTGATTGAGAGGTCAAGATAAATAGATAATAAATAAATGGTGATGATAGATGATAGATAGATAGATAATAGAATAGATGATAGATAGATTAAATAGATGGAAAGAAAAAATAACTTCCATGAAGGTGTAGTAAAAAGGAGAAAAAGTCAAGCATGTATAAAAGAAAGAGTATGAATGAGAAAGCAAGATGCAAATGAAATAGAGTTCAATGGAGCCACAAAAGATTTGAACTAGTAGTAAATCTATCTTTTTTATGTTATTTAAAAATGAGAGTTCCTTGAAAAAACTGTGAAGACACAATAATACATTATTGACAATAGAATGCATGTGATACAAAATCTGAAAGAACTCATTCACCCAACACAAAATGTCTATTCAGTAAATGCCTCAGGTAAATCCTGGTAGTATTCAAAGGAACTTAAATTAAAGATCGGGTATAAAACAGTTTCCTTAAATCATGAGATTTATTAAAATAGTTTATAGTCTCTTTAGAGAATTTATTTCATTAGGAAGATAAGCACCACATTGTACTTCCTTTTTCACCTCCACTGGTCTCCTTCCATTAACGTATCTTGGAAGATACCTTACAAATCACAGCTTTGAAAACAGCTATTCAAAGAAGATAATAGAGCAATGTAGTTAAGAGTATGCATTTTTTAGACAGATTGCCTAAATTTCTTTTTTTTTTTTAAATGTTTTATTCATTTCTAGGAGAGAGAGAGAGAGACAGCGTGAGCAGGGGAGGGTCTGAGAGAGAGGGTGTCACAGACTGAAACAGGCTCCAGGCTCTGAGCTGGCAGTCAGCACAGAGCCCGACACGGGGCTCGAACCCACAAACTGCGAGATCACAACCTAAGCGAAAGTCGGACGCTCAACCGACTAAGCCACCCAGGCGCCCCAGATTGCCTAAATTTCTAATCATGGTCTTACCATTAACTAGTTTATCACCCTAGAAAAGTAAAGTGCACACTCCCACCTCTCACTTCCCCTATAAATAAAATGAGAATTAGTAGCACTGATTCAGTAGGGCTAATATACAGATTAAATTAGATTATGCATGTCAAACTCTTAAAAGAGTGTATCGCACAGTATACATGCTTCTCAAATGTTTGTTGTTGTCGTTGTTGTTGTTGAATTCCCTCCCCCCATACTTACCCATGGTACCCAGGACCACAGCTATCACCAGTATCACCAAGCAAAGGATCCCCAAGGTCACAGCAACGGGACGCCAACAAGGAGATGTAGCACAAGTTCCTAGGAAGCCAGAGGGAACAGAAATTAAATGAAGAAATAAGACAAATAACACAGCACTGCAGTTCTACAGTTCATCAAAGTCTGGCAAATTCTGAAGCGAACCATTATACAAATAATCTAGTCATCTAGCATTATCTGAATTTTTCCTCTCCTTTATCATAGCTCTTCAGGTTCGAGAACTGTAATTTCAGCACAGTGCCCTGACATCTGTGCCCTCCTAATTTCAGGTTCACATTGATGTCTATAGGTCCTGACGCTACCAGCATTTCTGAAATCTGACTCATTTTTATGAAAGACAGCTTAATGTAGGGGAAACAGCATGGGTTCCTAAGAATAACCTTCTCTTCTCACTTAGTTGTTACATAACCTTGGGTGAATTACTCCCTCTGCTTACTCATTCTCTTTGTGAAAAGTTGGGGGGAGCGGGTCATAATACCTCAAAGAATCATTATGGGAACTAAATGGGCTGACACATGAAAGCATCTCGTCCAGAGGCTACTAGCTCATTATACGTAACTCACTGTTTGTCAACAAATACGCAGAATCATACACCTGCCTCCCAACCTCTTGCATCATCCAGTTTTTCCAAGTCCTCATCAACCAGTTGAGCAAGACGAGAATTGTGTAAGTGGTAAAGGGAAAATAATTGCACAATGTGGATTACCAGAAAGCAGAAGAGTGCAATGCTCATGTCAAAACTTGTGAAAAATCTTTCTCTTGATAACAGGAAACTCTTTTTATGTTAATAGCACCACACTGAGAATATAGCTGTGCCTTTGTCTGAGAGCAAGCAGCCTCGCATTTCAGAGAAATGTCAAATGGAACCATATAGGAGACTAAATGGTTCATTCTGTAAGAGAGAGACCTTACAATGTGTCTTTCACCATATTTCACTCTTTTTACATTACGTTTAAGACTCATATTCTGATAATTGGATCTTTTCATCTAACATCCACATTTTTCCTTCACTAGTATATACAATGAGCCCTCTTTTGATTAAAAAAAAAATCCAAATCAATTTCTTGTCAGAAAAAACAACACACCAGATTCATGATTCCACACCCTATGACTTCCACCTTGCCTTTGGCCTTTACCACAAAATCACAGATTTGGATTTTTCCTCATCTAACTTCCATCTTTTTATTCTTCTCTTTCTTATTTTCAATATTCTGATGTTGTTTATATATACTTCTTGGATTTTCCATGACTTCTATTCTACAGTCTACTCCTTTCCACCAACCAAGCAACAAATCACTCCCACTAAAATTCCTTCATCTTTGCATTTCATCACTTGTTTACAGTTCGTTAGTGTGGAAGTGTCTATTTCTACAGCACAGAGAAACTGTAGGTATTTTCTGCCATCATAATAATTACTCTAAATACTATTAGTCACCTAATGCTTGCCATGAGGCTTGGTGCACTTCCAAATCTTCAGTGATGTCTGAAAACCTTTTAAGACGTTTTCATCCTACAAATCTCAAGTCTCTCAAATTTTCTCCACGTAAGTGTTTTAGCTGATGGGAATACGAATGGTGAAGGCAGAAAGAAAAAGTACCTTTCTCTGAGACCACAGGTCTCCCAGGGGCGGCTTGAGAGCTGAAGTCTAAACGAGTATAACCATCTTCATCCAAATTTTCTATCTCAGAACGATATTCCATTGTTCTACTGAGTCCTTGAGTTGGCACAGCATTTGAGAGCTCTTTCCTCTTTTCTTTTGCCTGTGGTCGAAAGACGATGTATGAGTCAAATCATGTGGGAAAGGCATTTGCTGAGCTTTAACAGGTTGAGCTTAAGTAGTCCAACCAGATGGCCAAAGGCAGGAAAAGAAAACTATGTCGTGGTAAGTTCCCGTTTGCACCTTTAGATCCTGTTTCTTTTTTTTAATTTTAAATGTTTAATGTTTTATTTATTTCTGAGAGAGAGAGAGAACCAGCGTGAGCAGGGGAGGGTCAGAGAGAGAGGGAGACACAGAATTGGAAGCAGCTCCAGGCTCCGAGCTGGCAGTCAGCACAGAGCCCGACGCGGGGCTCGAACCCACGAACCGCGAGATCATGACCTGAGCCGAAGTCGGACACTCAACCGACAGAGCCACCCAGCCGCCCCTAGATCCTGTTTCTAAAACTGATGACCCTGAAGAAAATGACAAGGCAGCACAATAGATAAATCTTTGTTTCAGGCCAAATATAAGGAAAATGAAACATGAATTCATACATGCATTCATTTACTCATGTGCTCCCTCATTCACTAAACATTTATCAAATGGCCATCTTTTCAACTGGCAGGAGCTGGGGATACCAGGATAAAGGATTTATGTGAAGACGCTCATTGCTGGAGGCGCCTGGGTGGCTCAGTGGGTTGAGCATCTGACTCTTGATTTCAGCTCCGGTCATGATCCCAGGGTTGTGGGACTGAGCCCCACACGGCGCTCCATGCTGAGTGTGGGGCCTGCTTGGGATTCTTTCTCTCTGGATTTTCTCTCTCACTCTCTCCATCCACCCCTCCCCTGCTCATGTATGAGAACTATCTCTCTCTAAAATTAATGAATTTAATTTAAAAAAACCTAGTGCCCTTCATATAAAAAAAGAGAAGCTCATTGACTAACAAAGGAAATCTATAGATAGGTATATAAAGGATGCAACAGGGGCAATTGCTGTAACAGCAGAGAGGAGAAACACATCTATTTAAGATTCATCAGGGACTGATAACTCAAAGTAGTAATTATTTATTGAACAATTACTATGAACTAGGACCACCCATTGCACATGTTTTCTCAATCGCAATTTTCCAACAAGTACAGGCGGTGTGTACTTTTTTTACTTTCAAATCAAGAAAACAAGATGTAGAATTTTAGCCCTTTGCTCAGTTTTAAGAAGCTACTAAAAATATTGAAGCAAAGAATCAAACCAAAATCTACTCTTGCTGCCAATCTCACGATCTTTTTAAACACTTATATGACAAGGATGTAGTCCATCCTAATCATTGGTTTGCTCTCCATGGTTTCCGTTACCCCCAGATAACTGTGGTCAGGAAGCAGATGATCCTCCTGATGTATCATCAGAAGGTCAACAGTAGCCTAACCCTGTGTCACCAGGCCTATATCGTAGGTATATATGTATAATGGAAAAGAACGGTATCCAAAGAGTTCAGTACTATCCTTGGTTTCAGGCATTCACGGCAGATCTTGGAACATACCTTCCCCCAGGATAAGAAGAAACCACTGTGACGGCTTATGGAGAATTCCGGGACTGAAATATTATACAAAATACCCAAACTAATGAGATATGGAAAACACTTATCATTACTGGAAACTACAAAGTTACCCAACCCACTTACAAGACTTTGAGGCAAGCAGGGCAAAGAAGACACCTAACTGTGGTCAAAGAGAAACAAAGCCGGACCATTAAAAGCAGGAAGGACAGATTTCGTTCAGTAATTCTATTACAATACAAAAGAGGGACCAGCACGAAAGAATTCAACTTCCCCCAAAGAAAAGACTGAAGATTTTTTGAAGGTATGCTAACGGAAGGACACTGAGTGGTATTGCGGAGTGTTAATCTGTGTGAAGATTTGGCTGTTGGTGCTTATCTAGAAGAGAGATAAACTTCTCTTATCTGTATGACAGGTGGCAGTGATACGTGTTAAAGCAAGATGGTGCCCTGTCTGGAACTAGACCCTTACCCTCCCACAGGGACTGCAGGAGTGAGACTTATCTCCCTAACTCCCTGAATGTGTGCCTTTCAAAGAGATGGCTCTCGAGTCCTTAAAGAAATAGTCTCTGGTGGTAGGTTTCCTTTTGAAAAGTCAGAGAAAGGACTTCTAATTGCAAACTTTCTAAGGTGGCCACTCGAAAAGGAGATGTAGAGAGTCATCTATTGTCAAGTTTTGACTGAAACAAACAGTAAGTTTTTCTGGAAGCACTAGCTTTAAAGGCAGGCATTTTTAAAAAAAAATTTTTTTTAATGTTTATTTACTTTTGAGAGAGAGAGAGACAGAATGCAAGCAGGGGAGGGGCAGTGAAGGAGGGAGACACAGAATCCGAAGGAGGCTCCAGGCCCTGAGCTGTCAGCACAGAGCCCGGCTCGGGGCTAGCACTCACAAACTGTGAGATCATAACCTGAGCCCAAATCAGAGGCTTAACTAACTGAGCCACCCTGGTGCCCCATTAGGCAGGCATTTCAAGAGCCGAAATCGGACACTTAACCGACTGAGCCAGCCAGGCTCCTTGTTTTCTTCCATTTTAATGAGGAGAAGTATATATAGAATATACACATCACTCTGCTATGGCACTTATGTTTGAAATTTTCCAGTCTCCCCCAGGAAGAAACATATTTCTGTGTCATTTTCCTATTGTGAGACGCTTATAACTGTTTTTCTCACTAATTCTTGAGTCCTTGAGCAGTGCTGTACCCAGCATATTTAACACCCAGACTGTTCAATTTTTGCCTAGTTTTGTTTTGTTTACTTTCCTCTCCTCTATAAAACAATACAGTTTTCAGTAATAATCATGAAATGGAATGAGTGATCATAATAGTCAGAAAACAAATGTAGGTAGTGGATATGTTTTGTTGGAAGTTGTATATAAAATAATGCCAGTCAAAAGTAAAAGGTGTGTTTAAATATGTTTATGAAAATAAAAATAAATATTGTACAAACTACTCCATTAAATGGATAAAGTCTTTTCAATTATATTAATGCCTTTTCTTTGGAAAGGGAGAGGAATTTATACCTCTATATAAGTGTGTCACTGTAATAAATAATATGAATATATGTTTGGCTCCCTTACCTTCTCCAAATTTATCAGTGACATTGTCAGAATTAATCTTGATTACATGTTCATGTTAAGTAGACTGTGTACCTAAACATATCAACTCATTTTTGCTCAAAATTGACTTCAGGCCATTGTTTTGTTCATTTTAATTTTGAAAAAATTTTCTCACTGAAGCAACAGGTATATAAATAAGAAAAAGACTTATACATAGACTATGTGTGGCAGATTTATAACAATCCTATTTCACAATTATTCCAGAAAATCCAATATTGTCCATGTCTTTGTTCTTTCAGAATCAATTTTAGATACTTTCAAATTTCTCTGCAGGTTGAAAAATTGTATAAATACAAATAATATTGCAAATTGTCACAGAGAATAATAATAGAAGTAGATCAAATTCTGTTGTTGTTGGTTTTGGGGTTTTTCTTTTTACTTTATAATCACGGGGCAATGCTATCAGTGTTGATTTCAAATCTACACTTTAAGCACAAAAATATTCCAGAATGAGTAATTGCAAGCAGTGTAGAGTGGTACTCTGAGTGAACTTGAGCAATTCCAAACCGTTCCAAATTGTTCTACAAAATCATGTGTCAGTATAGTGAGGAATCCTGTGAATTAACTTCCATGTAGAATGCAATATTTACTGAAGGAAAAAGGACATAAACCTGCTACTTTGAAACACATATAGATATAAGTATAGATACATATACACAGATATAGTTGATCCTCCATATTCATGGATTTCAGAATTGCAAATTTGCCTCTTTGCAAACATGTAATTGTAATTCCAAATCAATAATTATGGCTCTTTCATGATGATTCACTGACATGAGCTGAAGAGTGAAAAGATGGATCCACCCTGTTGGGGAGGAAGACCTTCCTCTGCCCTATGGTCCTTCTAGACTTAGACTCAAACTCGAGGCACCTGGGTGGCTCATTTGGTTAATCATCCGACTTCAGCTCAGGTCATGATCTCACAGTTCGTGGGTTCGAGCCCCGCGTCGGGCTCTGTGCTGACAGGTAGCTCAGAGCCTGGAGCCTGTTTCAGATTCTGTGTCTCCCTCTCTCTCTCTGACCCTTCCCTGCTCATGCTGTCTCTCTCTCTCTCAGAAATAAATAAAACATTTAAAAATATATATTAAAAAATAGACTTAGACTCAAACTGACATGAGACAGACTAACAGGAGAAAATCACACTTAACAGGTATACTTACCAGACATAAGATGCAGAAGACAGCGAGGCAGCATGAAGCTTATATGAGCTAAGGGGAGGGGGTGGTCTGAAGGTAAAAGGGAAGGAAGTTCATTGGCAGGAAAGGTGAAGGAGATGTTGGGAAACAGCAGGTTGCCTTATTGTGCAGCTAAGCTTCTTCAGTAAAGAGGAGTCCCTGTTAATTCTTCTCTTCCTGTTGCAGAATCTCCCTTCCAACGTAAATTTAGGCAGTTGTGGGGGAGGCAGAGTTTTTCCTGCATCTGCTGGGCTTTGGTTACTTTTAACTGAAAATAATCTTTATGCCAAAGGGGCCCGTGTTGGAGCAGCCTCCTGGAGCCCCTACATCTTGACGTGCCTGATACCAGAAGAATTTGAACAAAGCAACATGGCCTTTTCTTTTTGGCTCTCATGCTGTAAGAGTGTCCTTCTTACAATCCATTTAGTGCTTTTTCTTTTCTTTCTTTCTTTCTTTCTTTCTTTCTTTCTTTCTTTCTTTCGCACTTTTCATTGGTCACTTCAGTGTTTAAAAGCCCTCAAACATAATGCTGGAGTTCTGTCTCATGTTCCTACATCCAAGGAGGCTGTGATGTGCCTTATGTGTATTAAATAAGCTTATCCAACATGAGTAGTAGTGCTGTTGGCTATGAGTTCAATGTTAATGAATCAACACTATATATTTGCTGAGCTGTCTTTAAATAGAAACCCATATAAAACAAGGCTATGTATTCATCTGTTGACAAAAAATGTTGTGGCCAGATGCTTATAGGAACCTAACCCTGTATTTCTTCTAGAAGTAGTAGTCAGTGTTCTCTGTGACTTCATAGAACATAACTACTGATGGGGGTTTGGGGTGATGGTAGGGTTTAGAGCTAATGGTCAGAAAGAATTCTTGAAGATGTCTTTGGTGCAAAAAGGTGATTTTAATAAAGCACAGGGACAGGACCCATGGGCAGAAAGAGCTGCACAAGGCTTGTGACAGGTAACTGATTATATGCCGTCAGGTTGGGAGAGAGTTTGGGAGAGGGTTAGGGACAGTGTTTCTTTCTTTTTTTTTTTTTTGTTTATTTTTGTTTATTTTTGAGACAGAGAGAGACAGAGCGTGAGTGGGAGAGGGGCATAGAGAGAGGAAGACACAGAATCTGAAATAGGCTTCAGGCTCTGAGCTGTCAGCACAGAACCTGATGCGGGGCTTGAACCCACGAATCACAAGATCATGACCTGAGTGAAGTTGGACGCTTAACCGACTGAGCCACCCAGGCGCCCCAGGGACAGTGTAAGTTTCTAAGGAATTTTGGAAGCAAGGTTTCCAGGACCTTGAGGGCGACATGCTGTTAGGAAAACACCATTTATTACCATTTAGTAAAACCTCAGTCATGAGACCATTTCCGATGTATAACAAGGGGCCATAAGCATGAAGAATGACTGCCTGTGTATATCTTGGGGGAGTTGAGATAAAGGAAGTTTCAAAGGAATTTTTATATGTTAAAGTAGACTTACAAGATCCTGGAGGGTCAAGATAATGTTAAGGCAAAATTCCCTTTTGCCCCCAGCAAAGTGTCATCATCGAGGCAGCTGAGCTCTTAGAGGGAGGTCACTCTGCCCGTTTCAAGGACTTATCAGTGGGCTCTGGGCAATGAGGGAATTTAATTTTTTCATTTGCCTTAGTTTCCCACATCACCATGACAAGCACTTAACCCCCTTCCCTTTGTTCTTGGGTAGCCAGGAGTGTCTGAAAAATATCACACATATTGAATGGGGAGGGGGGCTTGGGGGAGTGAAGGAGGTGGGGGGATGCTAGTTTGTACTTTGCCCTCAGCTTGCATTATGCTCCCTCATCAACTACCATGAATAACAAGAACTGACAGTGTAGGTAAGTCACTAAACAGAGTTTTAAAATGAAACAATAATCACAATTTTTTAAACAAAAATTGTTTAAAACTTTGGGCAGCAAAAGATATTTTCAGGGAATTTTTGACCATCGACATTGTTTAGTATTGCTGGTGATAATGAAAAGCATACCGACTTTAATAAATTTTTTTTAATTCTCTGCAGAAGATTCACTACCTCCATATTGCCTGCTCGGCTCTATATCCCAGCCCTGTGAGGATCTAGATAATCAGATGCTAGATTATCTTCCTAATGTTATTTCCTAACCACCTCCCCTTCACCATTCATGGTCTTGAACACTGGCCTCCTCTTTTATTTGACACAGACCAATTTGTTCCTGTCTTGGTGACTTTGCACTTATGCTGTGGCCAGCTACTTTGCCTTCAGAGTTTTGCATGCAGAACTTTTCTGGATAATCACTTCTCAACTCAAATATCATTCTCTCTGGGCAATCGTCCCCGATTATTCAATTTGAAGCACACAACAGGGTGCTTTCCCAGCGTTCTGAATCACATCATGTGGTTTTGTTTGTTTTCTTCAAAGCACTTTACACTATTTGAATATCACTCATCTGTTTATAATTAGGCTCGTTCTGTTCATATGTTTTACAAACTCTAGGAGTTAAGAATCCTGTTGGTGGTGCACTGATATATCCCAAGAACCTACACTAGCTTCTGATTCATTGTACATTAGCAATAAATAGAGGTTGGGTCAATGTATACATTAATTAAAAATCTTTAAAATTAATAATATATGTGCTACAATATCTCTTCATCTATTATAGCCTAAAATTATCCAATTCAATCATCCGGTTCAGTTTATAAACTCCCAAAAGACAAGAATTCTGTCTCTGTAGGTATTCTGTATGCATTGTCTAGTACAGTGCCTAACTGGGGAATAAGAAGAGAAAAGAGGCAGCTATACACCTTATGAAAGAACCAAATCATTAGTAATTCTAATTTCTAGTCCCAAATCACAACCGAGTTGTCTTTCAATTTCCTTTGGAGAGCAGAGGAAAACAAAGGGTAGTGGGTGTCATTTTTAAATGGGAAGTGGTTTTTGTATGTTTATGTGTTTGCTTTGGGTTGCTTGCTTGTGTGTGTGTGTGTGCGCGCGTGTGTGTGTGATCTGAGGGAATGCGGTGTAACAGTTCTCAAAAACATTAGCAAAATCAGGCAGGAGTGAACGAGGTGATGGTGCCACCTACTGCTTTTATTAGGAATTTCAAGACAAGTTAGAGGAAGTTAATCTGACTAAAACGGAAGGCTCATAATAAAAATCCTTAAAGGCATCTATGTTATTATCACATACATTTATTTAATTTTTAACTTTTAATTTCTGCCACTATATTCTAAGTTCCCAGAAGACAGGCATTCTGTCTTATTAACTATTCCCAGTGCCTAGAGTACGACTTGCACAGATTAAGTAAATAAAATTGTATACATATAGCTATTTTTAATTTAATTTTTTACTTTCTTTCTCCACCGTAGACTGTAAACAGCATGAAAACAGGCTCTATATATATTCACTACTGTTTACCCCTTTAGTATTAAAGAAAGAAGGCTCTCCAGAGAGAGTTGTTCAATGAATGATCAAAAAGAAAAGTAAATGAGAAAAACAGTTAATCCATATCTCTACGTGAAAGTAAATTAGAATAGTTTAGAGAAAGCAGAATATCCTGATAGTATTATTTTGGTACCTAAGTTACTGAAGTATATAATCACCTATTTTATTTTATTTTATTTTTTTAAATTTATTTATTTCTAGGAGAGAGAGAGAGACAGCGCGAGCAGGGGAGGGTCAGAGAGAGAGGGAGTCACAGACTGAAACAGGCTCCAGGCTCCGAGCTGGCAGTCAGCACGGAGCCCGACCGGGGCCCGAACCCACGAACCGCGAGATCATGACCTAAGCGAAAGCCGGACGCTTAACCGACTAAGCCACCCAGGCGCCCCTATAATCACCTATTTTAAAATCCTACATTAGGCATCCAACATTATTTCCTACATACATTTCCAAAATGTAACATGCATGCTTAATGTGATGGTCATAATATTTGGGAAAAAATGCTCATTTAAATTTTTCTTAATATTTGGAATTTGCTATAAACAAGTAAAAGTCTTGGTGCTCTATAAGCATCTCAGAGAAGCACTTAGCAAAGAACTATCATTTGACGTTTATGAACATTGAGGTATATTTTTGCTGTCAGTCTTATAGTATGCTTTACTGAGCTTAAATAATTAATACGATTATTGGATTGTTTATCTAAAGGTAGAATTAGAAATTATCTGTCAGCTGTGCTCTTAATGGAGAAAATGGTTAAAACTGAGGCATGTAACTATTCACTGATATATAACATGGCCACATTAAGTTTAAATGTGTTCTAACCAAGGGCTAATTCAATATTCTTCAAAGCCACTTTGATTTTCTTATGGTCCAGGTACAAGCCAAATGGCTAACAGTCTTACTTAGAATTCTGAGTGCCCCAACTGTGCAAATGCTTAGAACCACTTACTTCTCTCTCATTTTTAAAATTTGCTCTCGGGAAACTAGTCATCCATCAATTTTCTGGTCTATGGCATCCTTGACAGGTTAAATACTCTGCACGCTGTGGGGTGAGCAGGAATGATCAAGGAGAGGCAGAGGTTGGAAGTAAATGTAGGTGAAAAAAGGTGCATTTGGAGACATTAAGATAGGAGGATTGGATCTTTAAAATTTGCCTATTTTACCTAAGATTTAAAAACCTGAATGATAAATTCAGGACAGCGTACATATTCTGCTTGTGTTTCCAAACCAGCACAGCCTTACTCTGTGAAATACTTTAAGGTAATCCAGTATTTGAAATAATATCCACTTATATACTGTCTATTCCCATACTGACCCAAATACCTTGCAGAGCCCTAATTAGTTCAGAAAACCTCTACCAAGTAGAAATGAAGAAATGCCAAACAATAATTTTGTTGGGGTTAAGGAAACAAGTGCCAAGTCAGGGTACATTCCACAGCACACTATTTCAATAACAACAACAAATTCTAAACAGATTTTACAAACCCAATTCAACCTAGGTTAAGAAGGTCTTTAAGTCATCCAGTCAATTTGTTATGAGGTGTTGAGACCCTACTATCAAATACAAAAACACGTGCAGGATTTTATAAAGACAGGAAGAAAATGAACTAATAGTGTAAATAACTAACACTTCTTGAACTCTTGCCAAATCTTAAGGCACTATATGAAGTATTATATAAACATATTCCATTAAATTCTCTATCTGTGACCTATTAGAAGTGATATGAAGATCTATGAGCTACTAGTATGATTCATATCTTTCAATTAAGAAAATCGAGGTAATAAGATACTCAGTTAAGAATTTCAATTAAGGAAATACAAATAATAAGATATTAAGTAATGTACCTTAGACAACAGAAATAATAATATACTGGGATTTGGACTGAGGTAGTCCAAATTCAGAGTCCTGTGCCTGTCTTTAATGAGAAATAAACATGGCATAAACCATAATTCATTTATATCAGGGATCAGCACATCTTTTCATGCAAAGAATGAGAGTAGGGGTGTCTGGATGGCTCATAAGTGTCTGACTTCAGCTCAGGTCATGGTCTCACAGCTTGTGAGTTCGAGCCCCACACGGGGCTCTGTGCTGACAACTCAGAGCCTGGAGCCTGCTTCGGATTCTGTGTCTCCCTCTCTCTCTGCCCCTCCTCCGCTTATGCCCTCTCTCTCTCTCTTTCTCAAGAATAAGCATTAAACAAACAAAAAGAATGAGAGTAAATATTTGAGCCTTTGTGGATCACTTACAATCTCTGCTGCATATTTTTTTCAGTAACCCTTTAAGAATGTAACATCCAGCCTTTGCTTTCAGAGTATACACAAATAGGCTACAGACTGAAAGCTGTAGTGGCTTAACAATAACTTTATTGCTGAAAGTAGTTTAAGCAATGACAGGGATGAGAACAAAAAACAGGGCTTAAACTAAGAAAGAGCGAGGGAGATCCCCAGGATTCATCAGATTAGGTCAATCGCCTCTGAATCTAAGGTTTAGAAAGACGAGTCACCACTGTCTGTAAGAACTGGAGACAGAAATAGCCAAGTGTGACTGGTCAGTGACTCATAGTCACTGTCAGCTTGGCTGTTGGACAAAGCGCTATCATGAGCATTGAAATAGATACGATACCAGACATAGAAGCAAAACATTCATCTTCCCATCTTGGACTAGAATTTTTTTCCTAGGGATTCTTCTAGCTCAACCTATCTTTGTTCAGGGATATCAGTCGCTCTGACGGAAAGCCAAACTTAAGTACGTAATTATAAAATCCTTTTCTTGGACTTTTGCTGAATGCCAAGGTGGATTTACCTTTTAACCTGAAACGAACAAAAGCAGGCAAATACATAAAGCAGCAGTTTCCAAAACATTGCTTATGAACCAACCAAGCGCCCTGATCCTTGGGGGATGGAAAAAACAAACAAGGTGAACTCTGTGACCACTCCAGCCTTTCTGTTTACAGTTTGCAGCCCACACACAGCGAAGGGGAACTGAGGATAGTACCAGAAAACACCTGCATTGAGAAAGACAGAGGCAGTGGGAGTCCAGAGAAGAGTGGAAGAGAAATGAGAACTACACAGGAAGAGAACCCCAGATATCTGCAGAGGGCCCTCCGTGAGCAATCAGCAGGGGACAGATCAGAGCTGCGGGTGGGGGAACTACCGGAGAAGTGGGGAAAGAGCCATCCGAGAAAAGGGAAAACAATACGCAGGGTTCACTTATGGCAGACAATAATGCAAGGCTGGAAAAGAGCACAGTTCATAGACTATTGGGAAGAATACTCAGAAAATCTCCCCTTCCTTATAGAGAAGAGTTAACCCCAGCCTGAGAATGTCCTTGGTCCCGTCCAACAATCATAAAACAACCAAGAATATCACACTCTTTCTATATAACTCAAATGCATCTCACAATAAAATTCAGGAACATTTACGTGAAGACAAAAATATGTAGCATTGACTTAGGTAAAATTAACGATGTCTGTCTTTCAAAGATTAACAGTCATGCCAGGAGTCAGAAATCCATGACCCTCATGGGAGATGAGTCATGAGGAGAAAAATAATTAAAACCAACTCAGAGGTCAGAATTAAAAGATGCAGACATAAAATAGTCAATATGTTCTTAATACATTCGTATATTTTAAAAGCTGCATAAAGACATGGAAGATGCTTTTTAAAAACAATAACAGGGGTGCCTGGCTGGCTCAGTTGGTAGAGCATGCGATTCTTTTTTTTTTTTTTTAACATTTATTCATTTTTAAAAGTTTTTATGTTTATTTATTTTTGAGATAGAAACAGAGCATGAGTGGGGGAGGGGCAGAGAGAGAGGGAAACACAGAATCCAAAGCAGGCTGCAGGCTCTGAGCTGTCATCACAGAGCCCGATGTGGGGCTCGAACCCATGAATGGTGAGATCATGATCTTAGCCGAAGTCGGACGCTTAACCGACGGAGTCACCCAGGGGCCCCAAGAGCATGCAATTCTTGGTCTTGGGGTTGTGAGTTCAAATCCCGGGTTGGGCCTAGAGATTACTTAAAAATAAAATCTTTAAAACAAAAACAACGCAGCATACTTCTAGAAACGAAAACGATAAAATATCGGATGAAAACCACACTGAAAGATACTAATGACAGACACTCAGCAGAAGAGATTAATGGACTTGAAGATACAATAGAAACTATCAAATATGAAACATGAAGAGAAAATAACTTTACTTTTAAAAATTTGTTTATATTTGAAAGAGAGAGGGAGCACAAGTAAGGAAGGGGAAGAGGGAAAGAGAGAGAGAATCCCAAGCAGGCTCTGCATTGTCAGGGGCTAGAACTCACAAACTGTGAGATCATGACCTGAGCTGAAATCAAGAGTCAGATGCTTAACCAACTAAGTTACGCAAGCGCTCAGAGATAAACTAACCTTAAAAGGCAAGGAAGGAGGGAAAGATGGGAGGGAGAGAGGGAGAAAGGGAAGAAAAAAGGAAAGAAAGAAGCATTAGGATGCTGTGGAATAACTTCTGGTCCCCATATATCCATGTGATTAGGGTCCATGAACAGTCTATATGGCCGGGTACGGGGATTCAGAGTGAAGGAGAAAAAATATTTGAAGAAATAATAGCTTAGTAGTTTAAATTTTGCCAAACTTGGTCAAAAAGCAGAAAGAATTCCTGAGAAGCAGACCTTCCACAAATGAAAATATCACATGATGATAATGTGGATCTAGAAAAAAATAAAGAGCATCAGAAATAGTAACTATATGGATAAGTATACAGATTTTTAATTATTATTTAAATGATTTTAAAAGATGATTTACTCTCTAAGCAAAAATAATAACTATGTGGAGTGCCTGAGTGGCTGGGTCGGTTAAGCCTCTGCCTCTTGATTTCGGCTCAGGTCATGATCTCATGGAACTGAGATTGAGCCCTTCATAGGTGTCGGGCCCATGCAGCCTATTTGGGATTCTCTCTCTCCCTCTCTATCTGCCCCACTTCCACTTTCTCTCTCTCTCCCTCTCAAAATAAATAAGTAAACGTAAAAAAATATACACAGTGGGGGGCTTGGGTGGCTCAGTCTGTTAAGTGTTCAACTTCTGCTCAGGTCACGATCTTGCAGTCTGTGAGTTTGACCTCAAGTCGGGCTCTGTGCTGAGAGCTCAGAGCCTAGAGCATGCTTCAGATTCTGTGTCTCCCTCTCTCCCTGCCTCTCCTCCACTCACACCCTGTCTCTCTCGCGCGCGAAAAAATAAATAAACATGTAATTAATTAATTAAAAAATAATACACAGTGCTATAGACATTCCTTTACCCCACATCTAGTCTACAGTTCCAAAAGATCCCAAATATCAGTGAAAAGCTTTAGCCACAGCAGTGGGTACCTGATTCACGGCTGGAGTTTTGGAATGAAGCCTGAATGGTTATAGAAAGCTGCAGGTTTGTGGAAAAGGAATATTGAGAAAAGAATTTTACCTGTAGTTAAGCTACGATTGGAAAGGATTTATGTGAGGATTTTTTTAAAGGAGAATTTTGATATCAAAAGTACACTCTAATAAAATGAAAATTTGGTTTTCTCTCCATTAGCAGGACAAAATTTCCTTAGATTATTGGCTTGCTCTTAATAATAAATTGTAAACAAAGATTTTCCTTTATCTTTAATGTAATCTGGCTAGAAAATTAAGATTCTGTTTGGTCTTTACTAGGTTTTTTATGACTTAAGAAACTGAGTCTTCTGAGATAATTTTTTTTAACAACTCTATGACTTTTGGTCTATGTTCAATCTCATGAGAAACACTGTCAAATAAGAAATGATGTTAAACACTCTTTAGGGTATATTTATATATAATTCCTACTATCTGATATGTCCCGGCGTAATGTTATCAATCACAATTGTAAAATGTTTGTCACAGAAATAACCAAATTCCCTTGTCAACTTCACTATGCTGAACTCCCATCAAATCTTTATCCACGGCCATTTTTAAGTCTTTTGTCATTTCCAGATGGTTATTAGCCATTCATTAGTTGCTGTTTTACTCTTATGTTTTGCCAAAAAAATAACCCTGTAAAAATACTTTATCTTCAAGGAGATTTATGGAAAAGTCTTTGATGGGCACAGGTTTCTGATAACTAAGGACGATTTGCCTACATGTGAGAGGGACAGTGATAACCCTTCCAACGTACCTCCCCAAGGTTACCTACACCACCTGCCATATGTCATGGGCTGGTGGCTGGGGACCTGTCCCTGTGGTCCTTCCCCACATCAGTACAAAGGGCCCGTACACTGATGATACAATGTTACCCTGGGAGGACTTGTCTCTGCCCCAGGACGCTCTGCAGACTTTGCTGGAACATCTGTAGGGAAGAGCATAGGTAATGGATTTACAGAAAATCCAAGGCTCAGGCACCAGTGTAAGGTTTTGGGGGTTGTCTGGTTGGATAAAACCCATGTTGTCCCCAAAGCTGTGATTTTTAGGGTACAAGCCTCTATAGGGATTCTGGGATTCTGGAGGACTTTTGCTCTCCACCCGGCATTATGCCTCCATTCCTTATACTGCTTGGTAAAGAAAGGGTGCATATGGGCCTGGAGATGAGAGTAACATGAAAAGGCCAAAGTTCTAGTTAAACAAATTAAAGCTCTGGGTGTCTATCAAGCAGGGCTACCATTTGAGTTTCGTGTGTGTATGACTCCTGACGGGATGGGTTGAGCCTTATGGCAGAAACAACAGAAGGGAAAACGCCCCAAGGATTTTGGTCCCAGCTCTGGAAGGGGGCAGAACCCCAAAATACCCCCAGAAAGCAGTAGCTCCTAGTGGGGTACACTGTTCCTTCAAGTACAGCCTCTCACACCCCAGCTAGTATAGCAGCCAGTGGGCTGAGCTCAAAGCAGCTTGTCTTAGTGATCACTCATGAGTCCCGGTCATTAGCCCTTTGCTCTGACAGTTGGGCTGTTCTAGAGGTTTAACCCTATGGCTTGGACAACGGGAAGCCAAGGGTCGGATGATCATAAATAAGCCCTTGCAAGGAGAGGATATGTAGAAAGACATTTGGGTCCATCTGCAAGAGCCTGAAGCAGTCCTTGCTGTCTTCTACACACTGTCTTCTATGTCCCAGCTCATAATGCATTGACCCTCCCTGGCAGTCAGAAAGCTGATGCTTTAGCTCAGTTACAAGCCCCACCTTTCAACGGATTACAACTGATTGGGTGCATAGAAACAGTGATCACCATAGTGCCTGGGGGGATGGCATATTGCCAAGGATGCTGGACTGCCCTTGAAGTACAATGACTCCATTAAATGCAGTCATAGTATGTCCTGTGTGTTCTAAGTAATGCCCTCAGACAACTGCCACAGGAATCTGGGACCATCCACTGAAGTTCCCAGCCCATAAGGGGTTGGCAAATTAATTATATTCTCCCTCTTTCTCTGAGCAAGGGTTCTAAATATGACTTGATTTGTGTGAGCCCTGCGCCTGACCTGACCCAAACTTTCCCCTGTCACTGTGCAAACCAGGGTGCCACCATTAGGGGATGAGAGAAGCTGAGTCCCATAGACAGTGGCGAGGGGGCACACGTCAAAGGTCATGAGGTACAAGACTGGGCACAAAGACTGACACTGGATGTACCATCTTCTCTATAAAGGGTGAGCAGCAGATTAAATTATTAACAGGTAAAACCACCTTGACTGGGCAGACTAAAGTGCTTTCCCAGGCTTTGATGCATTTGATTGATCAATCACACGAGGGCCCGAGGGCCCGTTGCTCCACATTCCAGACTAAGGACCCCTGCTGAGACACAGGTCCCATAAAGGTATGGAGGTCTTGGGAAACAGCCACTGACCTGACTCTCACTGAGGATCAAAGTTCCGTGCTGCTGAGAGCACAAAGCCCCTGGCTGTTCCTGGGAAAAAAGGTATCTCCTGGAATTTGCAATGGGACATTCCCCCAAGATGAGTGAGTTAGTTTGCACCCTCTGGGTGAAGGGAAACTATTCAGTCTCCACTGAAATTCTATCGTCCTGCTGCAAGATGGACCTGTTGAAACGCACTATACCTGGAATGGAATGTGCACCACGGAAAGAGAGAAGATATGGGTCCTGGCCTGGCATACCCTGTCCCCAGTCCACCTCCTCATGCCTGACAGCGCTGCCTCCCCCAGTGAATATACATGATATGTACAACCGGGTCAGGTTCCTAAATCTGCCAACCTCCCTCTCCTCAAGATCAGATGGGCACATTCTGTTTTCCACTGGTTCATCATTTGGCTGCTATCTTTGTTCCCTCATTGTTTTAGAGGATGTTATAACACATGTAGGAGTCCTTGCTAAATTCACCCAACCAGACTCTAATGAGAAGAGCTGTCTTCCAAAATAGAATGGCCTCAGACATCATTATTGCCTCTCAAGGACACACCTATGCCATTATCCAAACAGAATGCTATGTGTCCATACCTAATAAATCTGCTAAGGTATCATCTTTATTAAGTCACAAAACAACACAGGTAGATGACCTGAATGATCTAACCCCCAGCTCAGGGGACTTAATAAACCAATGGATTGGATCATGAGTCTCTTGGTAGAAAAATGCGGCACTGATTTTGAAATCATTGTTTTGTTTTGTTTTTTTAAAGATTTTTAAAAAGGTTTTTATATATTTTGAGAGAGAGAGAGAAGGAACGTGAGTAGGGGAGGGGAAGAGAGAGTCCCAAGGCTCTACACCATCAAGGCAGACCCCGATGAAGGTCTTGACCTCACAAATCATGAGATCATGACCTGAGCTGAAATCAAGAGTCTGATGCCTAACCGAATGAGCCACCCAGGCGCCTTGGAATCATTGTCTTAATCTCTGTTTTCTCTTACATGTACCTGTATTATTGCTGTAGCATCTGTCTCCAGTACAGCCAGATAGCCACCTAAGGAGCTGCCTCCATACTGGTGAAACTCTTTGTTGACTGCTCAGGGCACATTGGGGAAGAGGAGGGCACATGAAATTGTAAAAGTTAGTCATGAAGGGTGGAGTTTTGGGGAAGGTCATCAAAAAGACATGACCTCCAGTTGACCCACGAGCTGGACTGGCAGTTAGAGCTTCCTCATTCCCTCCTCGGTCCTTCAGTGTGGGTTCCCTTTGTCCTTCCTGCTCCCAAGGGCTGCTCCAAGGACACAGCCTCGAGATAGTGATGTGGTGATGAAAACACCTGCATTGTGTACATGGTTGAGCCTAGTTGAGGCCCCTGCATACATTTTTAATATTTGGAGAGTGAGTGGGGGGTTAAGTAGTCTTGCTGTCGCCTGACACAAACCTTGTATTTAAGTTTCCTTTGCTTATTGAACCTACCACCTACCGACCTGGAGTGGCCTGCCTCTTTCTTTGGTCTCCCTTTGGCCTCTGAGAAGGGGGCCAACTTCAGACTTCATCCAGGAACAGGAAGCTCCTAAGGAAGTTAGGAGACAACAGAAATTAAAGGGAAATTAGGAAGTATTTTGAACTGAAAGAATATGGGGGAGGGGAATCAGAGTTTGTTGCATGCCATTATAGCAGTGCTTAAGGGAAAATGTGTACCACAACATGACTGACCCTATTTAAAAAGAGAAAAAGATCCGAAATCAATAAACTGAGCTTTCATCTTTTATTTAAAAAATTGTTTAGTATTTATTTATTTTTGAGAGACAGAGAGAGACAGAGCATAAGTGGGGGAGAGGCAGAGAGAGAAGGAGACACAGAATCCAAAGCAGGCTCCCGGCTCTGAGCTGTCAGCACAGACACTGATATGGGGCTTGAACTCACAGACCATGAGTCTGTGACCTGAGCTGAAGTCAGATGCTTAACCAGCTGAGCCACCCAGGGGTCCCTGAACTGAGCTTTCACCTTAAACTAGAAAAAGAAGGGCAAACTAGAACGTAATTAAGTAGAAAAAAGAAAAAAACATATCAGTTGAAGCAGATATTAATAAAATAGAAAGCAAAACAGTAACAGCCTCTTTACACAAAAAAGTAAATACAGTGGAAAAAAATGTTTCGTCAAGAAGAAAAATGAACTTTTCCTCTAAACAAAACATTTTTTAAAAAAAGACAAAAAATTAACAATGTCAGGAATGAGAGAAGTTTCATTAATATAAATTCTAGAGATATTAAAAAAGGAGAGCTTGGATGGCTCAGTTGATTAAGCATCTCATTCTTGACTCTTTATTTCAGGTCAGGTCATGATCTCACAGTTCGTGAGATCAAGCCCCTATCAGACTTGTGCTGACAGCACAGGGCTTGCTTGAGATTCTCTTTCCCCTTCTCTTTCTGCCTTTCCCCAATTGCACACACATGTGCATGTGCGCTCACACTCCCTCAAAATAAATAAACATTAAAAAATAAAATAAAATGATAATAAGAAAATATAAAGAAAAATATTAGGCCAAAAAATTAAACATTTAGATAAAATGGACAAATTCCTTGAAAGACACTAACCAACAAATCACTCTCAAGGAAGAATCATTTGGAGGCACCTGGATGGCTCAGTTGGTTAAGCATCTGACTTCGACTCAGGTCATGATCTCATGGTCTGTGGGTTCGGGTCCCACATCAGGCTCTGTGCTGACAGTCCAGAGCCTGGTTCCTGCTTCAGATTCTGTGTCTCCCTCTCTCTCTACCCCTCCCCTGCTCGCACCCTGTCTCTCTCTCAAAAATAAAAAGTAAAAAAAAAAAATCATTTGAATGTTATCACATCCATTGAAGAAACTGAATCTATAGTTAAAAAAACTACAAACAAAAAAAAAAGAGAGAAAGCCCATGTCCAGATGATCTCAGTGATAAACTGTATCAAACACTTAATGAACAAATAGTACCAATTCCACCCAAAACCTTCCAGAAAATTAACACAGAGGAGTACTTCTCTAAAACCTAAATCAGACAAAGCCTTTACACGGAAAGCAAATTACATAACAATATCTTTCGTGCATGTAGTTACAAAATTCCTAAGCCAAATTTTAGCAGAATTAATCCACTGATATATTAAAATGATAATAAATCCCAAGAACCCAAGATTGATTTAACCTTTTATAACTATTCAATGTAATTCATCATATTAAAAAACTAAAAAGGAAAAAATTGAAATATATGATCATCTTTATAGATGTAGAAAAAGTAGACGTAGGCAAATCAATACCCATTCCTGATAAAAATCTCTCAGCATTCTACTTCTTCAAGCAAGTAAAGAAATATTATGAAAAATATACAGTTAATACCACATGTGATGATACTAACACTGAATGATTTTTTCCAAGATCAGGAACAAAATAAGGACCCTCCTTCTCACCACTTTCATTCAGTGTTGTACTAGAGGGTCTAGTCCATGAAATCTAGCAAGGGGAAGAAATAAAAGCATCTAGAAAGGTAAAAATAAAAGTGTTTTCATTTGCAGATGACATGATTATCTATGTAAAAATCCAATGGAATCCACAAACAAACTTATGAGAAAAAATAAATGTTTCCAGGTCAGGATTTAAGATTAATATAAAAAAGTTTATTATAATTCTTTATACTAGCAAAAGACATTTGGAAATAAAAATTACAGATGATAATAATACCACTTCTAGTAGCATCAAAAATATGAAATATATGATGACAATCTAAGAAAATATGTGAAACATCTGTACAGAGAAAATTACAAAGCATTGCTTAGAGAAATTAAAGAACACATAGACAAATGGAGAGGTATCCCTTGTTTATGATTCAAACAAACAAGTATTTTTAAAATTTCAATTTCCCTTAAGTGTATCTAATAGATTCAATGTGATCCCATTCAATATTTCAACAGGGCTTGTTTGTTTTTAGAAATTGACAAGCCAATTCAAAAGTTAACATGGAAATACAAAGACATACATTAGCCAAAACAACATTGAAAAAGAACAACATTGAAGGACAACCACTACAAGTTTTCAAGAAACTGCAATATTCATGGTGGTGGTATAAAAATATAGAAGTAGGTCAAGGGAACATAATAGAGAGCCAGAAATAGGCCCACGCATCTATGGGTAACTGTGGACAAAAGTGCAAAGGCAATGTAGTGAAGAAAGAATAATCTTTTCAACAAATGTTGCTAAAACAAGTGAATATCCATATGCAATATGAAAAATAAGACAGAGAGAGAAAGCGCTTTAATACATGACTCACAAATTAACTCAAGATAAATTACAGATTTGCGTGTAAAATCAGAAATTATAAAATGTCTAGAGGAAAACATAGCAGAAAGTTTTGTGACCTTGAATTTGGCAACAAGTTCTTAGAAACAGCAGTAGAAACATGAAAATGGACAAAGTTTAAAATGTCCTGCTTTTCCAGAGACTTAAAAGCCATAAACTGAAAAAAAAACGTATCATCAAAATGATATCTGATAAAAGATTTTTACTTGGCATAGACAATGGGCTCAGTAAAAAAACAAACAACTCAAAACTTCTTGGAAGCGTTGTACGGTGCTTTATCAAAGAAAATATGTAGAGCGTAAATAGGCGCCATTAGTAAATAAAAAGATCTCAAGATGAATTTTCATTTAGGAAATGCAAATTAAACCAGAGTAATATACCACCATATACCTATCAGAATGGTTGAAGTTTAAGGACGGACCATACCAAGTGTTAGCAAGGATGACTTGGAATTGGAACATTCATACACTGCTGGTGGGAATATCAAATGGTACAAATTTGGAAAAAAGTTTGGCCATTTCTCAAATAGCTGAACATACACCTACTGAATGTCCCTGACATTAAACTGCTAAGCATTTACTCAAGAAAAGAGAAATGCTATGTACCTAGAAAGACTTGTGCACAAATGTTCATAGCACCTTATTTTGTGATAGACAAATACTGAAAACAATGCAAAGGTCATCAACAGGTAATTTATCCACAAATTGGGGCGTATACTCATACAAGGGAATAACACTGAATATTTTAGATGGGTGAAAAACTGATATAAGCAGCAAGACAGATGAATCTCAAAATGATTATACTCGGTGAAAGAAGTTGGACCCAAACTAAAAACCCAAGGGGCATACTGTGTAACTCCATTCACATAAAATGCTACAAAATACAACCTGAAAGGAGATTGGTCATTCTCTGAGGAGAAGGCGTTAGGGAAGGGAAAGATAAATTTGAGGGGGAAATGAGAATGTTCACTTTCTTAATTGTGGTAATGATTTCAAGGGAACGTGCTTACATTTATGAAAACTTAACTATTGTGTAATTTAAATATGTTCCGTTTGTTTTATGCTGATTAAACCTCTATAAACCTGCTACCCAAAGAAAATGTAGCTTGTCTTTCTGGGAATAATACAGTTTTTCTTTTTAGATTATGTGCAACATTATTAATCTAAGAGATTATTTTCTCTTAGATTATGTGCAACAAAATGGAAAGGCTTCTCTTAAAGTAGAAGAACCTAGGAAGGGAGGTGGCCAGGGAGTAGAAACACTGAAAATAGATCATTCTGTTTGTAATTACCTCCTGGGACATCCCAATCGCCCCAGAATGTGATATTATGGGGGGGGGGGTGTGTGTGTGCGCGCGCGCACGTGCATTAAGTTGTGGAGTGTGGAGACAGATCGCAATTTAAAAGACCAAGAAGTGGTAGCTTTTAACATGAAGAACACAAGTTCTTTGATTCCATTATGGACTTTCCCCTTTTCTGTTTCATCACCAGCTCTGTTCCCCTGCAGATTTCCCCATTTTTGCCATCTGCTCGCAGTGGGTCAAGTTCTCCATTTTCTGTCTTCGATGTGGTTTAGGAGGCTAAGGGGCAGACGGCACTGAGGTAGAGGATTGAGTACAGGGGCTCCAAGGTTTGAAGAGGAGTAAAACTTTAAAATATAAAAAAGGGGAGAAGGTTTGAAGGCTGACAGGGAGACGGGACAAGGTGAAAAATAACAGAGAACGAGACATCAAATCAAAATTTTGGATATCTCCAGCCAGGCATCTGCAGACGAGTCTCTGCTGAGGAGTTCTGCAGTCAGCTAATAAGAGGCAGTTCTCAGGGTTCTCTGGGTTTGCACCTAAATGATAAAGTACAACTTCAATTCCAGACGAGAATTCTCTTTCTCCTTTTCTTCCAGAGCCTTCAAATTCACTGTGCTCTCACTAGATTCGCCTTCTTCTGACATATAGTGAACGCAGTTAAAATGCAGTTGTCAGCAAAAACCGCTCCCCTATGTATATATGCGCAAGTGCCTGAGGGATACATCTGGGAAAGGGACCCTTGGAACCGAAACCTGCAGATGGCGAAGAAAAGAAAAAAAAAAAAAAAGATTTACTGCCACCTTGTGATCATAAATTTAACCTTGTCTTTTTTCCTTAAATTCATTTGAGAGAGACAGCGACGAGCGAGCAAACACAGTGTGGGGGGGTGGGGGGGAGAACCCCAAACAGGCTCTGCACTGTCAGCACAGAACCCAATGTGGGGCTTGAACTCACCACCTCAGTGGAGATCAAGAGCCCGATGTTTAACAAACTGAGCCACCCAGCTGTCTTAACCTTGCCTTAAAGCTTCAAATCAGCAGTAAATGTGGGAAGGAAAACTCAAAAGAAGGTCTGAATGACTAAATGGGCAAGTCTCTGTCTGACAGAGGTGGGGAAGGAGATGTTCAGAAATTCTCAAAATTTCTCCCTAGCAAGAGGAGGACATTGTACGGAATGCTAAAGCAACTTCACGAACAGGTTCAGCAAAGAATAGGAAACTTACAAGTGGGGCATCAAAGGAGAGCCATCCTCCCAGACCCACGAGCTGCTGGGCTGCCTCAGAGACAAGCCTATCCAGAACGGGAAACTGGAATGGGCACTGGCTTGCTGGATGAATTCCTGTGGGGAGTAATGTTGATCTAAATTGATAATAAAGTCAGTGTAGGCTTTTTAGACTAGACTCACAAAACAATAGAACCAAAAGAGATCTTTGACATCCTTTCTGTAGTTTCCCAGAAACGTTTACTGAAGCCTAAGATACTATGTAACCTCTTTATCCAAGGTCATGTGCATATTTAGTGGTCAGATGAGGCTTGAAAATAAGTATTCTGATACTCAAACAAGTGCTCCTCCCCTAAGGGTGTAAATCAGGTTTATTTTCCTATAAGCCAATACTCCAGTTCAATATACAACATAAAGACTCACCAGATCATCTGTGTTATTAATTTTCAGCATCTGGGCGTCCAAAGACAAGCAATAGTTCTGACTTTTTTCCCAATTAAATGGGCCAGAGGAGTATAGGTAACAGTTTTCTTCATGCCAGAGCCAGTCTTGGGGACAAGGACCTAGGAATATAAGCATATCTAGTCAGTGAGTGATGCCTGAGTGAAAATATTTCTACAATTCTTCAATCAATTCTTCCCTCAGGACTGTCACATGTATATCATCTCTTGTTTTTCTTTTTCTTTTTAAAGTTTACTTATTTATTTTGAGAGAGAGAAAGAGAGGGAAGGGGAGGCAGAGAGAGACAGAGACAGAGACAGAGAGAATCCCAAGCAGGCTTTGTACTGTCAGCACAGAGCCTGACACTGGGCTCAAACTCACAAACTGCAAGATCATGATCTGAGCAGAAACCAAGAGTCAGATGCTCAACCAACTGAGCTACCCAGGTGCACTACCTATTATCTCTTCTTAATTAGAATTATATCTAGAGTCTGCAAATACCTCAATAGACTCATAGTCTTTATTTTTTTTTTAAATATCCTGATGTTAGTAAACTAAATAAAAAACAAGACTGTTGAAAAGCAAAATTGAGGGGTGCCTGGGTGGCTCAGCTGGTTAAGCGTCCGACTTCAGCTCAGGTCATGATCTCGTGGTTCCTGGGTTCGAGCCCCACGTTGGGCTCTGTGCTGACAGCTCAGAGCCTGGAGCCTATTTCAGATTCTGTGCCTCCCTCTCTCTCTGACCCTCCCCTGCTCACGCTGTCTCTCTCTCTCAGAAATAAAAAAAAAACATTTAAAAAAAAAAAGAAAGAAAAGCAAAATTGAGCTGACATGTAGTTGTAGAATCTGATCTAGTTTTTAAAGTTATATTTGGAATAATGGAAGTAAAAGGCTGGGAAATGGATACATAATAGCAATTCTGCTATTAAAAAGATATACCCGGGCACCTCGCTGGCTCACTCAGTGGAAGGAATAACTCCTGATCTCGGAGTTGTGGGTTTGAACCCCACCTTGAGTATAGAGATTATTTAGATATAACATCTTTTTTTAAAAAAAGATATGCTTCTGTATTTTTAAAACTTTGGTTTTTCAAATTCAGGCTTAAATACTACACTTACTGGGAGCACCTGGGTGACATCAGTCGGTTAAGCACATGACTGATTTTGGCTCAGGTCATGATCTTACAGACATGATTTCACCTTCATGAAATTGAGCCGCAAGTCGGGCTCCATGCTGAGCATGGAGTCTGTGTGGGATTCTTTCTTTCCATCTCTCTCTTCCCCTCCCCCAACTCTCTCACATGGCGTGCACACATGCTCTCCCTCTCTCTCAAAATAAATAAATAAACACTGAAAGAATTACTGAGTTTCCTGTTTCTAGACATGTGTTGTTCAACACATAGACATATGTGGTATTCAAACTACCTGTATTTCTTTTAATTTAATTTGTTTAAGTAAATCCTAACCCCAAGGTTGGGGCTTCAGTTCACAGCTCCAAGATCAAGAGTCACCTGCTCCACTGCCCAAGCCAGCCAGGCTCCCCTCATTTAATTAAAAAAAAATTTTTTTTATTTAAAAAAAACAATATCACCATGTGCCTAAAACTGTTGGCAGTTCTTTGCACATATTAACTCATTGAACCCTCACGACAACATGGTAAGATAAGTTTCATTCATTTTCTTCATTTGGCACATAATGTGAACCTTGACAGCCTAGCACTAGAAAAACCAAGTGTTGAATCATTCGTTGCCCTACATCTCAAACTTCTGGGTCTGAATCAATTGAAGAAATATTTCATGGTGCCCTTCAAGACATTTTGATACAGAATCTAGGAGTAAATGTGGAAACTGCCATTTTTTTTTTTACAAGCTACTGGAGTGACAATGTGGTGCACAAAAGGTTGACAGCCACCATGAATTTCCGGGCTGAATGTGAAGACCGTTGCTCTAAAAACCCTTCATTTTTCTAGCTGGATGAATCCCAGCAAACCATGTTCAGTAACTTCTCAGAGTCCCTCTCTCTTCATATGTACCCTGTGGACCACAGACTTGTTAGTAAGAAAGATTTACCTTTTCTCAAACTTGAGAAAATGGGCTTAATTTTTGCACAAGGCATTTTACTGTTAATGTTTTTGAGAATCTTCTCAAAGCCGCTTGATGAAAAGCCGTACTTTATTTGCTATCTCTGCTAATTGGCCTTGACCTGACGCTGTCAAGAAATGGTATGTTTTATCTGGGATATCTATCACGTGAAAAACAGATTACTTATTATTTTTGATTGGTTGTCCATGCCTGGAATCTCTGGGAGATGATTCTGGATGGTTGTGAGGTAGATCTAATTTCATACAACTGATTTAAAAAATGCTTTTACAGTCTCACCTGGGGAATAAATCATTGGTTGGTATGTGGCTATGTCTGCTTATATAAATATTCCTGTCCTTGATATATTAGTCTTCTTCCTTTATACCTTCTTAGAGGTGATGTATTCTTTCATTTCCTCAGTAGTTTGCTCTTTAGTAAAGGGATAAGGGGTGTCTGGTAGCTTAGTTGGTTAAGTGTCTGACTCTTCAGCTCAGGTCATGATCTCAGGGTTTGTGGGTTCGAGCCCCGCATCCGGCTCTGTGCTGGCAGTGCAGAGCCTGCTTGGGTTTCTGTCTCCCTCTCTCTCTCTCTCTGTCCCTCCCCTGATTGCTCTCTATCTCTCTCTCAAATAAAAATAAACTTTAAAAAATTACTTAAAAAATAAAAGATGAAATAATATGTTTGACACTTGCTAAAGATCAATTTATCTAAAAATCGCTCTTCTTCTGGAAATTTAAATAACCTTATAAATACTGAAGGGATTTATTAACTTCAAAACTTTATAAAAAGCTATGTAGTATTGTTATTATTATTTACCTTATCTGGCTATCAATTTTTTTCATCCCTTAAAATAAAGAGATCTGTGTGTATTTGTGAACTGTTATTATATAATCCTTACTCAAATAAATTATGTCGTTGAGATCAATTGAGGTGTAGAGCAAGAAACTGGAGAAATCTCTGTTTATTGGTGGTAGTTAGTTACTAATGCTGAGAATAGAGCACTCATTCATATACCTTCAAGGAAGCAATGAACCTCTGAAAGTAACGCCATCTCATATTTGTTAAATCTCTCTATGATGAAAAGCATATCCCTGATTTAATTACATGTTATAGAAAGACTAAATGACACAGATACCTCTGTAATATCATCAGAATTCACATCATCATCCCCTTCTTATAGATGCTACTATTTCCACCTGCCTCTCCTCGATACTGACATTGAATCAATTCTTCTCAGATAAACTGACTTCCTGGGCCCTTCATATTTTGTTCTTATCTAAAGTATCTACTCAACATTTCCAAGTCAGCCTACCTCCACTTATTTAATTTAAGCAGATGTTGAATACTTTAAGAAAAAGTGTTATAGAATAAAGTTAATGTAGAGCTACCCAGGGACAAAGGAGACTCTGCAGGGAAAGAAATCAATGATTAAGATATCTTGGAATGGAAAGAAGTAATCTGTGGCAAAAGGTAAGGGTAGGAGAATTCTTCCAGTAAAATCTCAAAACTAGAATTTTAAAAATTGAGAAGAGGTTGGGGTGCCTGGGTGTCTCAATTGGTTGAGCACTTGACTTCCGCTCCGGCCATGATTTCACGGGTTCATGAGTTTGAGCCCCACAATGGGCTCATGGTTGGGGGCTCTTCACCCCGCCGTACCTGAAAAGTTTGTTGCTTTCCTCAGAGCTTCTTGGAGATTCAGGTTCTGGCGATGAAGTTCCATCTGTTTTTTTGATTTTTCATCCAGCTTCTGGGTAAGGTTTTTGATCATTTCCTTGAGTTCCTTTTCTGACTCCTGGGAAGCTTTTTGTGCTTGCTGCTGTGCTAAAATCTGTCCCTCCAGTATAATTTCCTGGTGAGTAAGGTTCGCTTGATGTTGCTTTAGGAGATCAGACGCCTGTGATACTAAATCATAGCTGAAATAAGAACTCCATTACCAATCCCCAGAAAAAATCCCTTTAACTGGATTTTGAGGAAATCAAAGAATCAAATCAACTTGTCTATTTTGACAATAGATGAACTGCTGGAGAATGACCCATATTTGCTCAGAAATTATAGATTTAAAAGTTATTTGATATTTCTGCAGTATTTTTGTTCTAAATATCAGGAACTGTTAAACAAACACATTTTTCTAAATATCAGGAACTGTTAAACTGTTTAAACAAACACTTTTGATTAAAAAAAAACAGCACAAAATAGGATTTTACTTATTATTGATAGTTATAGACAAGTTTAAAAGCAATCATAAGATAAGTAGTATATCAATTACTAAAATACAGACCATCTAAAATAGGTGCCGACCAGACTCAGTGACTATTAAGAGCAGTGTCATTAGTGATTTGCTCTATTTGTTTCTTTATTCTTCTGCTAACTCTCTCCCCTTCTGAATTTCCTAATTTTATTTAAAAACTGTGACAGCTTTTTTTTTTTTTTGAGACACAGAATTATTTTAAGTTGCTATGTCATAACAGTTTCAAACATTTTTGTTTCTTAGGAATTTTTTTTCTGCCACAGCACATTTTAGGAAAGATGGGGATGACATGTTTGTGAAATCTAACAGGCAACTAATATTAAGAGTCAAATGTCTCAGTTCTAGAAGTGTGATGGTTTAGTACAAAACAGACCATTGGCTTGAAGGCCATATCAGACTCTGTTGTGAAGTGATTCTTCCCACAGGAAGATTCATCCAATCACCACCCCTGAGTCAAGGGCTCTTCTTCTAGTCATTAGGGAAGGTCTTAAGCGTTAACAGATTAAAAAAATAAATATTCTATGGTCTTAACCAACAACTGAGAAGCAAATAGCACCTCAAAGGCCTTAATCATCTAGATTCTAGATAGATGAAACAACCCAGAACTACAACTTAAATACACAGGCAGAATAGGTGGGTGGTCTGCACCACTTTCATTCTTTCTTGGGCTTTCTCATGCTTCTTACCACTTCTCTTCCCGCCAACATCGTCTTTTCTGAATGACCATATTATACATTTGAATTACATTTATTTTAAATGTTTCACTTATTAAGAAGGTGTTTCTGATTCTTAAATTTGTTTTTCATTTTTTAAGCTTATTTGTTTTTGAGAGAGAGAGAGAGACAGACAGAGAGAGAATCCCAAGCAGGCTCCATGCCTTCAGCGCAAAATCCGACGCAGAGCTCAAACTCGGGAACCGACCATGAGATCACGACCTGAGCTGAAATGGGGGCAGATGCTTAACTGACTGAGCCACCGAGGGGCCCCTCTGAATCTTAACTTTATATTGGTAATTAATCATCTCTATTAAAGCTCAATGTGAACTCTATGATGTTTCTATTCCTTTTGGATCTCTTAGGGGATCTTGTGGCTTAGTAGCTTCAAATTATTTTTTTCCTCATCATTCCAGTATTTAAACAGACTTTATCCATGAAGTTATCAAAACAAAACAAAACAAAACAAAAACCTACCATTCATAATCTTCACTCCGTGTCCCAGTCAATTTGAGGGATAAGAACAATATACTTATTCATCTTCCCACTCATTCTAAAACGTTTGCCTAAAATGCATCTAAATCAAGGATGTTTGCAATTGTTATCAAACCAATTAATAAACCATGTTTGCAAGTTCTCACTTTGTCTTCCATTATTCCCCCGTTCTAGTACTTACGTCGCATTATCAGCACTATAAGAGTCACCAGTAATCCCAAGCAAAGGATCCCTAGAATCGCAGCAGCAAGGCACCAGCACCGAGAAGAAAGAAAATGAAGACCTAGAATGATAAAGGATAGAATCAGAAGGACATAACAGATGGAAGCAAGTCATCAAACAATTCTTTGGAAACTGTCTGTACCTGGTACTTTGCATTTCTTACCTCTAGTTCTCCCAAGGGCTCTGCAAATAATTCATTATCCATATTTACAGATGACAAAATAGAGACAGAGAATTTAAGTAATTTACCCATGGTCACACGATTGACACAGTTTAAGAACCAGGATTCAATACCAGGTATGTGACGGTAGGTATCTGATTCTCTAAAGCTTGTA
This sequence comes from Hyaena hyaena, assembly GCF_003009895.1. NCBI lineage: Eukaryota > Metazoa > Chordata > Mammalia > Carnivora > Hyaenidae > Hyaena > Hyaena hyaena. The sequence goes on from NW_024081735.1 coordinate 147,699, forward strand.
CTTATTCACTCTGCCTGCAATGACTCTCCAAGAAATGCTCAGTCCATCTTGGTTAGATCAACTTTATATTTTTAATATAGACCATGTGTATGCATGTACACACACACACACACACACACACCTCCCATACAGTGTGTTTTATAAGTAGCATACCATAAAAGAATGTCAGATACCAAGCAAATAAGCTTTAGTCAGTTAATCAACAGATTGCCTCAAAGAATTGCTTTTGTGCTTTCAATTTTTATTCTACTAAAATTACATCTTGGAACTGAGGTTGTTGACCAAATGAAACTAGGAATGAGACTTCAATACTACTGTGATTCATATTAATGTTCCTATACTCACACCAGCCATGGCCCCATAGTTACAAGAGGAATGTTCACCATTATTATAGAAACAAATAAATCATGTAGCTCACAGGCATATGGATACCTAATTATGTGTTCCACCACTACAAAAGCACAGATATTTTGGTTCAGCAGGAAAATATCTCATGTAATCCATCTGGACCTCTCACCCTGTACAATAAACAAATAAGGCACTGGTCATATTTTCCTTTATTTGTGGCTAACAAAACTCAAAGTTTCAGTGAATTGTGTAAGATCACACTGATGTTAAGATCCAAACATAGGTCTTTAATCTGTCAGTAGCTATGCAGCTTAGAACACTGCACCACAAAATTTCCAGTGTGGATGTGTAACAATCCAAATCAATCAATGGTCAAATATATTCACAGAGTTCTTGTTATGCCCAAAGCACTTCTATTAGACTTTAAAGATGAGACAGCCCAGATAGAAATTTTAACAGGAAGAAATAAAGTTCATTCACTGATTCAAACGTTGTTTAGCTCCTGGGGTATATGTGGAAAGGTAGCAGAGAAGCAGAAGATAGTTGTGTCTCTTGCAAATAATTGCCTAATCCTAGCTTGGGGGTAGATATCTGTGTAAATCTTTCAACCAATATTTCTCTCTGGTCAGTATTCATTCTATACTATAGGAGAACAAAAATATCTATCACTCTGGGAGATGAAACTCCTGAATTTTTAGAAGAAAACCACAGGATCCACACCTGTGTAGGGAAGGCACATGCTCCCATTTTCTTCAGGCCACCCTTTGTCCCATTTCCTTGGTAGGTAGAGACCATTAACCCAATCTCTGCTCCCATTAGTGATTTTCTGATCAGAAAGCAATTGACTTCTTTGCAGGAGGTGATTGATCTAATCAGATTCTGAGAAAAGATTTAGCTTAATAATTGTAGTAAAACTCAGGCACTCAATATTTACTACATGAAGAATGAATGAATGAATGACTTTTGTTGACTTTGTAGGGCTACCTATAAATGGCAGTGCTGTTTTCATACCAAGTTAAGTTCATCAACTCAAATGTTCAATCATTCCATATTCATACTTCTTATCTCTGTTGAGGGAAATTTCTATCTTGTTTATGGAAATATGACCTGGAATGTCATTATCCAAATTCCTGTCAACACTTGTAGGACTTCCCCTATTTGTATTTTTTTCCTTTCTCTCAGAATCAGTATAAGGTAAAGGGCAATTTATTCAGACTGTCTGTGGAATTGGCATTATGAATTAATTTACATTTAATGAGTTTAACTTACTGTATATATCAAAAAATTATAATTTTCAAAGCAGTAGTACACAAGAAGACATGACTTATGCTAAACTATACTGAATATCATTTAATCTGCTTTGGATAATTCATAAAACTATATCCAGTTTTTGCAATGCCTCAAGAAAACTTACTATAAAATTATCATTGTATATACTGGGTGAATTCAACATCTCCTTAACTTTCTGATGGATTGGATTCTTGATAAAGGGAAAGTTGCGATACAATTCTAGTTCTACCACTTACCAGCTGCATAAAAATGAATGGTTTTGTTAATTCTCCTGATCCTCAATCAGTCTTTCGTAAAAGGGGAATTATCATAGTCCTAATTTCAAGGTGTAAGGATTCAGAGAAGTAACGCACATAAAGAGAATATCAGAGAACATAGCCCTTGATAAATGTTCCATACAAGTGTCTACTACATCATCATTCATACCAAGTTAGTTCATTCACATCATCATCCTCATTGCATCTGAATTTTTTTCTTTTAAGTAAGTGTTACTAATTCTACACTGTGTTTTCCATACTCTGGTGTTTTAGCTTTCTAATCCTATATTCAGTTAATTTACATTTGGAGCTAATCCTGGAATTCTGTCCCTGTGCCCATTCACCCACCCCTAGTACCTTTGCCTTTCTCTCCATTTGGCTTCTGGTCAGGTTGATCCTTCATGGTCTTACTCTTAAGGTCATCAAATGTCATTTCCAAATTCGTTCCAAGAATGAGAGAGTGAAGTAGTCACGGACTTCTCCATAAAGTAAGAATTTGTGAGCTGCTGCTGGAGGGTTTAAATAGTTACTGCTATCTAATTGAAGAATGACTCAATCATCGGTAGGAGGAAGAAGAGGCTTTGCTTCATACTGGAAAGTTGGCTGACGCAAATTCTTGGTTTATATCTATTGCAGGTGGGGAAAGTGGTGATTCTCCTAAGTATTTCAGGAGTTTTCTCTAGGTAATTTATGAAAGGGAAAACTGTATTTTCTGTGAGCATTAGAGAAGAGGCATTTGTCTTCACTCTTCAGATAAGGAAACTGAAACTCAAGAGAATAAATCATACTAAATTTGTGGAAGACTGTGCCTTTGAGCCAGATTACTTAATTCCAGTGTCTATATCTGTTTATTTCACCGTAGCAGACTTGCTCTATATTGTGTCTTTCATAAGTCTCACAGTTTTCTTTTTAATTCTGACTATTTAAATCAGCAATAGATTAGAAATTTTTGAGTTAATCATATATCATTCATCTCCAGCCATGATGACCATGAAAATTTTAGAACTTAATTAGAAGTACTATTTCATAATATGGCAGTGTAACATCACAGCAGAGAGAACTTTGTAGCCAGAGGAAGCTCATTTCAAATCTTTCCTTTGCTAGTCCCTTGATCTATAATCTTGGGGAATTACTTAACACTCTGAACCTATGTTGTTGTTTTTTTAATTGCCTTTTTTTTATTTTTTAAAATGTTTATTAATTTTTGTGCGTGTGAAGAAGAGAGAGAGGCAGAACATGAGCTGAGGAGGGGCAGAGAGAGAGGGAGACACAGAATCTAAAGCAGGCTCCAGGCTCTGAGCTGTCAGCCCAGAGCCGGAGGCAGGGCTCAAACTGTTGAACCGCAAGATCTTGACCTGAGCCAGTCAGACACTTAAGTGATTCAGCCATTCAGACACTCCTGAATCTATGTCTTTGTCTATAAATTGGGACATTGGAATGTCTATAAATTGGGACATTGGATAATGTTGCTAATGTTGCTATAAGGATTCATATGAAATATTGAGTGATAATGCTAAGTACTGTACTTCAAACATAAGAACTCCATAAATTATAGTTATTAATACTAGTACTAGTAATATTTAGCACAGTTTAATTGCCCAGAAAAGAATACATTTTTACATATAATTGATTGGAGTCACAAAGACTTTTCATTGATCTCCCCATAAGGATGACTATATGAATACATTGACAGAATTCTCACCTATTTTCCCTTCACAACCTCCTAAACAAAGAATAAATGTCTACTGCAGTTATACATACTTTTAAAAATATTTTTCATTTTTGAGAGAGAGAGCATGAATGAAGGAGGGGCAGGATGGGTGGACAGAGGATCGAAGTGGGCTCTGAGCTGACTGTAACGAGCCTCATGTGGGGCTTGAATTCATGAGATCATAACCTGAGCTGAAGTCAGACACTCAACTGACTGAGCCACTCAGACACCTCAACGTGCTTTTTAAAAAGTTCTTATCTATTAGTCATATTTTCTAAAGTATTTATGGGCAAAATGATGGGATATCTGGAATTTGCTTTAAACTATGCCAGGAAAAAAAATATAAAAAGAGGGGACACATAAAAGAACATTGAAAAAATATACATACATAAATAAAATAGCTAGGAAACTATTAAGAAAAATCACTGATATTGACAGCCTCATTAGGATTCCATTTTCCTCTTCTTCCCTGGATTTTCTGTTTTCTCTTTTTCTGTGCAGGGTATCTGAGACCAAACTGAACATAGTTCATCTGTCATTTAAAGTTTTTCTCTAGGACTCAGGTCGCCAAAAAAGTTCAGCATGTAGCAAATACATCCTAGTCAAATCAGCTTGTAACAAATCCATGCTACTTACCTTTCACACTCAAGCCCTCCCCGACCTCCCTTGACTGTAAGTGCCAGGAAGCAAGATTGCTGCCTGCATTCACCATAGTGAGTTATCTATTCAGATAAAAAGAATCTCAGGAAAGTGGCTTTAATAACGAAGTAATAAATGCTGAAATTATGTCACAATGAAAAGGACACTTTACCATTCCCCACAGTGACTCGATTATTTTGTGTGCCATTAATATTCTAGTGGATTTAGATGAGATACAGATGTACACTTGTCGACATGACGCATTTTTCTTGTGAGCTAGTTACCTTTTATGGATAGTCCGAGGAAGAAGTGTCTTGGAGAAACATATGTGACTATGTAACTAAAACACCCAAAGAAACACACAACACTAGGAGGAACTACATTCTTTGAAGGAGGCCTAAGATTGAGCTAGATGTCACAGACTTCAGATAGTCACCTTCACACCCCACCCACAAAACCCAGGACAGCATAATCATCCATTGTGTTAGGGGTCAATACTTATAAGACACTCACTAAGCAGTCCTGGATCTCATGATGAGCTCTACAAATCCTGTACTTCCTTCAAAGACACTTTTTTTTCTTTAAAAAAAATTCTCTGCATTTAACATCTGTAGGTAGGCTTGCCATCATTGTGGTAGGGTCTCCTTTTAAGGAAAGAAAAAAAATACCAGGCTATCTGTGACAACATCCCTCATGACCTTGTAACATGAGACCACTAGACCAGACTCCATGTTTGTGTGTTACCACGTACCGGAGACAAACGGGAGACAAAGAAGTAGAAAATATATTTAAAAAACTACACCACGTGGCATTCAGGGCTCAGTTCTTTGGGTACGAACCCAACTTCACGGTGCCGGCAGGAGTAAAGTTGCTTCCTGGAAAGAAAAGGCTTGGTATCACAGTCCTCTGTGCAAGAATCCTGCTACACCATCAGTTCTCCCCCCTCCCCCACTTTATATACTCTAATAGAGCACTCTATTGGTTTTCCATTCCAGTAAACTTATTCCCTCTCTCCAACCAAATTACAAGCTCTTTAAAGGTAAAGTTAGATCCCCTTCTGTTAAGAGAAGCTTGGTCTTTCCTATCACCCTGGAATACCATATACATTGTAATATTCTGCAAAAAGTAGGCAGTTAACACTTGAGATTCTTAGCTACTAAAACATCACCAGCATAAGCTGGATTTTAAAAATACAAAGGCATTTAAGGAAAATAGGTCTTAGGTCTTTATTTTGAGAAAGTGGAGCTAAAACCCAGAAAATGTAAGAGATTTACTAAACATCTCTTTTCTATCAGAGGTCAGACAAGAATGTAGCTAACTGTTCTCCTTCTCCAACTAAAACTCTATAATTTTTATTTTTTAAAAATTTTGTTTAAGTTTATTTATTTATTTTGAGAGAGACTATGAGAGCGGGGATGGAACAGAGAGATAAGGAGAGAGAATCCTAAACAGCCTGTGTACTGACAGATGTGGGGCTCAAACTCATGATCGTGACCTGGGCCGAAGTCAGACACTTAATTGACTGAGCCACCCAGATGCCCTGAAAGTCTGTACCTTCTTTCCTTTCATTTTTAAATGTTTATTTGTTTTTGAAAGAGAGACAGAGACAGAGACAGAGTGTGAACAGGGAGGGCAGAGAGAGAGGGAGACACAGAATCTGAAGCAGGCTCTGGGCTCTGAGCTGTCAGCACAGAGCCCAATGCAGGCCTTGAACCCATAAACTGTGAGTTCATGACCTGAGCCAAAGTTGGACACTTAACCAACTGAGCCACCCAGATGCCCCATGAATTTTCTTTATTTTTAAGGCTGAACAATATCCCATTGTATGTATATACCACATTTTGCTTATCCTTTCATCCATCGACGGACATTTGTGTTTCTAAGACCCATGAGATAATTTCTACAATCCTTTCGTGGCAGATAGCTGGACAGAATTCATAGACTGTAACTAGTTCTCATTATCCCTGCCCCATGACATTCATGCCCTTGTGTAATCTTCTCCCTTTAAGTGTGGGTGGTATCTGTGGTTAGGATGTGCCAAAGGTGATAGAATGTATATGATTATATATGTGTGATTACATAAGGTATAGTGCTTATTTTGCCAAAGTTTCTCTCTCACCTCTTGGCCAGATTTAAAGAAGCAAGATTACATAAATCTTATTACCACAAAGAAATGAATTCCTGGGGTGCCTGAGTGACTCAGTCAGTTTAGCATTTGACTCTTGATTTCGGCTCAGGTCATGATCTTCACAATTTGTGAGTTTGAGCTCCACATTGGGCTCAGTACTCTGTGTTCACAGTGAGGAATCTGCCTAGAGTTCTCTCTCTCTCCCTCTCTCTCTGCACCTCCCATGCTTGCTCTCTCTCTCTTTCAAAATAGATAAACAAAACATTAAAAAACAAAGAAATGAATTCCTGTCTGAGATAGCTTGGAAGCATATCCTTTTCCAGTTGAGCTTTCTGATGAGAATATCACCCAGAAGACATCTTAACTTCAGCCTGTGAGATCCTAAACAGAGGACTCAACCAAGCTATGTTTATACTTCTATCCACAGACACTGTGATATATATATATATTTTTAAAAAGTGTGCTCATATAATTTTTGGTAATGTTATATGATATATAAAATTAATAACCCTTTAATAAACTTAATCCTTCTATTTTGTTAAATTTTCTTAAATCTAGCCCTGACTGTCAATGCCTCTGAGGTTGTCACTCAATGCTTACACTGTAGCGTGGCTTCCTAAAACAGGGGCACTTCCTAGTGGAGTAGTTGCAAGATGAAACCAATTTCTTCTGCTTTATTATCTATTTTTGAAGCTTTGGGTGTGGCCCAACTCACTGCTCAACACTTTATAACTCATGCTTGATGACTCACAGTAATGGTAGTCCTGGACTCGATTTCACTGAGGCACGGAAAGGAAGGGAATTCATGGTTGGCCATCTGATAATAGGCAAAGTCAAAAGTAGAATAATCAAAGAGGTCAAAAACAAGTAATATTTTAGCTCCACTTGTTACAGGTTTTGTATAACAATCTCCTGAGGCATAGGTGAAAAGGCCTATGTACATGTACCCTCCATTGGTTCCACTCCAAGTGCCTAACAGTCTGGTTAAAAGCTAATGATTCACAAACTTAATGGGACTACAGGATTGTGTAGGATTGCAAGGAGGTCATTCCCCTCCATCTCAGCTACCTGCCCTTCCAGTGTGTACCCTGTTTAATGTTCCTACGTAGATCCTATTTCCTCTCTCATCATTCCTGTTGTAGAGGTTTGACAGGGACAGAACTGGGCATTAAAATCACCACAAGGCATAATCACTCGCATTAGGATAAACAAGTTCTACTCTTCCGAAGAACAATCCAGTGAGGGAGAAAAAATGGCCGTAGTTATTCTAAGAAGGGATATTAACAAGGAGGTCATTAAAAGAATCCTATTTTGTTCAAACCTGTTAGAAAGCTGGAGGGCAAAAAGATGATGGCAATCACATGCAGGAAAGAGCAGTGGGGGCACAAGCCATGTTAATTGGCAAACCTGTTCATGCGGGTTTGGCTGGCATGATTGGAGAAGAGATCACCAGAACAGCAAGGGGAAATATTCCAAATTGAATACCAGGAAAGCTAAAACATAGGCATGGTAAGAATTCACTGACAGGACATCAGTTATACAGCTTATTGAAGGTGAAGGTCACTGGTAGAACTGAATGGAAATCAAGAGAATTAATCTTAGTTAAAACTTATAAAATACTTGTCACATCAGGACAATTATATGCATTTCACATACATTACCTTATTAAATCTCTCTAAGTCTATGAAGTAACATCATTATATCATTACCCCATTTTAGATAGAATGAAACTGACCCAACAGGGATATAGTAACTTGCCCAAGATCGCACAGCTATTAAGTACAAAGCAAGTATTTAATCCCAGATAACCTAGCTGAATTCTTAGCCATGATACTCTATTGTATCTCTGACAAGAGAAGGGAAAAATTAGTGATGTTATTATATGTGGAGTACTCTAAACAGAAATAGAAATATTCTAATCAAAATCCTTTTTGTCTTCAACGGCATTTTCTCTATGGAACAACATCTACAGCCGGTCAAGCGACCACTCCCCTCCTATTTTATAAATGGGGAAATTAAAGCTTTGAGAAACTACATAATAATTTAGTAGAGGGTCAGGTTTTTCTGGTCTCCTGATCCTATAAAATACCTCCCACCTTGCCAAGTTTTCTGGCGAAATTTGAAAAATACTCTTTGTTTTATCACCATCTCCCTTACTTTTCAAAAAATAATGCAATGCTCATTTAGCTTTGTAATTTAAGGATATCTAATCACCAGGCTTTTCGGTCACTATTCAATTATTTAGCTAAGAAAAAAAAGTTATTTTCTCCATGCTTATCTCATTTAATGCTGTGTGAGGACTCTTTGAATCACTCCCACCCAATGAATGCCATCAACAATCATTCAGTAAAAGTAGACTTTCAGAATTAGATACGATCTGAAAGGTGGTTTTATTCAATTCTTATGAGACAGCCATATCTGCATAAACTAATGGCTAATTTTCCTATGAAATACTTTGTATATTAAAGTTTTTTGGAAATATTTTATTAAGGAAACGATTAGTGAGCTAGGTATAAGTCTATTACATAGCATTCATTTGTTCCTATAGAGATGTTCCTTTACAACTATTCCCCTACCATGTGTGCTTATTTTTATTCTGACCTTAGATTTTATTTAAGAAAGAGAGAGAAACCTAAAGACTTGTAGATCTTGGAATTCAGTTAAAAAAATATGTGTGTCCGTCTGACTTATCTGTTTTGATGAGAACTGTAGTCAGGATAGAGGGGAATTTCATGGTCACCACCTAAACATTCTAATCCCCAAACCTGCTTTCCTCAAAGATGGAAGAGCTTTCCGGTCCATTGGTCAACCTCTCAGTCCTACTGCAATGGTTAAGAATAAATGACCCAGAACTAGGAGAGTTGATCATCAACATAGCAAAGGGGAGAGTTTCAGGGAGCAAGAGAGGAGGGCTAATCACATGGAAAGGGGGAGTGAATGGAGCTTGGCAATTATTCAACAGTCTCCCTGAAGGGTGGTGGTAAAGGACCAAGAATATCACTCCTTTTCTGATGGAGACGAGAACCTGTTTGGTCACCAGCAATCTGTCTTTGAGCTCCTAAAGTTAAGTTCCTCACCCCTGCCTAGAAAAATCCATAATTCTGAGGACTGATGTGTCCTCCCTGAGTCTTCCTTTTGGGGGCAGTGGGAGAAAGTTACGGACATACAGAAAAGATTAATAATAGCGAAGGAAAGAAGACAGAGGGAAGAGAACATGGAGAATATAAAAACAGAAAAGAAATAGAGAAAGAAGTCAGGATGAAAGGGGAGAGAAAGACCACAGAAAATAAAAGCCCAAAGGAATAAGAGGACAGAACGAAAGAATAAGAAAGAGCGAGAGAGAGACGACAAAAACAGATTTACTGCTGAGAAAAGTTTGTCTCCTTAAGTTCTCCAGGTCCAGAAGTCAGACCTGGCACAGAGCATGGAAAGGAGATAACGGACACTCAGTCCATGATCCTGGAGAAGTTCAGCTCCCTGAGGATGCATGCCCAGGCTGTGACAACCTCTGCCCTGGTGTATTTCATCCAGGTGAGTTGAGAAAACATACATAAAACTTTGTTTGTTCCCCCAACTCTCAGAAGACCCTTGGGGGAAGTGAATGAGGAGAAAGACATCTATTGAGCCAAAGGGGTAGTGGGGAAAGAAGAACTGGAACGTTTTCCTCAGTGTTATAGTGTTACATGGCCCATGCGTGGCCAATGGCATCAATGAAATAGGGGGTGTGTGTGGCAGAAATTAGGGTAACCATTGATACATGCAGGATAGCTATGGTCATTTGGAAGCGCCACTTAGCTATATTTCTTTTAGCATCTTATCACCCATTCCTCAAAGTCCCAAATAGATTATCAAAAAGAAGTACATTGTTTTCCTACATGGAGTTTCCACATCAGTGCTGGTACAATTCTAGCAGTGTAGATGTCTCCAGATCAGAAATAAGTTAATAGAGGAAAAACTCTTTGAAAATACTTTGGACTTTTTATTTCTCCCCACCAAAAATCAGAAGCCCCTAAATATTAACTTATTAGCTGAGAAAAGGGTCATTGGATTGAGGATCCCAGACAACTGTAAAGGGGAAGTTTACATAGCTATGAACTCTAGTAAAGAGGAAACGCAAATGAAGCAACTGTCTCATATCAGATCCCTCCCTTTACAGCTCCTAGCAGGGGATGGGCTCTCTGTTTTGTTTTCTGTGTCCTAGTTAAAATAATGTCTTCAAATCCATTTCTTTCTTCTTGTATTTTCCTTGTGCTTCCTCTTCTTTTCCTTGCTTTTCCCTTCCCTTCTGTCCTCTTCTTTTTTTTCTTCTCTTCTTTTCCTCTTCTTTTCCTTCCCCCTTCTTCTTTCTTCTCATTCTCCCTCTCCTTCTTCTTCTCCTCTTCCTTCTCCTTCCTGCAGTAGTACCCCAAAGAAGAACTTTATCTGTTTAGCACGTTAAGTTTTTCTTACCTTTTGTCAGAAAAGAGAAACAAAGAATCAGGGCTGGGCTGAGAAAATATACTTTGTGATCTTTAATGGCCAACTATTTCAAATTAAAGGGAGAGAAAAAGGGGGAGAGAGAGAGAGAGTTTCTCAAATGTTATCCGCAGAGGACAGCTGGTTAGTCCTTTTACAAATCCTTTTTGCCTGATGTGTTATGATTTTGCATGTCCCCTAACCCATAAACCCTCAATAAGCACAAATCTCTGTTCCTTGTTGGGGGCCTTTGTGGTTTTTGTTGTTGATTTCCTGAAAATATTAAGTCATTTAAGTTACTGGAAGAAAGATACAGTTTCTGAATACAAGTTTCTCTATTTAGGGAGAAAGTCAACTGAAATACAAGGTAAAAGAAGGAGTAGAATCTTTCACTGTTAGTAGCAGAAGGGGCTTGCTAACAATACCAAGGAGTTGTTAGGGCAAGTTTATCCCTTGTTCTAGTAATTATTCAATGCATATATATGATAAAGGCCGATCTGGCTACCTCAATGGGAGCACTCAGTCCGTCATGTTAACTTAAATTCCTTTGCCTCCATCACTTAATCTTTCAAAATAAGGTTAAATATACCCACCTACCAGATTATCTCAATGAAGCGTTATGACATAGTGAAAAATCTTAGCCGACTGGCATATAGTAGCTACTGAATAAATACAATTGTTTCCTCCCTTTGTCTCCCTCCCCCCCACTTTTTTCGTACGGTGTGTTCTTGATGTACTAAGGGAATAAAAAAAGAGGAGTGAGGTAGAATTCAGTCTGTAACTGGGAAAGAATTAAGAAGGCAGTAACAACATGCTGGGGGACAGATCAGGAAATTTCTAGGACAAACAAATTGATTTAAATGCTGCCTAAGTTGTAATGCTCACCCACCTCCAAAAAACAAAACAAACAAAACAAAACAATAACCTCCCCAAAGCAAAGATATTTGCTCTTCCAGTTTCTCCCATTTCAAATATAATAATCAAGCAGCATGGGAGCAATGAAAACAAACAATCCTAAACCTGGCTGATCCTATGACCTTGTCCTCATATCTTCCCAGCTATCATGATGCAGAGTCATGAGGGTGGTCAACAGGCTGCTAAGCAGAGCAATGAGACATTTCCCTGTCTGAGACTATTTCCCTTCCTACAGCTTCCTCGGGCAAGATGTGAGGAGGACTGTGTGAATCCTGAACAGTAAGTATCTGAGACCAAACCGGGAAGGAGAAACAGACAAAAACATTAGGACCCAACACAAGGTCAAGGGGTCATTAGATATCTGTGACTTCCCTTTATCTTTACTTAAATGGGCATCAGCCCAGTAATCTCACAGACTGGGTTACCCAAAAATAAAGACACGCACTGGTGCGTCATCCTAGGTACTTAAAATAATATCACTGATGCCATTTTCTCCCTAAAGCCAATCTTCCCATTAAAGCATCAGAATTAATCTCAATTTATATCATAACAGAGATTTGCAAAAGGTTTTCTTTCCCATGCTTCTTAGTGACTCATCAAGACAGACTAGGCTCAAAATCTCCTCCTGGGCAGATAAGTTTGGGTAATTCCAAAGTAACATCACCACCTGAAGTATGAAAAGCATTTTCCATATTTCAGGGCATGTCAGTATGTATTGCTGATGTCCTTTAGCTATCACTTTGAAGTCAATATCCCTTAATCTAAACCCATCACAATTAGGTCTTACATAGGCACAGAGGACATACAAGGAGAAGAGATTCAATTCGCTTGGTGGTAAATTAATAAACAACAAAACAAAACAAAACAAAGCAGGGCCAGTTGGAATGAAACACTTGCTCAGCCTGCGGGAAAACACATATTTAGCCATGGGAAGGGTTTCTCAATAGCCAAGTCTGTTAAACCCAGGGGAAATGGGGTGGCCTTGGCCTTGGCTGCTTGTCACATTGTCTAAGGTTTAGACACCCATGATTCCTTCTCCTCTGCAATCCATATTTTTTCACCCCATAGAGAAAATTTATAATTACTGTTATTAATTTAGTTAATTTAATTAACTTTCAATACGCAAAGTTGGCTTCGACATTTTTGTTCCTTCCTGTTTGGCTTTAGTGGGTGTGCATATCAGTTTTGACCTTGGAGGTGAAAGTTCAGGGTTGAGTTTGTTTTTTTTTATGGTGAGAGTTTTTATGGCGGCCCTTTTTGCGACAATTTGCAACGCATAAATACAAACTTCACTGTATTTTCATGCTTGTAATTGAAATCTTTATGTTTAAATTGTATCAATCTCTAATGTATCCAAACATTAACCTTCCTGTCCATTTTCAAACTTTGTAAACCTACATTCCAAGCTCTTCCTTGGTAATCGTCCTCATAGGTTTACAGTGGTCGCCATTTATACTTTCTATAAATGCTCTTTTCATAATCACTGCTCTAGTCAGTCTTATAATGATTTACAAAATTATTTACACAATGCCATCTGTAGTATAAAGTACTTCTTAAGGCATCCCATTTTGCAATACATTCCACTGGTTATACTAAAGTTAATACAACTTGTATGTTAATTAACTGGAACTAAAATACAAACTTAAAAAATACATATATAAGTTGTGATGGCTTTGTTATAACAAGGCAGCATATTACACTGTAACTCATATTTCTGATTCTGGAACTACAACAGGCATTGACTATATTTTTATTGCAAAAAAAACACAACCCACTTTATTCTTTCTTCATAGTTGCCTGACCACAGATTGGGTACATCTCTGGTATATATGGTAAGTTTCAACTCTAATACCCAGAAAGACATCCCAAAGGAGCTTTATTTTTCTCAAGAGCATGTGGTTTTTTTATTTATTTATATTTTTTAGTTTTTAAATATATTGACACCAGGGGGAACAAAATGTATGAGACACCCAGCCTACTTCACCTCGCAGCCCATGGAGTAAGGTTTCTTTACCTCATCGTTAACTATGTGACAATATGCCAGGATTTCCTATTTCAATAACATCTCCTGGCCAATATCAAAAAGCTATTGTGTACCTTCTCAGGGTTAGCCCCAGAAATTTCCACAGAAAGGAGAATACTTTAGAAAGTGGCACCCCACCACAGTAAATCTCTTCTTGTTTTTTTTTTTAATGTTTTTATTTATTGCGGGGGGGGGAGGGAGAGAGAGAGAGAGAGCGAGCTTGAGCAGGTGAGAGTCAGAGAGATAGGGAGATACGGAATCTGAAGCAGCTCCAGGCTCTGAGCTGTCAGCACAGAGCCCGATGTGGGGCTCGAACCCACAAACCATGAGATCATGACGAGCCGAAGTCAGATGCTTAACCAACTGAGCCACCCAAGCACCCCAAAGCCCTTCTTGTTTTAACGACCCATTTCGGTCTTGTTGTCAAATAAGTATATGCGTATTAAGAAGTATTATGGTCAATCTAAAAATATTCAAACAAAGTCAGAGTGCAGACACCGAAGGCCGGTTATTGCCAGGGCTGAGAAACACACCGGACCACAGGGCTCTCTCACTGTCCGGTGATCGCCTTGCAGGTTGCTGGTGGTGATTGGCGCGCTGCTGCTCCTGTGTGGCCTGACTTCCGTGTGCTTCCGCTGCTGCCTGAGTCGCCAGCAAAATGGGGAAGACGAGGGCCGGCCTCCCTACGAAGTGACAGTCATTGCTTTTGATCATGACAGCACCCTGCAGAGCACTATCACGTGTGAGTACTGTGACATTATAACGCTGGAGGGTGATTTAAAAAACCATCAGGACAGTGCAACAGATATAGAAACAAAGACTGAATAGTATATTTTAGAAATTGTTTAAACTTTTTCTTTAAAAATTATTTATTTATTTTGGAGAGACAGAGAGAGAGACAGCATGAGCCAGGGAGGGGCAGAGGGAGAGAGAGAGAGACAGAGAATCCGAAGCAGGCTCCATCCACACTGTCAGTGCAGAGCCAGATGTGGGGCTGGAATTCACAAACTGTGAGATCCTGACCTGAGCCACAGTCAGATGCTTAACAGGCTGGGCCACTCAGGCACCCCTGGATAGTATGAGGATTCTAGAACTCAGGGTCGTTATAATTTCAGGAAGCCTGACTAATGATAGAGTGAAGAAAGAAATAGAAGGCTGGAGAAAATACTGGAAATTTTTTTTAAATTTTTTAAAAAAATTTTATTTATTTTTAAGACAGAGAGAGACAGAGCATGAGAGGGGGAGGGACAGAGAGACAGGGAGATATAGAATCCAAAGCAGACTCCAGGCATGATCTGAGCCCAAGTCAGAGGCTTAACCGACTGAGCCACCCAGCAGCCCCTGGTACTGTTTTATAGGAAGAATTACCTACTCTATAAACTTATTTTGATAAAATTATTTTAAATAATAAGTGTATCCTTTTTTTCAAAAATGTCTTGGATTTTGTGAGAACTTGTATCTTCTATTGTCAATATATATTATTTTATATCATTGGAGAAATTAGGCATGTGACTTTCAATCCCTTGTTCTGTAGCATATGTATGGATACACTTAAATAGCTGCCTAACATTCCCTTGATGATTATAAAACACTTTCCATTATCCCCTTCTGTTCTCTTCTTTATATTATATTCCTTCCTGAAACGGGAGAAGAAACCCCAGGCGGAAGAGCAGGTGTCACAACACTGTGATATTTATTTTGAAAAGAGACTATGTCTGCCGTTCACCTTTCCTGGTTTTCTTATGGTCATTTTAGAGAAGAGATAAATAAGACAGAAAGAAACATTCCTAAGGAGTCTGCGTTATCAGTGCGTTGGTGTCAAGCCTTTTATAAAAGTGAAAGGGCAGGGCTGTGACACATGGGACCACAATTTAGATTCGTTGGGGACCCTGGAGAAGACAGGCTCTTCTAGCAGAGTGAACTTGGTTTCTAAACAGGCCTCACGGGATTTTTACGACATCTGGCCGAGCGTGACAATGAGTGTGGACACTTGCTAAAGATGGGAGGATTAAGTGTGTCTAAGGCCGATTTCTGAGGATGCCGCGTTCTCCTTAGCTCTGTCCCTTCTTTCCTCGCCAGCGCTGCAGTCAATATTTGGCCCCGCGGCTCGAAGAATCCTGGCGGTGGCTCACTCCCACAGCCCCCTGGGCCAGCTGCCCTCCTCCTTGGACACCCTCCCAGGGTATGAGGAGTCCCTTCGCATGAGTCGCTTCACCGTTGCGAGGTGTGGACCGAAAACACCTGACCTACCCCCAGTGCGGGGAGAAAAGCAGCCGCCTCCACTCGACAAGTCTCCTCAAGCAGGACCCGCTTCCAACTGATGGGAATTCTGGTTTTATAAATGGAGGGGGTGGGGGGGGGAGATCCCCAGAGTAGCTCCAGACAGACAAGTGGGACGTTTCTTTTTCTAACTTTCGGAAGATTTAGGAGGACAACTAGACATTACTGAGTGGAAAGGATGGGTCCCAACCTTTCAGTTCCAGCCACATGTATTTTCTAATATGGAATGCTCTAATTGCGAACTCTAATTCCTTATCCAATGGCCAAAATTTGCAACTAACCTCTAGCGATGCTGACTACTGCTGAACCAAGACAGCATCAGATGTACCTTTGGGCTACGGCAGGCGTTTTTTCTTTCTGCCGGCTGTAACGCAATAGTAGATGGTAATACATGTGAGGAGAAAGACAAGAGTGTAGGCACAGCCATAGACATTAGTGCACCAAAGCCAGGAATCCTTCCTCTGGAAAGAACATTCACTTTTCTACTGAATGACAGTGATCACTCTTGGCACACGTAATACCTAAGTGGACATTCAGGATCCTAGGGTAGGATTGCAGATATGGGTTAAGGGAACAGAGAATGGTGCCGAATATCAAGGTCTTTCCTTCACTCCGGCCCTACTCACTAGGAGTGTGAGAAGCTGCACAGAGTGCAGGAACGGTCTCTATTAATTTCTCAGCTCCTCTGCCTTGCAAACATATGCACACCTGCGCCCGCGTGCACGCATGCGCATACCCACGCAGTCGGTTCTCCCTCTAAAAGAATAGCATTGTTATGCTTTTCGCCTTCCGGCTGAGCGCTTAAAGCCAGGTTATCTAGAGTGACGCACGCTAGTCTCTAGGAGTGGCCCTCACTGCCACCTAGTGGCCATGGTAGAAAATGTATTCTCCTGTGTGAGCCTCTTGGCACCCCTCTCCAATTCTTGGAGCGACTAACTAAACTCAGCCTGGATGTTATCCTTCCCATGACACCATCCCACCGTCTAGGGCTAAGCTGTCCACCTGACAAAGGAGTTTCTTCATCTGTAAAATGGGGGATAATAACACCTCCAAGGATTGTCGTGAGGCTCAAATAAGCTAAACATAAGTGACAAGATTCGTAGCATATTATGCGCATGTTTTTGTTACTCTTACTAGTGGCATCTAATTTTCACTAGGCTACTATGATTCTGAGAATTGTGTTCTCATTCGTCCTTTGGCCACTCAGCTTGTTAGGCTATGGCTAAGTCATGTCGAAGTCACTTTATTTCATCAATAAGTATTTGTCGATTGAGGTTAACAACTAATGATATGTGATTCCTTTTAAAGTAGTCTGTGTAGAGGTAAGGCATGTTTGAGAAAACTCGGTTATTCGGCAATTAGCTTCACCACTGGGGGAGTCATACCCAGGGAAAGGCTGATTCACATAGCACTTCATTAAATACATTCTTGGGATGTTCACTCAGCCCAAGGGGGAAATGTTCTAATTGAGTATAACCTGCTGGTGATCTGAATTTATCCGGAGTCATTTATCACATTGCCTCTGGAAATTGTTAAAATGTATGAATTGTTAATAGACCCTGAGGTGGCCTTGTTTTGCCACTGCCAAATGAATCGCTTCATTATCACACGTTCCATAAAATCCTCTAGGCTCGTTCGTCCTTCAATATACCACATTCTTGAAGAAATTAAAATATCTGGTAGAAAAAAATCTTGGCAGAAATCCTGCCTGTAGGTATCCTATTCTAAAGAGATCTCTCAGCCCTCCTTTTCCCCTCTCCACTCTCCTCAGACAAGTGGAGTCTTCTGTTCCTGTAACCCTTCCATTTTGTCAGAATATTAATACACACTTGGCTTTACTTTGGTCTCTACTCAATCTACCTGTTAATCAGTGTAATCACTTTCATCACCACTGTTCAATTTCTTTAAAACCCCTTCTTACTTTCCTCACACCTATCCTTCAGACTTTAACATTGGTTCCATGAAGCTAACGGATCTCTTCCCAACGCCTACACTGCTGAGCAGGGCTGCAGAAATCCCCGTGCTAGTGAGAGATAAGGTCATGGTCTCCAACACCACTTGAGCCATCAACCGTTTCCTCTAGAGTTTCTTTAGCAATTCTCAGCTCCTTTTAGTAGTTATGCAAATTTCAGTGGCTCCCTTCAAACCCCACACCCTCTCACCTCCTCATTAATCTGAGGCAGGGAACTTGTCCTCCTCATTTAAAAAGGAAATCAAGCCTTCAGGTAACGTCCTAGCCCAAAGCTATACGCCTCTGTAGATCTGTACCTGCTCTTTCCTCCTTCCTTCCAGTCACATTGAAATATATGTCCTTCCTCCCCAAAATATAACACATCTAACTGTGTTGTCCATTACATTCTCTGTTCAACAGGCATTAATGAAGAAATTCTCTGCCAAGAATAGTGCAGAGGCAGCTGGGGGTAAAAGAGTGGGCAAGACAGTCAGGGACTCTGACTCATGGTCCTCACAGAGCTTAAGAAAAAGTCAAAAATAAAATGGTAGCAAGCATGACTAGTGCAGAGAACCTGCATGAAAAGGCACAAGAGGGAAGAACATTTTCAAAGATGGTGAAAATTTGGATAAGTGTGAGGAACCGAAGAAACAGTAGCCAATTATAGTAAGCTAAGGAGAGAACTGCAGAAAACGGAGTCTGAGCAGGAAAAGGAGTCTTGGGGGCGAGGAGTCTAGACTATATTTTACGTGCATTGAGAAACCATTGTAAAGTTTGAACAGTGAGTCACTTTATGCAATCTGAATTTTAAGACAATGACTCTTTTTTTTTTTTTTTAACATTTATTTATTGAGAAACAGAGAGACAGAGCATGAGCAGGGGAGGGGCAGGGAGAAGGGGAGACACAGAATCTGAAGCAGGCTCCAGGCTCTGAGCTGTCAGCACAGAGCCCGACGCGGGGCTCAAACTCACAGACCGTGAGATCATGACCTGAGCTGAAGTCGGATGCTTAATCAACTGAGCCGCCCAGGCGCCCCCAAAGACAATGACTCTTGATGCTACAGGAGAATGGACTGGAGGACGACAAGTATGAAAGCGTGAAGGCCAGATGGGAGGTCTTGAGGAAGAGTAGACAAGATGTGGCTGTGGATAACCCATGACTGTGGGCAAACATGGTGATGTTAGAGGTGGAAACAGAGATAAATGTAGTGATTTGAAAGATACGTTGGAGACAAGATCCTCAACGTGCTGATGGATTGAGTAGGGAAATGTAGTAAGGGAAAAGGGTGAAAAATAATTCTTAGATCAGTGACCTGCGCCAATACATGGAAGGTGTAGCTATTTATTAGGATGGGAAAGATTCAGCAAGACCAGATTTAAGGGAAAGCTCAAGTGAGTGACTTCTAAAATGGGGAAAAGGCATTTTATGACAAAATACATCCCAAGTTAATCTAAATCAATGCCTACTTCACTAAAGCAGCAAAAAAGTACAGATGTGCCAATGAGAACAAAGTTTTCTTTGAGAGTAGTGTCCAGTGGGATATCAATATCTGAAAGGAGGTGTCTGCCCCTACATAGCGGGAGGAGTCGACTAGAAGGCACAAAGCTCTTAATCCAAGAAGGAGACCTGAAATATGGGAATATATTGATTTACACAAGAATAAGGACGATACAGGCTCTCCTTCCTGGGGGAAGATGGGTCTGAGAAAGATCGACTGGGCTATGACGACTAGTTTTATCTGTGGTTTGGAGGCAAATAGGACAATACAGGATGACTGCATAGGGGAGGACAAATAATTTTCCCTTTACCTTCCTAGGTTCTTGGGTGAGACACCTCAGTATTAAAAAGAGAGATTAACAAAAGAAAAAATAGAATATTAATAACATGTATACCTCCTGTATACATGAAAGAGACCCGGGAAAATTCAGTCACTCCCTGAAATGGCCCAACCACCACCTTAAATAACATCTCCAGCTAAAGGCAAAAGAGTGGGTGGGGTGGGGG
Source organism: Hyaena hyaena (assembly GCF_003009895.1). Lineage (NCBI taxonomy): Eukaryota > Metazoa > Chordata > Mammalia > Carnivora > Hyaenidae > Hyaena > Hyaena hyaena. The sequence goes on from NW_024081735.1 coordinate 167,701, forward strand.
CGTATGAGAAGTCACTAGGAAAAGCACAGTAAATAAAAGCATGGCTGTTAAGCAGATTTATGTCACCGTCTTCTCCACTGATGAGCGTTTCTCAAGATTTAGTCATCTTCCTCTTTCTGACACGGAGAAAAACACCTGCACCTGTATGTTTACTTTATAAATGTAAACGTCTCTTATAAAACCTTTTACTCAGTTTTCAGACTTCTCCTGTGTCTTCTGTTTCTGAAAAGCAACCAGCTTAGAGTAATCCTTATGCCAAAGAGATCTATTTTGAGGTCACGATTCTACTGCCTTTCACCTGTCTCTGGTCCACATCTAGACCTGGAACTCCAGCATTAAATCTTATTGAATTAGCCTTATAGGTGTGGTCTATAGACCTTTATTAGAGGGTCTGATTAGCTTACACATGAAGAGTTAACTTGTATATGAGAGTATGGAAAGAAAGCAAAAATGGGATTTATGGAACAAATTTAGGAGGCTGAGGAGAAAAAAATTGCCAAGTCTGAAAATGGCAAGTTTTGTTTTCTTTTACTTGGGTAAACAGATTGTCTGGAAGGCAATAAGGAGGCCAGGGTGGGACGTTTGCCCTTGAGCTGGCAGGCTGACTGGGAAAACAATTACAGTGATTTATGGGCTGCCCAAGATACACCGAGACTTCAATTGTGGGAAATATTTCACACGCTGTCTCTGAATAATGTTGGCCAATGTCTCTCTTGGCACCGTTACCTTAGTTAACCTGTAATTGCACCACTTCCCATCTCAGAATTCCTTATAACTTTAAGAGTTTGGAAAGGGTATCATGAACATGGTAATACTTGAGTTGAACTCTAAAGGATGATAGAATTTTATTTATTTATTTATTTATTTATTTATTTATTTATTTATTTTTTTATTTATTTCTAGGAGAGAGAGAGAGAGAGAGACAGCATGAGCAGGGGAGGGTCAGAGAGAGAGGGAGTCACAGACTGAAACAGGCTCCAGGCTCTGAGCTGGCAGTCAGCACAGAGCCAGACGCGGGGCCCGAACCCACGAACCGCGAGATCATGACCTAAGCGAAAGTCGGACGCTTAACCGACTAAGCCACCCAGGCGCCCCAGGATGATAGAATTTTAAATATCAAATACATGGTATAAGAGCATTGGGCAGGGGTGGGGGGAGTCTGTGAGTTAAGAGAAAAACTGAGAATGAATCACGGAAAAACGTTAGAAATTCCAAAGTGATATAATAGGAATGAATCTGAAAAGACAGGTTAGCATCTTTGCAATGTGACCTTTGCAGACTGATCTTTATCCTGCATTCTATGAAAGCCATTGTAAAGTTCGAAAGAGAGAAGAGAGGTCATGCCACTTGTAAGGTGCTTTGGCCGCCATTAGAGCATGAGGAAGAGGTGAGATCTGGAATACAAGGAGACCATTATGGTCCTGAATTACTACGAAGACAGCACTTCTTCCGTGTCTTTCATAAAAGCTTCCTTGTAAACAAAGTGATGAAATAAGGCCAATTAAGTATAATGTTTCTTCTATAGTTCAGCTTCTCAAAACTTATATTTTAATTGTTTCTGTTGCCCTATGGTCATTGCTGTCCTTGTTTGACAAATGTTATCAGTGTTCCAAAGGACTAGACCTTTCTTGAGTCCCAGTCTGTATGCCAGACTTGCCTATATAGGATCTCTCCCGCACTCCCTTCTTGCACTAAACTTAGAACCTGCTCCCCGTCCACCAAGATGTTAATACTAATCACTATAGGTGGTCGAGTTGAGTATTGCCCTCTCCCTCTTCCAAAAGTGTCATAAATCCAACTCAATAAATACCAAAGTAGATCATGGAATTCAATTCAAAGGGTACAGAAGTCCACCAGGAGTTAAATAAGTGATAAGTAATCATAGCCACTTAATTCTCCATTAATGATCAGCTTTGGAGGCTGAACTGCAGGGAAGTGGTATACTCTGCAGCGAGCTGAGTGACTGAGCTGGACCTTGGACTCAACTTTCTTGGACCCCAAACTCCAAACTGAAAAATGCTTTGCTCTTACTTTTAAAATGTAAGCTTTATTCCTTTTAATCAAATGCAGACTTTCATGCCGATTAAAAAATCAAATAGCTCTACAAGGCTTAGGAAGAAAAATAGCACCTCCTCATTGTGCACATTTTTTCTACCCCCTACTTTGTAGCTGATCTTTTTAAACCTACATCTCTCCAAATACTTACGCATATGTTGCTATTCTTGATTTTTATTTTCAGTTTGGTGTATCACACATTGACTTACCATTAAGGAAGAGGAAAGTTTAGCTCTTTTTTATCACCACCATCTCTATCTGATACAGTTATATCATCACTTTGATTAAATGAGTATATTGGGAAGCAGGAAAAAGACTGTTAATGGCCAAGAGCCTGAAATCAGGCTTTATAGATTAAAACTTAGGTTCTGTTCCTTACTCCCTGACCAATCTGGTTATAGTCACTCCATCATTCTATGCTTCACAATATCTTCACCTGTAAAATGATGATAAAATGAATACATGTAGGGGCATCTGGGTGGCTCAGTCAGTTCAGTGTCTGACTTCAGCTCAGGTCATGATACTGCAGTTCGTGGGTTCAAGCCTCGCATCGGGCTCTATGCTGACAGCTCAGAGCCTGGACCCTGTTTCGATTCTGTGTCTCCGTCTCTCTGTGCTCCTTCCCTGCTCATGCTCTGTCTCTCTCTCAATAATAAATAAACATTGAAAAAAACTGTTTGAAAAAAAAGAAAAATGAGTGCATATACATTATAACATTATGTGAGTATTATGAGGGTTAATACATATGTACATGCTATATATAAAACATGGATGTTATACATTAAGAAGTATTCACTTTTACTATCTTGTTGATTATGTCTCGCATGTTAAGTCCAGTTTCCTACATCCCACATCTTTTCTTTCTTGGTTTACTTCCTCATTGGGGGAATGCTTTCTGAAAACAGATGCATAAGAAGTAAAAGTTTTGGAGGGCTTCTATGCCTAAGTTAGGTCTTGTGCCACCCTCACACTTAAATAGTAGTTTGATATAAAATTCTAGAAAAAAAATAATTTCCCTTAGGAACATTTACTTATTTATTTATTTATTTATTTATTTATTTATTTATTTATTTATGAGTGTGTGAGTGTGGAAGGTGGGCAGGGGAGGGGGGAGAGAGAATCTTAGGCATGACACAGGGCTTGAGTCCATTACCCTGGGATCATGACCTGAGCCAAAATCCAGAGTAGGGCACTCAACTGACCGAGCCACCCAGGTGCCTCTCCCTTAGGATTTTAAAGGCATAACTAGCTTTAAATAAAATCTGATCTCCCTCCGACATTTTCCGTTTGCTCTGAGTCTCCTAGTAGGTGACTGTTGGACTTCTAATTTACATATCCTGGCCCCTTCCTCGTCTTTTTGTCCTATTACTTTACATTCTAAAAAATTTCAACAGTCTTCTAATACTTGTATTAAACTTTATCTTTCTCATTCTCTCCCTCTTTTCCTCTGTCTAAATATATGTATTTTGGCTTGAATATCCTTTGGTTGTAACTGTTTTTGTTTCATGGATGCAATATTTTCTCTTGTCTCTCTGAGGATATTAATGATAAATTTTTGAGATTGTAATCTCCTAACCAGTCTTATTTTTTTTCTCTTGAAGTAGTTGTCGACTATTTGTTTCACATCAGATTTTTCTTTCAAATCCTGACTCCTTCCTGTCTGCTCATGTTTAAGAACAGAGCACTAAAAGGCTCATTTATACCCTGTATGCATGCGAACCCAGTTGGGCTACCAGAATTCTGGGCACAGATCTAGGAGGGAAAGGGTTGGGGATTCAAGAGTCCGTGTGTAAATTCTCAATCTTCCAGTTCTCAGTGCGCCATCTTTGAGCCTGCTTCCTCCATCTGCTGCAGTTCATAGACCTTAATTTTCCCATACAAGGGCTAAATCTCCTGTCTGTACAGGAATGGGGAAAGACAATCACATGGCTGTATCCGTCAAAGGAGGTAAACTGGAGGTAAAAATGCCTGAACTTTTCTCTCTATGTTTTATAATGAATAATGGGCTACTTTAGATTTCCCCTACTGTCGGTTCAGGATTCTCTTTATGAGTTATTTGTCATTTGTCACCTCTTCTTTTCAAACTTCTTTTCAGTTTTCTCTCTCTCTCTCTCTCTCTTTTTTTTGCCTTTATGAGTTTTTTGACTTCCTTTTTTTCTTTTGCAGTCTGTATTTGTTTCCTCAGGCCGTAGGATTCACACACCAGTTCTCACATATGGGTGTTTTTCCCCCACACTAAGCAATTCTCTGACACCAACTGGGCATCCTGCAGTTCAACTCAATTCTGACATTATTGTCATCTGAGAAGAGAGACAAGACTGGAAAAGAACAAACACCTTTTTAAAAAAACTATTTATTTTTGAGAGACATAGCATGAGCAGGGAGAAGGGGGGTGGGCTGAGTGCAGAGAGAGACGGAGACACAGAATCTGAAGCAGGCTGACCTGACGTGGGGCTTGAACTCACTGTGAGATCATGACCTGAGCTGAAGTGGGACGCTCAAACAATTGAGCCACCCAGGCACCCCAAAAACAAGGGCCTTTATTTGGGGTCTCATAATTACAACTTGGGGAGCACAGATTTGGATAGAAACCTAAATAGTGTCCCACTCATGGGGTGAAAGTGTCACCAGCTCCAGCCCAAGATCTGACTTTCACTGACTTTTGTCTTACATTTTTCCTTAAGCTCATCTTTCTGGCTTACCTCTAAACTCAGGCAAATGAAACCTGAAACCACCCCTCAGGTGATCTCAACTACCCTGACAAGTCCTCCCTCAGCCCAGACCATCCAGGCCTTTTGAGCTACTCCTGTCTGTTCAGATGGACGATGGAGTAACCCTTGCAATGACTGACAATTACTTTGACCTCATTATACTACTACTACTACTACTACTACTACTACTACTACTACTACTACTGCTACTACTACTGCTACTACTACTACTACTAGAAGATAAAAAATGAAAAAAATAAAATCTCCACCCCAGTGGAGCTTCAGCCTCATTTACATAAGACACAGTGTATGTGTAGGCATTTTTCCTTAAGGCCCCTGCACAACTTTGTGTCCTCTACAAAGGTGACAAAGCTTCCCTATCTAAATATTCATCCTGACCTTTACATAAAAGGAACTCATTCACCCTTCCTTAGGAGGGTCATGACTTTGGAAGTTATTCACTGTGATCTCTTTCTTTGTTGCAAATAAAGCTTACTTTGTGTGACACCTCATCTGGTGGATCTGTGGCTCACCAGAAAGCAAATGCACATTAGTCTGATTACAAAAGCAAGGGGTTTTTATGAGAAAGAGGAAAGGGAGCAAATAGAGGACCTGGATTAAAAACAAAAAAAAAAGAGTCAAATAGGCTGAGCTGCTTTTGGTTACACAATGATTGACTATTCTATTAGTGTTAACAAATGAAACTATTCCTGGTATGCATTAGCTAACTGTCTTCTCTTCAGAAAGTCTACAATCAGGTCTTATGATCAAGATACCTCTTGTTCTGTTGACTTCTGAGAATGATTGCTGGCAAAAGAATTATTGCTTCTGGCCCAGTGCAGGAGTCTTTTGCCCAGTTCAGGAGTTCATTTGCCACTTGCTGTAGAAAGGGGGATGGAACTTTTCTCAAAATGGAGTCTCTCGTGTTCCCAAGTTGCATACAAGCTTATTTTCTCTACTTGGAGATGATGTCAGATCCCATAGGTTAAGAGCTCAGTTCTACATGATTGTTCCCCCACCCCCTACTTCAGATGACAATTGCAAATCCAGATTGCCACCAGTGCCCCTGGATAGTTCGGCTGGTTAAACACCCAACTCTTGATCTCAGCTTAGGTCATGACCTCATGGTTCCTGAGATCTAGCCCTACATTGGGCTCTGTGCTGACAGTGACCACTTATCCAGAACCTCCAGAAAGCTCTATTAATCCAGAGGTTCTCAGAACCCCATCGTTTTAGGTTTTCATGGAGTCTTCATTACATAAGGATGACTGATTAAATCATTGGCCATTGGTGACTGAATTCAGTTTCCAGCCCCTTTCCTCTCCTTGGAGATCGAGGGTCGGGTGGAACAAAGACTTCCAATTCTCTAAAAACTTGGTTGTTTCCTCTGGTGACCAGTCCACATTCTTAGGTTACCTTGGGGCATTCCAAAAGTCACACAACAAAATACACCTTTATTGGTTTCATCACTTAGGAAATTCCAAAGGTTTCTTAGGAGCACTGCCCAGGAATTGGTTAAAAGACAAGATATATATTTATTATTATAAATCACAATGTCACAGACTGCCATAACTAAGTACCACAGACTGGATGGTTTAAACAACAGAAATGTATTGTCCCTCAGTTCTGGAGGCCAGACATCTGAAATCAAGTTATTGACATGGTTAGTTCCTTTTATGGACTGTAAGAGAAAATGTGCATGCCTCTCTCCCACCTTCTTGTAGTCTCTTCCATTTTGGCTTGCAGATGGCATTATTCCTGTGACGTCACATACTTTTTCCTTTATGCATGTCTGTCCCTATATTCAACTTTCTCTCTTTTTAGAAGGACACCGGTCATATTGGATTAAGGACCACCCTAATGGCCTCATCTTAATTTGATCATCCACAGAGACCCCATTTCCAAAGTCACTTTCATGGATACTGCGGGTTAGAAATTCATCATCTTTTGGGAGGATACAATTCAATCCATAATAGTCGTTTTGGTGGAAAACAAATACATCTTTTTTTTTTTTTTAAGTTTCTGAGAAAGACAGAGAGACAGAGAGAGGGAGAGAGAGAGAGAGAGAGTGTGAACAGGAGAGGGTCAGAGAGAGAGGGAGACACAGAATCTGAAGCAGGCTCCAGGCTCTGAGCTAGCGGTCAGCACAGAGCCCCACGTGGGGCTCGAACTCATGAATGGTGAGATCATGACTTGAGCCGAAGTCGGAGGCTTAACTGACTGAGCTACCCAGGCGCCCCCAAATACATCTTTTTTTAATCTACCATCTTAAATTTAAAATTCCCTTTGTTCGTTTGGCTATGACATACTCTACATTTTTTGGTCATTATTTTTTTATCCAAGCACTCAGGATATAAATATAAGTAATGTTAGAGTAAACAGTTCTAACAAAGTACCTGGAGGCCAGCGTAGTGGAAGCCGTGGCCAGCTATCAGGAAAGTTAGAGGTCTGTCCTAAGAGCATTCCACAAGAAGCCGGATCAAACTAGCCAGGCCCAAGATGGAGGATGCCATGACAGGAAACCCTTTACCAAGTAAGGAAGAAGAGGTGCAAAACCCCTCCTCCAAGAAATCCCTGCCCCAAGTAATGAATAATCCACTCTTTTGTTAATTAACAACTGGGAATAAAAGATAGAAACCCAAGCCCCAGGGTGCACAACTTTCTCCCTTTCTTTCCCTCTCTCTCTTGTTCACCTGCTCTAACACCTGAGAGTGTGCTTTTGCTTTAATAAATGTTACTATTTTTATCACCCATTCACCATGCTGTGTCTGTTCTTGAATGCTTTCTTGTGACAAGACTGAGAACCTTTCACAACATCTTTGGGACAGATGAGGTCCTGGTTCCAAGGTCTGGGGACTCCCCAGTTCACCCAGCAACAGTAATATGCCATCAAAGAGCACAAAGTCTACTAGGAAAGACTACATGAAACTAAGGATTTAAATGCCATTAGAACTCTCTAATTCTGTATCTCTCCCTCTCTCTATCCCTACTTATATATCTTGCCTCTCTGAATGTCCCTTTCTTTGTCTTATCTCTGACAGGTGCATTTGGACTGCATGAAATCAAAATGATGGCTATTGTAAGCCTCTGATCTTATATCATCCAACTTCATCAGCAAAGGAGCTTACTTTGTTAAAAAAGAGACAAGTCCAAAATGGAGTCACTTGTGCTAAGCCTACATCACCAGAGACTTACTATCTATCCTAATTACTATTTCAGCCTCTCCCAGGAATGTGAGCTTTAACCAGTCACTCTAGAACTACCTGGTCAGCGCTAGTGAGGTAATCTGCTTGATAGATCCCTGTCTTCTCCCAAAGGAAGGTAACATTGCCTAAACTATCCACTCTTTGTTAGAAACTTCCTTTATCTGCCTCCTGCTGCCTACAAAAAGCTTCTACTTTGTACAGCTCCTTAGAGCTCTTTCTATCTGCTAAGATGGGTTGCTGCCTGACTCATAAATCATCAAATAAAGTAAATTAGATGTTCAAATTTACTTAGTTGAATTTTGTTTAACACTTTCCTTAGTTTGTATGTGAGAAATTTTAAGGAGAAAATCTGATTAGTCTTGTGTAAGTCACGTGGCTTTTGAACTGACTGTGCCTGGGTGGCTCAGTCAGTTAGGCGTCAGACTTCGGCTCGGCTCAGGTCATGGTCCCAGGGCTGCAGGATGGAGCCCAGTGTCAGAGTCTGAGCAGAGGGTGGAGCCTGCTTGGGATTTTCTTTTCCCCCCTCTGCGTTGATCACGCCCACTCACTCTCTTTCTCTTTCTAAAAAAAAGAAAAAGAGAGAACTGGCACAATGACATATAGCTTTATTATATTTATTCTGGCCTCAGTGAGCTTTCTCTCTCTCTCTTAAGGACAACATTAAAGATTAATGAATGATGAGTTTGAGTAATATTGGTTTAAAACATATCCACAAATTCTTTAACACTTCTTCCATCTGAACAGGGTACTGTTGACTCCTCCCTTTGGCACTGGGCAGGACTTTGTGACTGCCTTGAGGAATAAAATGAAGCAGAAGTGTCAGAGCTTAAAAGACCAAGTTATAAAGGTGATGGGCTTTCTGCTGATTTCTTTTGCTCAGAGAGCCTCCATGGAAGAAGCCCACCTAGCTGTAGCCATTATGTGATCAGACCTGCGGTGAGATTCCATAAAAGGAAAAGGTCTTGCTTGGGCACCCACAAGACGAGTACATCTCCACAGTCCCACCTCCCATCAGACCTATTTTTATAACCCTAGAGGCTGGGGAGTACCTGCTGGGAAGCCATCCTGGAGGAAAAGTCTTGAGAATCTGCAAAGCAGATAAAGGATGTTATGCCCCAAGGATGTACTTAAGAGTGTGGTTGAAGAAGGAGGTGGCGGGTTCAAGAAGGCTTAGGGTCACAGAACACCATCATGGCAGATTTGTCCAAGATAGCTGGATCTGGCTCATACCCGTCCCCTAAAGCAAAGTGACTTTGCCACAAAGAATCCACTCTAGGCCAGGAACTTGTTTGTCCCCTTCTCTTCCGCTTTCTGTCTTTCATTTTGTCCAGCTTTTCAGTTTCTTTCCATCTGTTAGGTACGATGCTGCTCAGTCCATGGAGCATTGAATGAAGCCAGGAAGATCTTTGAACTGTGCTCAGTTGGGTTTTGTTTTTTAATATAGTTTTTTGAGGATTGTGACAGGTGGGGCAGAGCAAAGGGGGCACATTCAAACTATTAAGAAGGAAGATTCACCAATGCACAGTCCCAGGGCAAGGAAGATTCCTGGTCTTTGAGTCGGCCAATCTCATCCTCATGGTAGGTGGCGCTGTTTTCCAAATGACAACTTATCTAAAATTTTAATTGACTTACTCCTTTGTTTAAATCTCAAGCACATCAAGTGACTTTAGCAAATGGCTACAAGTGGCTGAACCTCATTGTTAGATTTCCCACTGGAGACCAGTACATTGATATTCTGGTTTTACACATTATTTTTTTATTACGGTGTAGCTGGCATACAATGTTATACTAGTTTCAGGGGTACAACATAGTGATATGACAATTCTTTTCATTACGCCATGCTCGTCAAATAAGTATAGTCACCATCTGTCACTACACGACATGATTCTGATATTTTTGCCCATATTCCCTATGCTGTACTTCTCATCCCTGTGACTTATTTATCTTATAACTGGAAGTTTGTACCTCTTAATCCCTTTCACGCGTTTTGTCCATCTCCCCAACCCTTCCCCTCTGGCAACTGCTAGTTTGTTTTCTATTTATAATTCTGTTTCTGTTCTTATTTGTTTGTTTGTTTTATTTTTTAGATTCCACATGTAAGTGAAATTACATGATATTTGTCTTTCTCTGCCGTACTTATTCCATTTAGTATAATACTTTCTAGGTCTATCCATGCCGTCATAAATGGCAAGATCTCATTCTTTCTTTTTTAAAAAAAATTTAAAATGTTTATTTATTTTTGACACACACACACACACACACACACACACACACACACACACACACACACAGAGTGCCAGGGGGGAGGGGCAGAGAGAGAGGGAGACACAGAATCCGAAGCAGGTTTCAGGCTCTGAGCTGTCAGCACAGAGCCCAACACGGGGCTTGAACCCATGGACAGAGATTATGACCTGAGCAGAAGCCGGAAGCTCAACTGGCTGAGCCACCCAGGTGCCCCTTAAGTTTATAATACAGTAATGTTGTCTCTAATCACTATGTTGTACATTAGACCTGTAACGATTATATCTACTAGTTGTAAATTTGTATTCTTTCTTTTTTAAATTGTTTTAATGAAACTTAATTTGTTTTATGTTGTGGGTTTGTTTTTTAAGCCAAAGACACTGAGTCCTTGATAAAAGAAGATAGGTGACAGGGACTGTCGTACATTTCAGAGTTGTCTGGGCTTGGATCACAGCAAAGCAGCCCTTTCTCTCTCTTCTGTGTATTTTACCATTCGCACTGACCTGCCCGTACAGATCCCCGGAATCACTGCCCTTAGAGGTGGTTGGAAGGGCTTTTCCACTTTGATTCTTAGTGGGGAAAGGGAAGCAGCGGAAGGGCTCGATGGCAGCCAGCCCACCAGTCTTCCACCTGTCTATTCGGGTGACACTTTTTTGTCACCTTAGGGACGCTCAGCAAGCACCACTATCCTCTGGGGAATTTTTACAGAATAAAAAAAGGCATGTTTGAGAAATACTGAGCTAATCACCTGAATTGCTTGCTCTTTTCCTGGAGACAGGCCCAACTTCTGAGTTACGTTCATAGGAGAAAATGAATCATTTCTATATTAGAATCATTTCTATATTAGAATATGAGTGAAGCCCCTTAGCAGTCACAACTGACATCACTTCTCTGGACCTTGATTACATGTCATGCCCTTCACCTTATACATCTCCTCAAATTCCTGAGTCATGCTCTGTTTATGCTGCTGGTGAAGGAGCAAATTGCTGCAAGGACCCAAACAACATGACGCCAGCCTGGTGGAGGGGTCACGGTCAGGCTGCCCAGCACTCGGGGAGCCCGCGGCGCCGCTGAAGGAACAAAGGGCCAAATGCAAGCACCCCGCATTTCTGCAGTGGCAAAGGAACCACAGGACCCCAGACCCTTTTTTCTCCCTGGGCTCCGGACCCCAACAAACTGGAAAAAGCTGGATTTCGCCCTCTGTGTTTGTTTCTGGACCAAACCAAGAAACAGCGAGAAAGAGGGGAGAAGAGGTATCTGTAGAACATATTTTTTGCACTCAAACCATCTTAATGTCACAGTCACAATAAAACTCCAAGTACAAAATGTTCGTGTTTGCAACGAACTCTGCTCTGGAAAGTTTCGACTGAAAGAGAACACCCAGCAGTCGACGCTGTTTCTCTCTCCCCCCCCCCCATCCCCCGGTCCCCGCGCGGCCCGAACGCTGGGGGCGGGACGGAGACGTGAGACGTCATGACGTCACAATACCAACGCGCTGCCGTGTTGTTTTTGTGTTCCCAGCGCTCGGGAACAGCCGCTGGGGTCTGTCTACCTGGCCGGCGCCTGCCTGCGTCCGAGGGGACCCCACATCCCTTCTGAAAGCTCTGCCAAGCTGCGTTGCGACGCGAGCTGACGTTTCTCAGGCTGTTCTGCTACCCATCGGAATTTGGCAGAGGCAAGCGAGCCCGGAGAGACGCCACCATCAGCGAGGGAGGCAGGCCCCGTCCGGGGATCTTGGAAACCCTGCGGTCCATCATGAAGTTCCAGTATAAGGAGGACCACCCCTTTGAGTATCGGAAAAAGGAAGGAGAAAAGATCCGGAAGAAATATCCGGACAGGGTCCCTGTGAGTGTAATGGGAACGGGGAGGGGGAGGGGAAGGCGACCCGCGGAGACCGTGGGGACCCGGGAGTGTGACGGCAGCCCCAGGGCACGGAAGAAGGGTGGTCCCTGTGGTTACGGAGTCCTGAACGCCCTTCACTACCGGGAGAGCCGACGGAATGGACCTAGTTGCGGAGCTTTCAAAAACCCCTCTCCCCGGGGCCCGTCATCTTTAGAGCTGACCGCATCTTTAGAGAGGAGCCTACGTTTGAGTGACTCAGCAGGATTCAGAGAATGTTCAGATTGGGATGTGTTCAAAATGTGGCCCTTTTGTGAGAGAAGGATCGGTTTGGGACCGTACATCTCCCTTTGAGATCGCTGGGAAATCGATCTGGGAATAACCTGCAGTGAGGTTTACGCCCCTCGATTTCTGCCTTAGATGCTTCTCCCTTAAGTTGACTTTGGCCCTCATAACATTGGGTTTGGGAGGGAAAGGTTCGGAAGCCAGTGGATTCTTTCTTTTTATAACGTAAGAATTAAAAAGCGGCGGGGGGTGGGGTGCACACCACCAGACAGGCCTGGCCCAGAAAACAAGGTCACGTTCTATGCGCAACAGCCCGATTGCCTCATCGTTCTTGGCTCCAGGGGTATGTGGGGGGGAAGCCAGCTCCCCCCCCCCCCGGTACTTACTCCATCAGATTGTACCTGGACACAATATGGAAGGACTGACGCCTTTTCCTTTTCAGTTCTGGAAGCAGATTTATGTGGCTAAAATTAGCGCAGGCAGCGAGGAGGAACAGAAGAAACATTAAGATAGCTTTCTGCATCCGGGCGTTTTTTCTGTCACCCCCTCCCCCGCCACTTGCCTGGTTTTTCTGTACTGTGGGCTGCGCAGCCTGATTGCAAGGCAGAAGACTTTGAAGTGTGGTAGAGAGCAGCAGCCGTTGGGTTTTAGAAATGGAGGCGCAGAGGCCTTCAGATTGTGCTCTTTAACTTCAGGCAGGGACTTTTGGGTCAATATTACATGCTATGTACAGGTAAGTAATCTGCCATAATCTGATGTGCATTCTTGACCTGCAGGTACCTGGGGACTCTTCTCTGATCCTTACCTAACTTTGATCGCGTTACAGCTTCTGGAAGCAACTTGGGCCTTATGCCAGCAGTAGAAACCCCTCACAGTCCTTTTCTTATAAGGAAGCGAGGCAGGGGGGCTGTTCCGTTCCCCAGGAACTGCACAGAAGGGTTTTTGGGTAAAAGAGAGCACTACGCTATTACCCACCCAGTGAGGGATCCTTCACTAATTATTTGTTATGCTCTCTGGACCTCGGATGACTGCTTCAAAAGTTTCCCCTAATTGTGGTCATAGCAATCCTACTCTCTTAAAATATTTAAAAATGACCACCGACTTTCACTGACTGGTCATTTACTCTGTACTGGCAGTGTTCCAGAACACCTCTGACTTTATTCTCCTAATCCTCACACCGGTATGATCGCATTCTGCAGAGAAAGATCTGAAGCACAGAGAAATTAAATACTCCTGAAGGTTTCCTGTGGCTGGTGTATGGCAGAGCTGAGATTCCATCTCTGGTTTTTCAACTTCTGATTAACAGTTCACTTCAACGGAATTAAGTAAGCATGCACTGTGTGCCTCGCACTGTTCGGTATGGGAAATCGAGAAAAATTGTGGCCGTCACAGAGTAGTGTGATGCCAGAAAGGTAACCCACGGAGCAAAACGACTACCATTTATTCAGAGCTCTCTTCTGAAGCTGTGTTCCAGTAGCTCTGCTTGAGAGGGACAGGGACAACCTCTGACATGTCCCTGTTCCCACATCTAGGTAAATTTCCCATGTATTTCTTCAGAACAAATGGGAGCCCTTCCCATTTCAGTCATTTACATGCATTCCCCCAGAATATTTCAGCTAATCCTCCCCATTCTTTTCCAGCTCTTTGTTTGGCGTGAACTCTTACACCTCTGTGATAATTTGTAAGCTGTTAGAACCATCGCTCAGATCTCATGGCTCCTCTGGTGGGGTTTTAACCAGTTTGGCCAGCTCGGCTCCCAGCTGCTCCGTAGGCGCCCAGCCTGTGACTATCTCTGCAGTTGTGACGCAGGGAGAAGAGCTGTGCTTTCTGAGTTGTGAGATTCAATTCTAGTTCTGGGCAGAACCCTGAATCTTGCCCTTTACAGAAAAGTGGGTTAGGGTAAGTGATTTCTAAAGCCCCTTCCAGCTGGACCGAAGCAACCACGGACCCTGACTGCTTCCGTAACTCCATTTCAGTTTGGCCCGGCCTTATTTCTTAGCTTACATCCAAAAGAATAGATGTGCTCGTGCCTTGGGAGGAGAGGGTTTCTTGAGATCTTAAATGATCTTCGCAGCTACAGTGTAGTGAAAACCTGCAACACTGCGGGAAACCATTAGGAACGGATTGTCTGCTTTTTAAAAATTTATGAGCGGCCCTGTGGAACATTAGCCAGGTTGCACACAAGAAAAACAAAACAAAACAGAACCAGAGAGGAAAAGCATCTAGCCCAGGGTTGAGTAGAGTTGGGATTCTTGGAAACCTAGAATCTTCCCGTGAGCCCCGGCCTTCGTGATTACCCCCTCTTGTTCCTCTCCACATCCCACCCCCTGTCGGGATGTCTTATTTGCAGTCTATTTTATTGTCCTCTTTTTCTGCTCTCTGTGCTTCCCATCACTTCTTACTGATGGGAGCTGAGAGGTCTCGGGGTTCCTTGGAGAAACAGTGCGAGGCTCTGGCTCTTTCCCTTTGATTTCCTTACCTTGTCTTTTCCTCCTGTCTGTCCTCATTGTTGGGCCTTCACTGGTCTCTCCCTGAACCTATTGCTACCTTTTCTTCAAAATTTCTGATTCATGTATTTTTTTTTTCCTTCAGTTTTTAGTGGAACCGTATCTTTCTGATCTTCCTGGTGCTGCAAGATTCTTTCTCTCCAGAAACACAGAATAATGGTTTTCACTATTTTTTTTTAAAGTTTATGTATTTATTTTGAGAGAGAGAGAGAGCATCAGCAGGGGAAAGGCAGAGAGAAGTAGAGAGATAAAAATCCCAAGCAGGCTGCACTCCATTAACGCAGAGCCCCTTATGGGGCTCGAACTCACAGACCGTGAGATCATGACCCAAGCTGAAACCGAAAGCCGGATGCACGACCAACTGAGCCACCCAGGTGCCCCCGTTTTTCACTATTTTAATGGGTTCCCTTTCATATAAAAGCTTCAAGCACTAAGTCCTTCCTGTAAGTCAACCCTTCTATTTAGGAACAGATCATTTTCATATATTTTATGGATTATTCAAATTTATTTTATCAGTACCGTGACTGTAAAAGAGGGGTTGGAAATTATCATCTGTCTTCCTATAAAAATCACTGGAAAGCTGTGGCTGAGAGGTGTGACCTTTGATCACAAGGAGTTCCTAGGGATTCTTGTTACTTCTAGAATTTTTCTATACTTTCTGTATTTTTAGCCAGGAATGATTGTATATTCTAAACTAAAAATTTAAAGCTGGTGATTCTACAATAGATTTTAAATATTTACTATTTCAGTGAAATCACAGAACAGATATTAATACTAAATATGGGCACCTAGGTGTCTCAGTCGGTTAGGCATCCAACTCTCCATATTGGCTCAGGTCATGATCTTGAGTTCGTAAGATTGGGCCGTGTTGGATTCTGCCCTGGGATTCTCTCCCTCTCTCTCTGCCCCTCACCTGTTCATGTGCCTGTGCGTATACGCCCCCTCCCCCCCAATAAGCATTAAAAAAATAGTAAATTCTTGTAATTACTACATAAACTTAAATATATTATTTAAATTACGATTTAAAATTTTATGCATAGAATCTTTAATTTTTATACATCTTTATTTTTTCCTTTTCGTTACAGGAACATGATCTTCATAAAATTTGAAGTATTCTAGAAATATTTAATGTGGGCATTGCAAATCTCTTAAAATACTAACACTAAATCAATATTGATAAATGCGTTATTATAGTGACTTCATATTACAGGATATTTTACAATAAGAAATATTTAGTACTTCTTTGATATAATAAAACCATGCCTTGAACGTATGTTTTTGCAGTCGGTCTTGAAAATTTTGACAGATTAGAAACTACATTACCTATACCTTTAATAAATGGTATTCGTAAGAAAGAATAAAACTACTAGGTACTCAGGTCTGTATGAGGAAATGCATAGTCCTCTCCATGATCTTATTAAATACCAGGAAGTGTAGATCCTATGCCTGACAGGTAACTTGTAATTACTTAAAATCAAGCGCCTCTTTATTTTCCATCACGTGCCTTTATTCTCTTCTCATTGTAGTAAAATGAACTGTAACCTCACTAAGGAAGCCCATGCCCCCATAGGTTTTGTAAGAGGTAAGGGGGAATAAGAAATGGGAACATTTTACTGGGTCTAGACAAACTCACTTCAAATCGGGCCACTGTAGGATGTGGAAGGAAAAAGACTAGCTTCTATAGTTTTCATTCTCACTCTCCTCCGTCCCAGGTGATTGTGGAGAAGGCTCCAAAGGCCAGGGTGCCCGATCTGGACAAGAGGAAGTACCTAGTGCCCTCGGACCTCACTGGTAATGCTTTTTCCCCTCTCCACGTGCTCCTTCCCATGGCATTTTCGGTCCCGTGTGCATGCATGGGATCATGGGATTGAGAGGGGGTAGAGTTGAAGAAAGCGGGAGGGATTCTCCAGAGTGTGGGGAGCCTCAACCAGGAGTAACTGAGCTGTTCTTCATTGCCAGGTCCCCTATGTATGTCCTATCCCGTGTCTTGTGTGATTTAGACACAGCAGAATACACGACATTGGAAGCAAAGACCAGATGCCCATTACTTAAACCACTTACAGTCAGCTTTGTTATTGTGCTGTCAGTTTACACCAAAAGGAAAGGCAGAAGGAGGATCACATTTTAAGAGATTCTCAGCTGAATATTTGGTCTTCTCAAGCTATGGTTTTTGATAATACGTTCTGTAGACGTTGATTGGGATTATAAAGAATGTGTTAATTCTTCACGCTAATGATCCTTAATGGAAGAACCAGTGAATCCAGGAAACACTGCCAAGGTTTTGTAGGTGCGTTTCCCAGCCTTATAGAACTTTTTCAATCTGTTCAGTAGAAGGTATGGCATTGAACCCCACTTGTGGCCCCAGCTTTGGGATAAGTGATCATACTGAGATTACTGGAGTCCAGTAGACCTTTCCCCGTCTCCAGTTTGTGGTGGGGTCCGACTGGGTAGGAAATGTGTTTCAGATCCCGTTTAGACAATGATAAGAGTATTTTAATCTGGATGTACATGGCATTCCCTCAAAGTTGTCCTCCGGCTTTGAACGGAGATCCTAACATTACATCTGAAATTGAGTAAAGTGTCTGGCATTGAGTAAAGAGGGAAAGGGCTGAAGGATAAGCTTCTCCATGATTGTCAGGGAATAGTGAGGCCCGCTGAGTTGCACTGTCTATTTCTAAAGCTGTAGGACAGTATTTGGTGCTTTTGAGATTTGATCTAAAGCTGGTACTTAAACAAGGGAACAATTGACAATTTTTTTTCTGGGAGTGATGCCTCTCGGTAACCCTTTATTTTCCCTAATTGCCTTCTTTTCCTTCTTCTTTACCTAGTTGGCCAGTTCTACTTCTTAATCCGGAAGAGGATCCACCTGAGGCCCGAGGATGCCTTATTCTTCTTTGTCAACAACACTATCCCTCCCACCAGTGCCACCATGGGCCAGCTGTATGAGGTAAGCGTCCCGGTCACAACAATACCGTGCAGTCTGGTGTTTTCTAGCCTTTGTTCCAGTGTCCGCTGATAACACACCCGGGAAGTGGGGCAGGAGGTGTTACTTACCTAGATCCCCTTACACACAACCGTTTAAGGCTCTGGGAGATTAGATGTCACCTGTCCTTTAGGGATCGAGCAGCAGCCTGCTAGATTCATTCTCTTTGAATTCTCAGTTTTGCCTTATTCTGGTTGGTAATCTGGGATCATCTTTACTGAAGCAGCAAGAAATGGTTTTTGATCACAACTTCCACATGAAATGCCGTTTACAATGATAAGGCCAAGCCTTTAAATCGATTCATTTGTCTTAACAGCTAAACTCGGCTGGAGGGAATAATTGATGGGATTCTATTTGGTTTAACAGGTAAAGGGTCAGAATCTAACGAGAACACTATAGAGAAACACTTGGTCATGCTGCGTCACCCAGTTACATAACTGTATTCCTTATATGATTTCGTATGGCACTGCCTTCTTCCTGCGCTCGGTTAGTGCGTGGTGGAAACTCCTCTAACAACCTCTTAATCTCATTTTTATTCCAGCGCACGTAGTCCCCATTGAGTGTGTATTGTAGCAAATGTGTGTTTTCGGATCTGTGTTTCCCTTGCCAGAGTAAGCTTTCTTAAGGGTCATGTTCTTACCCCGAGACCTCTAGGCATTGATGTTCTCCCTGAAGACTTCGTGTGAACTCAGAGGCTGAATTCCAGTCACTTTGTTTATTGTTTATGCTTCTTGGAATGGAGGCTGACGCCACTTCCTGCACCCCCTTCCACAAGGGTGTGTGAGGCCCAGACTCCTGAGGAAGGAACGTGATGGTTTCCAACTGCTGTCTTGTCTCTCCTGCAGGACAACCACGAGGAAGACTACTTTCTGTACGTGGCCTACAGTGACGAGAGTGTCTATGGGAAGTGAGTGGCGGAAGCCCAGCAGATGGGAGCACGTGGACTCGGGGGTAGGGGGAGGGGTGTGTGTGGGACTTGGGGAAGGAGAGGGAGGGCTCCCACCGTGGAGGAGACAGAAGGGGAAGACCTCTGGAAACACTACACCGCACACACCGTCATCATATTTTCACATGCTCAATTGATATTTTTCGCCGCTTCCTCGGCCCAGGGAGAAAGCATGTCAGGACAGAGCTGCTGGCTTGGCTTGCATAGAAGAACGGAGATGGTTTCATTTTCACATTTCGGAGTGAACTTCTGTGTGACCTCACAAAAGAGGCAGGAGGCAGGCGAGCTGGGGCCAGAGATGATCGGGGACCACCAGTACCTTCCTGCTCTCCCTCCTCTTTGGGCAGAGATTCTATTTTTGACATTTGCACAAGCTATGTAGGGAAGGGGCTGTGGATGTGTTAGGACTTCTGGTAGTAGATCATTCCTAGGGACCAAAAGAGACCCATCGTAGTTAAAACATTGTGACCCTGATCTCCTGTCTTCATACCTTCCCATCCCAGTCGGAATCCTCACCACCCACGTCACGGCACCACCCAGGGGTGCTGATAGATCAGACATCAGGTAAACATTTAGATGGCACTTTCTCCCCACTGGAAAATAGGGGCCAAGCATGAGGGACGTGATGGGTTATGAATATAGTTTTGATAGCGTTAAACTGGAATTGACCAAGTTGAGCACCTCCGTCTAACCTGCTCTCTCTCTGGTACCCCTTCTCCCATAGCTCCCTCGGGCTTTAATGAACCACAGTCATTTCCAGTTACGGGCTACCACCACTCCTTCAGCATCTCCCAGACTTTGCTCCATGTATAGGGACAGAGACGTCTTTAGTATGGAAGGGGCAGGTGGGAGGTGAGACGGAGGGTCTGCCCCTCCCACTCAGCCTGGATTCTTGCTCCCTCGTTGGTGTCCCTTGAGTCCCGAGCACACATAAATGTTAAGAGATGACCAGCTGCTTACCTCCTTTGGTTTTCGTTGTTACTGCAGCTGCCAGTTAGGAAAGTTTGAGCGGATGACTTCGTAGTTCAGGGGGATTCTGTTGATTCCGAGTATTTTCACTTTGGGGGTTACAGGGGTGGGGGTGGGGAGCGGGAGTGGCACCCAGTCATGACATTTCAGTCCATCTCTGCTAATGAAAAGGGTCCTTCCTGTAGGTGAAATCTGTCTCAGTTCTGTCAGCTGCAGGTTCTTGTGTAACGAAGTGTATGCTGTCAGGCCAAGGAAATAAAATAATCGCATACCTTGAAAACCAATCTCGAGTTCAGAAATGTTGCCTCTGTTGAGTGTGTTTTAGAATAGATGGCGTGTGGACTGAGCAGAAAAGTCTGAGTGATGGTGGCTGCTGGAAATGAATGCTCACGGGGCGAAAGGGGGCGCGTGGACGGCTCAGTCGGTTGGGTGTGTGACTTTGGCTCAGGTCACGATCTCTTGGTTCGTAGGTTCGAGCCCCGCGTCCGGCTCTGTGCCAACGGCTCAGAGCCTAGGTCCTGCTTTGGATTCTGGGTCTCCCACTCTCCCTCTACCCCTCTTCCACTTACACTCTCTCTCTCTCAAAAAAATGAATAAATATTAAAAAATTAAAAACAAAAGAAATGAATGCTCACGTATGGCCAGACACACACAGGTTTACTCACCTCCTCACAGGCCATGAGTTACCGTTCTGAGGCACTTGCGGGAGAGCAGCGAAGCCTGGCGCTTTGGTAATAACGTGCATGGTTTTCTCCTCTGCAGATAAAAGGCGTCATTACTGCTTTATGTGTTTCCCAAAGCTGAAGCTGGAACACTGCCTGGGTGAGAATGGAAGGGGTAGGGGCGTGCCTGTTAAAAATATAGGTGTCTAGGCCTTGTCCCAGATTTCGCTGACTCAGAATCTCCGCTCAGGCGTCTGTGTTGTTGATCAGGGCCTCATGACCCTGCTGCACGCTGAAGGTGGAGAGCCTTGCTCTCTTTACCCCGTTTTGTCCCGAGTCCCATCCCACCCTGTTCTCTCCGTCGTGTCTTGGTCAGCGGGAGGCCGCCATCTCCCAGAGCCACAGGTGGCAACAGAGGTGAGGCTCCTGGGGTCCAGAACTTAGCATCTTCTGAGCATACGGGCGTCTTTCATTCATTCATTTGGAACCACAATGTGGGTGGATAGTGGGGGTGCCAGTTAGGAGACAGTGAAAAACTGAGGAAGTAGTAGAAATTCCTTTCTTAACCTTTTTAAAAAAATTTTTTTTAAATGTTTATTTTTGAGAGAAGAGACCGTGTGAGTGGGGGAGAAGCAGACACAGAATGCGAATCAGGCGCCAGGCTCTGAGCTGTCAGCACAGAGCCTGACCTGGGGCTCAAACTCATGAACGGTGAGATCATGACCTGAGCCGAAGTCGGACTCTTAACTGACTGAGCTACCCAGGCACCCCTGCTTTCTTAACCTTAAAAGCCATCTCTGGAGCACCTGGGTGGCTCAGTCTTTTGAGTGTCTGACTTCGGCTCAGGTCATGATCTCACAGTTCATGGATTCAAGCCCTGCATCCGGCTCTGTGCTGACAGCTTAGAGCCTGGAGCCTGCTTTTGATTCTGTCTCCGTCTCTCTCTGTCCCTTCCCCTGCTCATGCTTTGTCTCTTGCTCTCTCCAAAAATAAATAAACATTAAAAAAAGTTAAAAAATAAAAAAAGATTCTCTCTCCCTTTGCACCTCTTCTGCCACTCACACTCACCCTCTCTTAAAAAAGAAAAAAAGCCATCTTTAATTCTCTTTAATCCTCTTTTAATCGCTTGTGTCTACCTCTATAGACTCTTAGGGGCCATATCACAGTCACCAGAAAGGAAATGGAAATAAGTGGTTACAAAAGACCCATGGCAGGATTCCACCCACCACCGAAACATGCCCAGGATAACTTGTTGAGAGAGTTAAGTCAGGATTGAGAGGAAATGAAGAAGCCCAATCCAGCATGCACAGTTAGGTAGAGGAGTATGGGAAGCTCTAAGGAATTTTGATTTTGACATCCGAGCCTTAAAAATGGACACATGTTACTACTGACAGAAAAAATACCAGGGTATTGTTTGTTAAAGTCAAATGGAAGCTAAGATTTGAATGAAGATACAATCTGTATTTTGACACTAAAAGACTTAACCCACTAGCTAGGAGTGAGATTGGGTGAATATTAAAATTTTTTAAACGTTTATTCTGAGACAGAGACACAGAGCATGAGGGAGGGAGGATCAGAGAGCGGGAGACACAGAACTTGAAGCAGGCCCCAGGCTCTGAGCTGTCAGCACAGATCCCGACGTGGGACTTGAACCCATGAACTGTGAGATCAGACCTGAGCCGAAGTCAGACGCTTAACCAACGGAGCCACCCAGGCGCGCCTGTATGTGAATGTTTAAGAGCAAGGAAATGGGCAGATTCCAGCTCTCTGTATGGATTGGGAATAGTCCTGTAGCACAGGAGACTCGGGCCATTGCTAAACCAAAGTAGTAGTTAAGTTTAGAGGTTCTCCCCGAGGCGGCCTTTTAGTTCAGTCCTTTTTATCTGGATATGCCTGTTGGAAAAGACTGGGGACATTACATGCCATTTTAGACCAGCGCTCTGATTCAATAGCTCCATAAAGTTGACTCATAGCTAGGCTCCGAGACCTTTCGGTGCTGTGATTTGCGCATGTGATGCTGTTTCCAGAACAGTAGCTCTTGAGTGTGTCTCCTGCTAGTGACCTTTAAAGGTGCTCTGTGCTCAGGCTAAACTAAAAACAGTTTAGGAAATGTCTTTTCATTAACTTTGGCCTCCTGTCCCAGGTTTGACTTAATCCTGCTGCTGCTTTCTGGAGACCAAGGGTGAACAGTGTGTCATAAAGCCCATTCTTTCCCTTGGAGGCCAAGATGGCCGTGGTCGTGCCCTGTATTTTGGTGGATCTCAAATACTATTATGGCAGGTGAGCCTCGATTTGGTTTCGCAAGGATAGACTTGATTTATATGCATTGTTCTGATCTTTTAATGGTTTTTTATTTCACCGTTTCCCAATGGACAAAATATACAACCCTTCTCCTTATACTAAGTAAATAAAAAAAAGAAAAAAGAAACGTGGAGGTTTATTCCCACCATCACCAGATAATATCTGTGCCTTCCAGGTATACTGTGCCCCGATACAGCTCTCATCCTGGGTGGGCAGCAACTGGAAGAAAAATTGTATTTTCCCTTTAAAGCACTGAGCATGTAAAATCAGAGCGGCGACTAGGCAAACAGGTACACTAATACGGGTGCCTGTGAACTTCCCTCCCAAAGTGGGTGGTGCACATTCTCTGGCTGTCACGGGGACCTTTGAACACAATATTAATTATTGCCAGTTGCTGTGGAAATGTAACATTAAACTATTTACGTCGGATGTGTATCATGTTTTTAAAACCATATTTATTTTTGAGAGACAGCATGAACAGGGGAAGGGGCAGAGAGAGTGGGAGACACAGAATCCGAAGCAGGCTCCAGGCTCCAAGCTGTCAGCACAGAGCCTGAAATGGGGCTTGAACTCGTGAACCACAAGATTGTGACTTGAGCTGAAGTTAGACACTTAACCGACTGAGCCGTGAAGGCAACTCTGCATTTGTATCATTAACGAAATATAGGCATGGGGTGATTTTGAGGTTTCCATGTGGGGGCTGGGGGCATGTATGTACACTTGCCCATGGACACAGCACCAAGTCCGCTGTAGTGAATAGATTTTTCTGGGAAATAAACAAGTTGATACATGGATTCCATCCAGTGTTTACGAAACTTAGGGTTTTTTTAACGTTTATTTTTGAGAGAGGGAGAGAGCGCAAGTGGAGTGGGGCATAGAGAGAGGGAGACAGTGGATCTGAAGTTGGCTTGGCACTGACCTGCAGAGAGCCCGACATGGGGCTCGAACTCCCGAACCCTGAATTCATGACCTGAGCCAAAGCCTGACGCTCAACCAGTGGAGCCACCTAGGTGCCCCTACTCTACAAAACTTCACAAACTAGTCTTGTTTTCTTCTGAATACTTTTTACTCTGATGGTTTGAGCAAGCTCCAAGCATGTATCTTTTTTTCCCCTCCTCTTGCATAAACCACAAATGATTTTCAGAAACTGGCCCATTTTGGCCTTTGGTGGCTGAGTCTGGGTTGTCACTTCAGTGTAACCCTGGGTAACCAGGTACTTCCTTCCTAGCCCTTGTCTGCCACCCACCTCCTCAGCCGCCTTGCCGTTTACCTGGATGTTAATGTGTTAGGTCTGCAGTATGATCAGCTCCAGCCTCTGGCACGCTGCCCTGTGCATAACTCAGCTCTAGGGAACTTGTTTTTCTCAGCTGTTTTGATACATGCTTCAAAAATAAAAACAAAAACCCAGAAACACAAACATCAGAGTCCCTGTCTGAAAAGCTGTGAGAGAACTGTGATAACTGTCAGCCTAATTGCCCTGTTATGTCCCAGGACCATGTTTTCCCACTTTTTAAGTTGATTATTCTTGGGACACCTGGGTGGCTCAGTCGGTTGAGCGTACGACTTCGGCTCAAGTTATGATCTCATGGTTTGTGGGTTCGAGCCCCGCATCGGGCTCTGTGCTGACAGCTCAGAGCCTGGAGCTTGTTTCAGATTCTGTGTCTCCCTCTCTCTCTGACTCTCCCCTGCTCATGCTGTCTCTATCTCTCGCTCAAAACAAAAAACAAAAAAAAAATTATTAAAAAAATGATTATTCTTACATGACGGGCCTTTGGGTCCTTGATACACATAGATATGCAGATTATTTGCAGAGTTTGAAGTAGCAGGAAGTGATACCCGCCAGCAGTAGATGACATTTCAATATGCCATGGTGTAGCTGTGCATATATTTCAGCTGTGACTAACAAAAGACCGAAGTCATTCTGGTGTGTGTCCGACAGTGTGTTGGACCGTTTGTTTTGACAGTTCTGTTTTTGACATGGCAGGTTGTTTATTTCAGATCTTTAGGATTTGGGCTGAGAGATACTTGAACACCTGTAACTTGAATAATGGGATGTTGACATCTTGGGCATAGGGTTGAAATCATTTTCTAATTCTGCGCTTCTGAGTGGGTTCGAAGTTCCCTCACATCATTCAGAGAAAGCATGCTGATCGCCTCTTGCTTGGTTTTTAAAGACTAAAAGTAACAATAAGCCGTATTTTAAGTGCTGGCATGGTTAACACCCTCTAAGCCTTGCTCTGCAGTCCTCTGAAGCACCCCCTCCCCCATACCTTCAGTACTTCAACAGCCCGCACCCACTCGCCGTTCTCCCACTCATTCCTACCACTCTTGTCTTTTCCACTTAGCACAGATCACCTTCTAACACTTTCTGAAGTCTTCTCACTGGATAGTTCCACAAAGACAGAAATTTTATTTTGTTCACTGATTTACACAGACGGGTCAGAACTGTGCCTGACATGTAGTTTGTGCTCAAAAATAGTGAAAGAATAGTAGCTTCTGATAGGACAGAACGTTTCACAAGGACGAGGTACTTTTTTTTTAAATTTTTTTTTAATGTTTTATTTATTTCTGAGAGAGAGAGAGACATAGCGTGAGCAGGGGAGGGTCAGAGAGGGAGATACAGAATCTGAAACAGGCTCCAGGCTCTGAGCGAGCTGTCATTACAGAGCCCGATGTGGGGCTCGAACCCACGAACCAGTGAGATCATGACATGAGCTAAAGTCAGATGCTTAACCAACTGAGCCACCCAGGCGCCCCAAGGACGAGGTACTTCTATTAAGAACTGAATTATCCATAAAAGCACAAATTAGAAAAGGGCCACTCCGGGAACTCTGGGAACCCCTTGGAACTTACTAGATCTCATGGCAGGAAATAGGGCTCCAATCTCCCTGTTGCCACTTCACTAGCTCTGTGACACAGGCCAGTGTGTCTTCTGTTCAGATGAAATTCTGATTTCCTTCCCTCTCAGAATAATAATTACCTCTTAGGTTGTGGTGAATATGAAATCCTTTGCAAACCATTCAATAGCACTATTGCCTATTAGGAGTAAGTTGTATTTAAAATGGCAATGACAGCCTAGCTGGCAGAACAATGTAGGTTTTCATTGTTTTATTTATTGGTAATACTGAAGAACATTCGCTGGCAATTGCAGGATATGGCATGAGTCAGGGAAAATGAAGCTGCCTGTATTCAGCTGGATGTCTGTAAAGACCGCTTTTCAACGATGGGAAACACGGCAGAGAGGGTGGTGTTTTTTTTGCCTTTTTCCCCCCTCCTTTAACGGAAAGGAAAAAAAATCAATTGAGGATTGATTTTCTTGATGTCACTAGCTGCCATTTACCCTCCATTTATTCTCAGTAATGTTGGTCTCCTTTTCCACAGTAGCCAGTAAAATCCAGATGTGGGACAGAGTAGCCAGACCATTTTTCAGCTTATCAGGAGGGAGTCAATATCACGGATGTTTAATTTTTGCTTCTGTGCCAAACAGTTACGAAATGTCCAGGCAAAAAGCCATCATGGTCTGCACAAGTTAACTAACTCCCATTTGTTAGTTTTTGTGCCACCCAAAGCGGAAGGTAAAACGCTGCCTTCAAAGAGGACGCCCTTGGCTCTGGTCTGGCAGCTGGAAGTGCTGCTTAGTCACCAGAAACGCTTCCTCCCTTCCGAGTGCAGCCCACTGCTCCGAACAACTAGTTCCGGGCAAGTGAGGTGCCTTTTGTCTTTGTTTTCTTTCAGTTAACTTTATAATCCCCAAATGGCAAGTCCCTCCAGAACCCACACTTCCTAAATATAAGTGCCCAAGAAGGAGAGTTAAAGAAGGGGAGGGAAAGAGAACAAACCTTTATTAGCCAGTTATTCTGGATGAATCACTGTGCTACGTACTCCATGCTTTCTCAGTGAATCTTGAAATATCTTGGAATATTCTCTAGGGTGAATATTTTAATTCAACTGGACTGCTAGATAGGAGGAAGAAAGGTTAATTTTTTTCCAAGATCCAATAGCTAATGTGGAGCTGTATAGCTAGATTCAAACCCAGGTCTAACTGCTGATCTCATGCGTGGCTTCTCACCAAGGTCAAAGCCGATTAGAGCACATTAGTAATTTCATGAGAAGTTTGATCAGATTAAAGCATTTAATATAATTAAATATAAAGCATTTCAGTTTCTTTTTGTAATGGTTCCCTGCCCTATAACCGAATTGTTTCTGCTTGCGTTTTACAAACACACCAGGTAATTTTACACCTCAGGCTCTCTCCTTACATTGCTCCTGTCCCGTCTGCCTCCTGAGCTCTGTCCAGCAGTAGCACCTGTGTGAAGATTAGATTAGGTCCAAGGACAAGTAATCCCCGAACTGAACTAACAGTGGCTTCAACAAGATACCGCCTTCCATTCTCGTGTGAAAAAATCCAGGTTTGGTATAATGGTGCTGTCTCCCGAAACCCAGGTTTTTCCTACCCTATGATCCTTATTTAGTTGGGTGTGGTACTCATCATTAAAGTCACAGGCAACATCTCTGTAATCAGGTGGAAGTCAAGATCTACAAGAGGTCATAGGTCAGGTCAGGACTCTCTCAAGGAAGATTCCCCTAAGATACTAAGGAGGTTCCTCTTAATCCTACAGGCTAGAGTGCAGTAGTTGAGTACCCTGGCCACATCCAATTGCAAATGGACTTGGCAAATTCAGTCTTTTTTTTTTTTTTTTTTTTTTTTTACAAATAGTTTATTGTCAAATTAGTTTCCACATAACACTCAGTGCTCATCCCCACAAGTGTCCTCCTCCATGCCCATCCCTCCTCCCCCCCACATCCATCAGTCCTCAGTTTTTGGCAGCATTCAAGAGTCTCTCATGGTTTGCCTCTCTCCCTTTCCCCCACCATTTCCGCCCTTCTTCTCCCCCACGGTCCTCCGTCAAGTTCCTCCTAATCCTCCTATACGTGCAAACATATGGTGTCCGTCCTTCTCTGCCTGACTTATTTCACTCAGCATAACACCCTCCAGGTCCATCCATGTTGCTACACGTGGCCAGATTTCATTGTTTCTCATTGCCATGTAGTATTCCATGGTATAGATAAACCACATCTTCTTGATCCATTCGTCCATTGATGGACACTTAGGCTCTTTCCATGTTTTAGCTATTGTGGAGAGTGCTGCTATGAACATTGGGGTACATGTGCTCCTATGCCTCAGCATTTCTGTATCCCTTGGGTAAATTCCTAGCAGTGCTATTGCTGGGTCATAGGGGAGTTCTATTGCTAGTTTCCTGAGGAACCTCCACACTATTTTCCAGAGGGGCTGTACCAGTTTACATTCCCACCAACAGTAAATTCAGTCTTTATCCTAGGTGCCCATCAGCCTGGCTCAAAATTTTATTACTATTGAAAGAAACGTAATGTAGACTCCTCTATGAACCAGCTCCTAGTAATACCTTCAACATTCTTTTGGAAAATTTGGCAGCATCATTTTTTTAAAGGTTTGTATATTTTTGAAAAAGAGCATACAAGCGGGGGAGGGGCAGAGAGGGGAAGGGGACAGAAGATCCAAAGCAGGCTCCGTGCAGACAGCAGCGAGCCCCATGCGGGGCACAAACTCAAGGAACCCTGAGATTGTGACCCGAGCCAAAGTCAGACCGTAAGCCTACTGAGCCACCCATGTGCCCTGAAACGTAATTCTTGGAGCAGCGACTGTATCCTGCATTGCTGTACTTTTGTTAAAACACTATACGTTTTATTGTATTAGTTTTGTTAAGTGTTTTGTTTTAAACATACCTTGCTTCCCAAATTGCATTTTAGATTCCCTCAAGGGCTGGAAGTATACCTTTGTACTTGGCCTTTGTACCTGGTAGCCAGCAAGTAACTAGGAGCAATGATTGTTAAATGAAGGAATGAATACATAAGCATATGCATACTTATACCAAGAAAATGAAGATTTACCTATTAACTCTTAAAGCATATCCACTTGAGCTCTTCCATCTTATCTAGACACTTCTAGCATTAATTGCTTAACCAAGCAACTAGGAAGCCTTTTATCTCATTAACGATATGAGTTTCAGTAAAATTATATGGGATTAACATACTATAAGATACATTTAAAATGTATCATTGTGATGTAATTAAGAATTAATGAATGTGTTTAATAACTACATAGTAATAAAAAAGAATTAACGTTCTTAAATTTCCAGGGTCCATTTTCTTACTAGCGTAATGAAGACTGAGTTATTTTCATGAACGTAAAGTTCATGCCCCACTTTCTTTTTCCACCTTGACTAAAAAAGTCATTATGGACCTACTGGTGGTGGGTGGGTATTAAGATTCGTACTTTGAATCTCTGTCTTGATCCTTTCTTTTGCTTATAAGGAATTTGAGACAAAGGTCAAGTGATTTCAGTGTTCCTGTGTTAATAATTTTCAACCTATTTTGGAAAGCCATTTATACTTTGGGTGCAAATTTGTATAATTTTTTAAAATGCAACTATGTATTTGAGCCTACCATAGGGACTAGCACAAATAATAATAAAGAGTAAAGTGATAGGATCTTAAAAGTTTGAAAGAAATTTAAAAGTATATATAATTTAAAAGTTGAGTTTTTAAAAAAATTTTACAGTGTTTGTTTATTTTGAGAGAGGAAGAGAAAGGCAGAGAGAGAGGGAGAGAGAGGATCTGAAGCAGGCCGTGCACTGTCAGAGCAGAGCCTGATATGGGGCTCAAACCCACAATCTGTGAGATCATGACCTGAATCAAAACCAAGAGTTGGACATTTAACCGACTTGAGCAACCCAGGCTCCTCAAGAGTTGAGTTTTGAGACATGTGGCAGAGTTGGCTGTTGTCCCCCAGAATCCATTTCCTTTTCTTCCATAGTAACAGGTATCTTAGGAACACGCTCATCCAAAATAAAGGTTAGATTTTCCTGCCATACTGCAAATCTGCTTAAATATACTGGTGACTTTAACCTCTGTGAATTTCAATCACCTCGTCAGTAAATTAGAGCTAATGATGTCCGCCTCTCAGAATCATACAGTTCTGTATGCAGTTGTGTAATGTTACCAAATACTGTCACTTTTTCTTTAATTGTTCCTCTCCTTCCTTAAAACCCGGATTATGTTGAATTCATCTTTGTATCTCAGTACCTGGCTCTGAGTACCTTTTTGTTGAATCTGGAATGACGGCAGTATAATGCAGCAAAAAAGACTAACGCAGATTGGGCGTTTTTCATATCCTAAATATTAAATACACATCTCAGAATTCTCTAGCTAGCAGGTGAGTCTTTCTTGGGAGCAAAATTACTCTCTCAAAGAGGACTGGAACAAGGTATAACTTGGTAAGTTAACGTCCTCGTTATTTCCTACTTGCTTCTCTCTCTCCAGCTTCAGCTCACGTCACTCTGCCCTTTGCAGCCCATGCTGTAGCTCCTGTGGTTTAGTTCCTCCAACTCACCAAGGGCCTCATTAACGTCAAGACCTTTTGAAGATTTATCTAGAATATTTGGCCCCCTATAGCAGCCAAGGTTCTCTGTAGAAGCAACTAGTAGGATGATGGAGATACAATGCTTCCTTACAGGGTACATTTGAGTACCTACCCTGATCCCTCTCCTTCATAACTTGTCCCTCAAACACACAAACACGAGCAGTCAGAATAGTACCTGTGGTTCTATCTTTAGGTTTTAGCCTCATCTTCTACTTGAAACATAAAATCTGAAATGCAGTTATTTGGCAAGGGAGGTATATCAGGGAACACCTAATAGGAAGAAAAAGAAAAAAAAAGAAGTAGCACCTGCCATAGTGCAGACAGAAGTTTGTCCAGATCTGCATTCTGTCTTACAACGCCGGAGAAGACGCTTGGCTTTTCCTGGTGAGACACACCTGCAAGTATTTCTCACCGGGATCCAATCCACTCAGCCGCAGCCCCGGAGGACACAGGTACCACACATCCCGCAGGCAGGGCAACACGACATTCAGCACGACAGCAGGCAGAGCAGCAGGCAGAGGGTTTTGTTTGTTTGTTTGTTTTTTAATTTTATTTAAAGCCCCTGAAAAGAGCTGCAAGATTCTCACTGGCAAGGCTCCTCTGAAAATTGAAGACTGGTCTTTTTAACTATCGGTTGTTCTAGGCCCTTCGGCAAAAGACAGAAATGGCGTCTCTGTGCTCCTCTCCGGTCAGGGTCTCTACCCTAACCCTCTGACTGGAAGAGCTGTACCTGTTCCACTCCAGGTCACCTGGGTCCCCCAGGTCGGGGAAGAACCCTGAGTCATCAAATCACTGACTCACCTCGATGGAGTCTCTGGCTTCACCTTTTCTTGATTTAGCTATTGATTTTTCCCCGCTGATAATAAATACAAACATAATGTTTCCCTTTTACAAATCTTTTAAAGTTCCAATGGCTTATTTAACCCTTACAACAGACTCATGGAGTCCTTAGACACATGTTGCAGATAAGGAAACGCTGTCGAAGGGTTTGTGTCCCATGGGTCTGGGACAGGCAAGCATGCTCACCTTTCTGAATCTTCTGTGTCTGTTTTGCCATCTATAAATTCGGAGTAATGACAACTGCAGCTGTGGGTGATCAAGAAGCAGTTTCAAGCAAAGTTAATTACACTTATGACCAGATGGTGGCAGGACAGAGCCACTTAGTTTCTAATGTTTAAATGAGGAAATCTCAGCAAAACGATTTATGCATGGTTTTAATCCTAGTAATTGACAAGAGTTGAGATTCCCATCCTATCTCTTTTCAAATACCTTGCATTTTCCCCTTATATTGATACCTAGGCATGGGGCATTCTTCCTTCCTAAAGCTGTGTTAGGAGAATGAGAAAAATTCTAACGAGAAGCTACACCAAAAAGCCCTCAAGGATGATGGGATGGTTTGACTAGTGGTTCTCATATTTAGGTGCATTGCGGGGGCGTCTGGGGGGCTCAGTCGGTTAAGTGTATGACTCCTGGTTTCGGCTCAGGTCATGATCTCACGGTTTCATGTGTCTGAGCCCCAGATTGGGCTCCAAGCTGACTGTGCAGAGCCTGCTTGGGATTTTCAGTCTCCTTGTCTCTCTGCTCTCCACCCTCCACTTCACTGTCTCTGTCTCTCTCAAAATAAATAAATAAACTTAAACAAATGTATAAAATAAAGTGCATCAGAATTACCTAGAAGGCTCGTTAAAATACTCTTGGGGGCCCCATCATGAGCTTCTGATTCTGAAAGTGTAGAGGGCCTAGAACTTGCTTTTCTGTAAGAGATTCCCTGATGATGGTGATGCTACCGATCCATGGACCACACTTGGGAGACTACTGTAGAAATCAAATACTAGAACATCCCTTACGTAAAACACACTCCCAAACCCTCAGTGAATTAGCAAGTTGCAATATGGCTAAACAATGCTTCTCTGAGATGCACGAAACTACCTGCATCAGATGTATCTGATTACTTGTTAAATAATGGAGATAACTATTCATGCCTCCAAACTTGCTAATGTGAATTTCTGAGGGGCAAATACAGAAAACTGCATTTTAAACAAGCTTATATGTTTGCAGATGGAATCTCGAGAAACTCTAGGTAAAGTGGCACATTTGCCAGAGTATGAGAGAAATTCACAATTAGTGTAGCGATGTCCACAATATGATATATCTAAGCCCGCAAAGGAAATGAAGACAAGGAGACTCATCTGGGATGCTTTTTTTGTAGATCAGATTTATCGGAGCCTGTCCAAGGAAATTTTTAAAAATTATATTTTGGGGTTTCTTTTGATCTTTTAATATTATTTTTACATGCTTATTTATTTTCAGAGAGGGGAGGAGCAGAGAGAACCCCAAGCAGGCTCTGCACTGCTGGTGCAGAGCCCAACACAGAGTTGGATCTCACAAACCATGAGACCATGACCTGAGCCAAAATCAAGAGCCAGATGCTCAATGGACTGAGCCACCCAGGAACCCCTCCTAATCACTTTTTAAAACTTAGATACTGTTGTTGGTCTGCTCTAATATAGGGGGTTTTGTTTGTACATTACTGAGAAAATAACTTGGGGCTTTATAACCACATTGAATTAAAAGCACCATCCATCCTACTGAATGGGGTAAGGGATGTGGTTGGTGTATTCATTCCTGGCTGCCCAGTAGCATAAATGAGGGTTTTTTAAAAAGCACTAATACGAGGGTCCCACTTCGGCGTCATTCCTGGGAAGGACAGGGGGAGGGTCTAAGCCTCTCTGCTTTTTACAAACCCTTCAAGTGACCTGTGTAGCCAGGGTTGTGAACAATTCACTTGACTGCTCTTTTTCAACATCAGTATCAGTTCTGGAACTAGGAACTTCTCTCCAGAATTTGCTTCATTTTCCTTCTATGTAACAGACATGGAATAATTCTTGCCAGATCTATATTTCCTTCTCCATCAAATCTTGCTGTGCTGTAGACCCTAAGACGACCCTTGTCCGTGAATTCGATTTCTGCTACAGACAAGTAGAGACGATATAGCATGAGTCTCCTTGGACCTCTTTAAGGCAGTAAGCCACTCCTCTTGTCAGCAGTGCATTTGATGCTGTTTGGATCTGACTGAAAGATTTTGATGGACTCAATTGCAAGGCAGCCGGGTCCCCAGTTCTGTCACAGCTCGGGAGGCTACGTTTCTGAAACAATTCTGTTTATTACACTTGTGGCCATCAGGTGGCGAGCCAGATCCACTTAGTAACTCAATGCAGTCAATTGCTAAAGGCTGTGGCTATCATTTTCCCATTTGTCACTAAAAGAGCGTCACCTTTCTGTAATCGAAGACCACATAGTCTTATATGAGAATCCTAAGATATATGAGGGATCATCTTGATTATTTATTGTCAACTTTGTTTAAAATTTCTTTTTCCCAAAGAGGAGATGCATTACACAGTTTTAATTGTTATTCCTACTCCGGTGTCTCTCAGAATCTAGATGAGTGCTAACACTCTTACCTCAAACGCGAGCTGAAAAAATTAACAGTGATGCGTATCTAAGACCTCAGGAAATAGAGGTCTAGTTAAGAGGAAATAATGTAACATAAATCTATTCCCTCTGTTTTCTTTAAGCTACTTAAAAGGTAGGGAAAAAGCTGAAGACCAAATAAAGATTTATAAAAAGCAAAATGCTTTGTTTCATCTCTGACTTTTGCACCTCTGAAAGTTATTTCCCTCTGCAAGAGGTGACGTTTTACTTGTGGACTATTGTGGCAATTCAAAAAGCAGGTACCAGTTATAAATCCTTTTAAATGTTTCTCACATTGCTTTTGCTCTCGTTTCCTCAACCTATGCAGGCTTAGAGGTTAAAGAAGAACTTCCTTAAGCTAAGGTGGCTGGCAGATGGTGAGGCAGAGAAGGAAGGGAAAGGAAAAAGAAACAAACATTTTTAGCATCGTTTCCCAAATGTTCTCTACTCCTTTGTTTACAGGTTAAGCTTTTGTATAAGGATACAAAGATCAGAACCACATTTTGGTATGGCCTTAAAAAAGGGAAAAAAAAGGCTCTTTCCATAGTCAAAGAAAGACAGATAACATATGTTTTCACTCTTATGTGGATTTTGAGAAACTTAACAGAAGACTGTGGGGGAAGGGAAGGGGGAAAATATAGTTACAAACAGAGAGGGAGGGAGGCAAACTACAAGAGACTCTTAAATACAGAGGACAAACTGAGGGTAGATGGGGATGGGGGGTAGGGGGAAAGTGGGTGATGGGCATGGAGGAGGGCACTTGTTGGGATGAGCACTGGGTGTTGTATGGAAGCGATGAACCTCTACCCCCAAAACCAAGAAAACATTTTACACACTGTATGTTAGCCAATTTGACAATAAATTATATATATATTTCAAAAAAACTGTAAAAGACCTGTCAGTAATAAAATATATTCAGTGTTTTGTCCAAAAAAAAAAAAAAAAGAAAGAAAGAAAGAAGGCAAACAAAATACAAATTAAAAAATAAAAACAAATCCACTACCACCACAAAATACATACCTAAGTAATGTTTCTAACGTCCCAATCTCACTAATAATTCTGGAACTATGCTAAGCAAGTTCCTGTCTCAGGGCTCTGGACATGCTGGTGTGTTTTGGAGAACTGCCCCACCTGAGCTCCTTCTTACACCTTGTCTTAGCTTAAATGTTGTAATCTCTGATCACCCAGTGAGGGAGTGTCAGTTCCCTCCACTATTGCTTGGAATCTGAAACGCTTTTTTATTTATTTATAACACTAATTGGAACTTGTATTTGTTTCATGCGACTTTTTACTTAAATTTGGTAGTTTCTTTTGTTAGGAAGAATATAGTCTCCATGAAAACAGAGACTGTGTCTGTTTTTCATTCATACATTTTGTCACTGGAATATTTAATTTTTGTGTATTCAGTGTCGCCTATTATGCTGTGAACCGAGCAGTAAATTTTATTAAAAAGCAGCAGTATCTCTTTAGAAGGAATTCTTCCTTGTAAAATTTTCTATATATGAATTGAGTAGTAAATAGTAAGAGTTTACAGTCTTGAATTTAACCTAAGCAGATAAGTTCACTTCAAGCTCAATGAGAAAGAAATTTGAGGGGTGCCTGGGTGGCTCAGACAAGTGTCCGACTTCAGCTCAGGTGACAAACTTAACAGTTTACAAGTTCAAGCCCCGCGCTGGGCTCTGTGCTGACATCTCAGAGCCTGGAGCCTGCTTCAGATTCTGTGTCTCCCTCCCTTTCTCTTCCGCTTACCCACTTGTGTGCGCTCTCTCTCTCAAGAATAAATAAACTTAAAAAGATTCTATTAAAACAAAAAGAAATCTAAAATTTGATAGATATGCCTATTAAATAAGTAGTATATATGAAAAGAAAAGAGAACAATTAATTGACCTATAATGATTTATATTTGTGGAGCAAATACCACAGAACTAGAAACATCCTAGCCTAGAACCGAAATAATCTAGCAATGTTAATTTAACAAATATCCTGATGAATTGAAATTTGGTGAAAGGAGACAGAGTCAGTCCACTTGGAGTCTGAATTAGGGGGACTTTCCAATCTTAACGTGATTATAGTGACCTTTCCTGTCACTACAGTTGTGAGAGTCTGATCTCAGATTCTCAGAAAGGATAACAATGAGCAGTTTGAAAGTCACATTCGTGGTCTCTGGGCCTGATATTTTTCCAGTTCATTACCTGCGTAGGCCTTCAGATCTTTGAAAGTGAGTCTTGGCTACTCACCTAATTCTTGCTAAGCTGTTTAAGAAGCTCAGGAATTCTGGAATGCCTAAATGGGGAGACCAGCCTCCACCAAAGCTTTTCTTGTTATCTTATTCCTGTAGTTTCTGCTGTAGCTAGGCACATAACTGTTTTAGCATGATTTAACATAATCCAAAGATCTTTACTCAGTATCATGCGCCCAAAGCAGGCTTCTACTGGGCCCATGGCCAAGGAGAGGCAAGGGAATACAGGACAGGTACCATATTGAAAGAGTATTATATAGCGGTCAAGCTTGGTACTAAATAGAGACACCTATCTAACTAATCTCTAGGTGTATGAGTACTACAAACCCCAGATACTATGAAGATAACAGGAAAATTGCTTTCTTTGTCGAGGCAAAAGATTCTAAAGGTATAAGCTGCTCTCTGGCGGTGGTATCAATTCAACTCCACCATTTCTTATCTATTTGGTAGTGCGAGCATGAGTTCTGACTTTGATAGTTGACCCCCATCTTTCTATCTTACTCTCACTGTAGTGCACCTTCTGTAATAAAACTTATTTAATTATTTATTTAATTTCAAATGACTATTTTATTTTATTATGAATATAATTGGTCAAATCGGCTTACATACAACACCCAGTGCTCATCCCAACAAGTGCCCTCCTCAAGGCCCATCACTCACTTTCCCCTCTACCCCCCACCTCCATCCACCCTCAGTTCGTTTGCTGTATTTAAGAGTCTCATGTGGTTTGCCTCCCTCCGTCTCTGTAAAACTTATATTTTAATTTAGTCAAGTTTAAGTGAATTAATTTTCCTCCTCTAAAATTATGAGACCACACGGTTGTGTAAGCAATATGCTGGAGGTGTTTCTTGTGCATCATTTATGCATCCCAGAACATGGCCACGGAAGTTCTGTGATTTAACATCAAGCCTGTACATGCAGTTAGACACCCTGATCCAAGGCTCTGGAATAGTAATCACACAGAGAGGAGTGTTTAAGTACCGCCTGCTGGTCCACCCTCTTTTGTGATGGCTGCTGACTGATATAGTTGAGGTTTCCTATATAGGTTCCAAAGCCAGTATGCTTGTGTTCAAATCCCAGCTCCTCCACCTGCTGGCTATAAAACTTTGGGCAAAATAAACATGCTCCCCGCATCCTGTGTGCCATTTGACAAATGGGGATAACTACAGCATCTACTTCATAGAGTAGTTGTGTGCATTAAACATTTTACTACATGAAAAGTGGTGCTTGGAAAATACACAATAAATATCATTTTTTTAACTGGGAGCTTTTGCTACATCTTCTCTTTTGTAAACTGTTCTGCCTAACGCTACATTTCTTTGCTTGGGCTCACCATTGTAATTTGCTGTAGAAGAGAATGATCAAGGGTGAATCTTCAAGATGTTCTGGAACACTCATCTCTGCTTTCTGAATGTCTTTCTCTCCCACCATGCGTATCGTTCAGATTCATGTCATGATCCTCGTTTACTACAATTAGCTCAGTCGATCAGTCCTTCAAATGTGTTCGCTGTACCCAGTGACCAATGGAGAGACACGTGTTTTTGTGTTCTTTAATTTTCTGTCGTGGAGAACAGTTTAAATGTTAATTGTTCAGAGACAATAGTTTGGTAAATTGCCCTGTTCTCATCACTCAGGTTCAACAAATATTAGTTCTTTAGTCCAGGTGAATTTAAAGTCCCCCATATCATATGATTTCATCTGTAAAATTTCAGTGTAAATCTCTAAAAGCAAAGCAGTTATTATATCATAATCTCTATTCAACAATAAGTTCTTAATATCAGCTATTATATTAGTGTTCACATTTTCCTGATTGTTTTATATTTTTATGCAAACTAAATCGAGGTTCATTAGTGAGACTGGCTGATATGTCTCTAAACTTTGTTGTTATTGTTCTTCATTTAAACAATCCTTAATGCTGTTATTGTTGCTGGGGGCAGGGGGGACCGGATGGGGTTTTCTCCAGTCCTAGCTTGGCTGATGGCACTTCCGTATGGTTGTAGGACGTTTTCTCTATTTCTTGTATGTTCATAGATCAATACTTGATAGGACTCAGATTGGATTTATTTTGGGAGAAAAAAGCCCTACTGCCTTGTTATAAAGGTTGTGCCTTTGCACTCAGAGATACGTAATAGCCAGTGTTTCATTTTTATGATGTTAGCAACAATTGATGATTATTAACTCCATCCATGCACCCATTATACATAGCAAAATGATATTTTAATTTGCTCATTCTCTATTTATGGGCTTAAATATTTCTATAGATAGTAATTTTGGTTCATCAGTCAAGAGGTTAATTTGTCACGGTTTATACAGGAAACAGATTGCTGGAGAAATACCTGATCATTTCTTTACCAATCTTTTTAGCTAATGATTAAGCCCAGTAGTCCAGTAGTGGAGGGATATTTACTTTTATATAATTAAAAAAGAAAATTTGGACTTACAGAAAAAGTTGCAAGAAAGATGCAAAGAATTAGTGGGTAGCCTTTACATGGATCCCTCAGACGTTAACTGGGCAGACGCAGACA
Organism: Hyaena hyaena; assembly: GCF_003009895.1. NCBI lineage: Eukaryota > Metazoa > Chordata > Mammalia > Carnivora > Hyaenidae > Hyaena > Hyaena hyaena. The sequence goes on from NW_024081735.1 coordinate 206,099, forward strand.
GGCCAGGAAGACTTTACTGAAAGCTATTGCAATCAGGGAGAGCGATTAAATTCAGTCCCAGAGAAATAAAAAGTGGAAGGGTTTTCAAGTGCTGAGGTGCACTCCAGCAAAAGTATGGAGGCCATTGGGGGTGGGTTGGTCACTGTGATTAGGTTGTGTGTGTTTGCTAATTGGACTTACTGAACTAGGCTCCTGCCATCTCACAGAGACTGAGATGTAGGGCAGCTATCTTTCTGATGATGACATTTCAAAGGGATACCTCCTAAGTCAATTAGGACTTAGCAAGAGGCTGGGAGAAGAATTCGATCTCAAAGAAGTAGAAAAAGAAATTACAATGACATATTTTCTAAAATAAATGCTGTAAGAAAATGGGGAGGTCAGAAGCCTGTAGTCTGGAAGAGTGACCATCTCACAACTTCTCGTCAAGCGGAAGCAATGAGGAAATGGGAGACAAGTGATAATTTTAATTCCTTGTTCCTGTCTCCATTTTGAAAAGCCCTTGAAAGTGTTGACCATGATCTTTGCAGTGGCCCTTGGATTGTCTGTACTGTGCTCACCTTCTTATACTCGTGTAGAATAAGTATATGCTTTTATGTTTTACGGTGATGTTAACAAAAGCATCCATAAACATTAACTAAAACACATTACACAGACCCATCTTCACTTGCCCCAGCCTCCAGTTTGGACACAAACAAGAAAACACTTTCAATTCCCTCCTCTCACAAAACAACCAAAACATTATTCACGCCACTGTCCACTGGGTAATGAATGGTGTACTCATCTTAAAATGAAGGATAGTGGAACAACGTGTAAGATCGGAAGTGCTATTATTTTCCTGATCAGTGCTTGACCCTTTCTAATAGCAATGTTATGGAGTGAGACATCTCCCTAGGGAAGGAGATGGGCAGCTATACATGCCATGATCCGGAACATTGATCTTGTTAGGAGCTCTCATTGGAAGAGGTTTTATAAACCACAGTTGAAAAGAACGTGATTTCAAAATACAACGTTTCCATCTTTATTTTGATAAACACATGATTTGCTAACAAATTACAGCAAGCATGTGGGACTAAAATAAGGTGTTAATACCTCGTGCAAGAGCTTCAAAGAGCTTGGCCGCTACCTTCGCTCCCTGCGTCAGTGCGGTAGAAAACCACTGCTCTGTGTGAACTTCAGTGGGTTTCAGGCTTTTCACACTGAAATAAACAACAGTGGTAAATAAGTTGCTTCTTGGTGGCCAAAAGCTCAGGCAATTTTCTGAAGGATCAGTGAAATGGTTCTGAACTCCTCTAGCCAGGGGATTTAGGGGAAAGTTTATGTGTCGTAAAACTTTGTAGTCTACAATTTCACTGTTAAAACTTGACCATAAAAGGAAAAAAAAAAAAAAGACAAGCAAATTCCTGGAAAAAAAAAAAAAAAAAGACCAGGGAACAACTTCACTGAATACCAGAAATTAATCATTCAATTACTAAATACGTATTAGGCTCAAGGACTTACAAACCAGCATTTGTAACCAATAGACCCATTTACTCACTATTAGTTTATGAGGTTTCCAGCCCTAGAAACCATAAATAAGCAAAGCCAGTAATAAAGATGATGAAATAGTACTGATTACCAGGAAACTCAATTATTTTGAAGGAACCCACACTCTTCTCACGAAGTGTTAATCTAGTATTGATTTCATTTAAATACAACCTCTAGTGATCATGTTTAATTGATGTTCACTGAATGCCTGGCTTTATATTAAGAATTTACATGTATTAGTTCATAGGATCTTTGTCATAGCACAATGAACTACATCATATTGCTTTCTATATTTTACATATGAAGACACTGAGGATTAAAAATTAGTGTGTTTGGGGCAGCAAGGTGGCTCAGTCAGTTAAGTATTGATTCTGGATTTCGGCTCAGGTCATGATCTCACGGTTTGTGAGCTTGAGCCCGGCGTCTGGCTCTGTGCTGACAGTGCTTAGCCTGCCTGGGATTCTCTCTCCCTCTCTCCCTGCCCCTGGCCTGCTCATGCTCACTCTCTCTCTTTCAAAATAAAGAAACTTAAAAAATTATTAAAAATTGAGTGTGCTCAAGGTTGCCAGGCTAGTAAATTGCAAGAGTTCATCATCTGAGAAAGGTTTGTTTCACTCCAGATTGCTAAGCACACAGAAAGACAAGATGCATAATTACATTAAAATCCAATTTTTCACCTCAATTATCCCAGGAATTTGGTAGCTCTCTGGTTGAATTTAGCTGTGTAAACAAGCATGCATGTATTAGACAGATATTGATTATTTAATCATCAATTGCACAGATACTTGTCAGTATTCTCACTGAGCCAAAAATGTAAATTTTGGCATATAATGAAACTTTTGCCAAAACCAAAGTGGTTTTAGGAGTGTCGACATGCTTCCATTATGTGCCTTATTTCCTAGTTTCTTTCTTTCCATGTGTTCCATGTGTTTGAGGAGCACATATCTATTTTTAAAAAAACCAACTCTCCCTTTATCTATATTACAATTTTGTGAAACTTTTTGACGTAACACATTTCACCTGATTATTGTATCGCCATTGAGTGGGCCAATTTTGTGATTTTCTTAGAATTTATTTGACATTAACCTTATTATTATTATTTTTTGCCTGAAGTGTACGTTGCTCCTTCCTGTTTCAGTTCTCTGTGTGTGTGTATGAGCGTGTGAGGAGGAAGCTGTGACAGGAAAGATGTAAGTGAAAAGTTGTCACTTTAGTCTGAATGAGCAAACTGTAAGAGATTTTCCCATTCAATATAGATGAGCTTTATGTTTACCTTGTTTTGGTAAACATAAAATTACCTGGGGGTAAAATTATAAAAGCACATGGTATCTCTGTTTTAAGAGCTGAGTACAGTGGAAAGTCTAATAAACACACACACCAATCATAATGCATTGCAGTAAAACGATATAGACGAGGTGCACACAACATATAGAGTGTTCAAATCATCCCTCTTGGGTCCTCATAAACCCTGTAGTATAGTCTGTTCAGTTATTGTATTCTTTAGCTCAGTGACTTCTCTTTGGTATTTTCTTATATCTTCTATCTCTTTGTAGAAGTTCTTACTGTGTTTATCCATTGTTTTCTAGGTTCAGTGAGCATCTTTACAACCATAACGTTGAATTCTCTATCACGTAGATTCCTAATCTCTATTCCATGAAGGTCCTTTCTGAAGTTTTATCTTGTTCTTTTGTTTGGGGCATATTCCCATATCCTCATTTTGTTTGATTCTCTGTGTTTGTTTCCATATATTAAGTGAACCATTCCCAGTCTTGACTCTTCAGTCAAGACTCTCCCAGTCTTGAAAGAGTGGTCTTGTGTTGGAAGTGAACCTTCTTGTTTAACCTTGCCCTAGCTCTTGATTGTCTCTCGGACCTTTGTGAATGTCTAAACAGCTTGGCTTTTTCTTGATAGGTTCTCGTTGTGAAGGATATGCCAAGGGGAGGGATTTCATTTAGCACCTAGTTTCAGGCTGATTGGAAGCCAGACCCTCAGCTAGATTTCAGCTTTTTCAGAGAGAAATGTTCCATATGTAACTGTAGGTTCAGTGTGTCCGTGGGAGGTGAGTTCAAGATCTTGCTATGCCACCATCTTGAACTTCTCCCAGACAGCTTCAAAAATAATGTAGAAACAATCTGTGGCCTGTGGAGAAAAGCCCTTCATGCCATGTACTAAGCTGAATCTGCGCTATCGGCTTTGGATATCCAAAAAGTATATTTGGTGGTACTTAATAAAGATTACAGTTTGTGAATTTAACATGCATGTATTCTCATTACAGAACATGTCACAGTACAGAAAAACAGGAAAGAAAAATTAGAAATGATCTATATGCTATATACTCTGTCCTTGGCCCTTTAAAGATAGCGAATTTACTTACAGAAACAAACTGTGGATATTATGCAAACAGTCAGCCAGCTTGACTACTAGACCTGTTACCCCAGATATTCTTTCTTTCATGTTCAGATTTCATACAGTGGCTACAACGCTAGGGCCTTCTCTGTCTTTGGAGAATTCATTGGGCCTCTCTTGTGTATTCTTTCTTGCAAGTATGAAAGGAGTCATATTAAAATATTTATCAATACATATAGGAATATATATCGGCATGCAATAGTATTCAGCAGACAAATCAAAAATTTATATTTCCTTTTATTCTGCAATTGTATGTTATAAAACTACTTACCAGATGGAATGTGGAAAGAACGTGTCATTTATCAAATCATTCATAGAATGTACAAAATTTTTAAAATAAAATGTTGATGTGGGGCACCTGGGTGGCTCAGTCGGTTAAGCGTCCGACATTAGCTCAGGTCATGATCTCAGCTCATGAGTTCAAGACCCAAGTCTGGCTCTGTGCTTGTGCACAGAGCCTGGAGCCTGCTTCAGATTCTGTGTCTTCATCTCTCTCGGCGCCTCCCCCACTCATACTCTGTCTCTCAAAAATAAATAAACATTAAAAAAAAAAAAAGAAAATGTTGATGAGAGTTTTTCTTTTTTTTTTTCTGCATCTTTTTTTCATATATATGTGACTCTGAATTGGAATAGGGACTTGGATTGAAATTTATCTTCAATAGCCCATTGAGAGTTATCATCTCTTTATGTCAATAATATTTTCCATAATAATTTTATATATAGTTCTACTGAACTGATAACAATTGCATTTGAAATTTGTTTAGCACATAGCTCACTGAGATTTTTATATTTCTATTGTCATTTAAAGAATCAGAACAATGTATTGAAATGTCATTTAGCCAGCAAATGTTTACAATTTAAAAAAAAAAACTTCTTATCTGAATGGGCGTGTCCACTTCATTTTCCCCTATTCCATACATAATTCAGTTAATTCAAAACCAAAGTTTACTCTTTCTCACATTTGTCATCAAAACCACAATTTGTATATAATTTTCGATAATTTAGTAGATTTACATGTTAGACTTGACATAGTATTTTGCTTCTTTAAAATTGTTATTCTTATTTATTTTTATAATATATTTTGCCTCATTTTCATATTTTTTTCTCATTAATCTATATCAATAAGTCTCTCATTTCAGGGTGCTTCTTAAAATATACAGAGTCTTAAAATCACTGTGGATCAGAAGACAGGTGTCCTATGTTTGTAATTGTGTGCATACATCTGACCTTCATCATTGCTGGGATAGTATCCTTACTTCAGAGGCGTTAAGTACATCATATGTCTTGCATATTTTAGTCAACAGAATACTTAAGCATCATTCAAGAATGGAATATAAGACTTCTTTTTTTCTATAAAAATTTTACAGACAATTTTGACAGAATTTTCACAGATCAAGTAATTATTAGCATAAAGCCTGCATAATGAGCATCAGGAGCAAGGAAGAAAATCGTTAGAGACAGTAGATGGCACTCTTTTAAGAAATGCTATAAGACTTTCGTTCTTAGTAGCACAGAGGACATTGTTGTGTGGAAAACAATTCTGGTGACAACAAGTGCACTTCATTTACTTTACTGATACTAACAAGCTATCTCAAGATTTTATTTTGTACATGCTTTATTGTATGAAATGAATTACGATATTTAAACATATTTTCTTATTGAAGTTGGTAAATTTATTTGAAACACAAACTTTTTTTAAGGCTTTATTTATTTTTGAGAGAGAGAGAGAGAGACAGCGTGAGCAGAGAAGGGTCAGAAAGAGAGGGAGATACAGAATCCGAAACAGGCTCCAGGCTCTGAGCTGTCAGCACAGAGCCCGACGCCGGCCTCGAACCCACAAACCGTGTGATCATGACCTGAGCTGAAGTTGGATGCTTAACCGACTGAGCCCCCCAGGCGCCCCCATTCTAGATCTCATTCTTTCTTACTGCATGAGTAAAACTTCATACCTGTTGAACAGCAGCTCACCTTTTGTTCCTCCATGCAGCCCCCTGGCAACTACCATTCTACTCTCTGTTTCTAGTAGTTTGACTCTCTTATGTACTCTGTGTAAGTGGAATCATGCAGTATATGTCCTTCTGTGTCTGGCATACTTCACTTAGCACAATGTCTTCCAGGTCCATCCTTACTGTTGCATATGGCAGGATTTCCTCCCTTTTAAAGGCTGAACAATAGGGGCGCCTGGGTGGCTCAGTCGGTTGAGCATCTGACTGCAGCTCAGGTCATGCTCTCACAGCTTGTGAGTTTGAGCCCTAAGTTGAGCTCTATGCTGACAGCTCAGAGCCTGGAGCCTGCTTCGTGTCTCCCTCTCTATCTGCCCATCTCCCCCCCCCCCAAAATAAGTAAACATTAAAAAAAATTTTAAACTGAACAATATTTCATTGTATGCATATAATACAGATAGCTCTCTGAGACAGTGATTTCATTTCCTTCACATATATACTCAAAAGTGGAATTGATAGATCACCTGATAGTTTTATGTTTAATTTCTAAAGTAAACTCCATAGTGTTTTCCATAATGGCTACACCAATTTATAGCCCCACCAACAGTGCACAGGGGTACTTTTCCTCCATATCCTGCTAATGCTTGTTATCTCTTGTCTTCCTTCCTTCCTTCCTTCCTTCGTTTCTTCTTCCCTCCCTCCTTCTTTCTTTCTCTTTCTTTTTCAATATTTATTTATTTTGAGAGAGAGAGAGGGAGGGAGAGAGAGAGAGAGAAGATGAGTGGGGAAGAGGCAGAGAGAGGAAGAGAGAGAGAATCCCAAGTAGGCTCTGTGCTGTCAGTGTTGAGCCTGATGCAGGGATCAATCTTATGAACTGTGAGATAATGACTCTTGACCCAAACTCAAGAGTCCAAAGCTTAACCAACTGATCCACCCAAGTGCCCTATTTCTTTCCTTCCTGCCTGTCTTTCTATCTTTCTCTCTATCCCTTCCTTCTTTCCTTCCTTCCTTCCGTCTCTCCTTTTTCATTTCAATTTATTTGATTTCATTTCGTTTCGTTTCATTTTGTTTCTTTGTTTCTTTTCTTTCTTCTTCTAGTTGCTTGGGCTAGAACTGCCTACACTATGGAAAACAGAAGTGGCAAAAGTGGACATCTTTTTTTTTTCAAGTTTTTACTTAAATTAGATCTGGTTAACTACAGTGTAGTATTAGTTTCAGGTGTAGTGATTTATCGCTTACATATGACACTGAGTGCTCAACACAAGTGCCCTCCTCATTACCCATCACCTATTCAACCCATCCCCCCTGCCCACCTCCCCTCCAGCAACCTTTAATTTGTTCTCTATAGTCAACAGTCTGTTTTCTGGTTTGGCTCTCTCTTTTTTCCCTTATGTTCATCTCTTTTTGTTTCTTAAATTCCACAGATGAGTAAAATCATATGGTATTTGTCTTTCTCTGACTGACTTATTTCACTTAGCATAACACTCTACCTCCATCCAGATTGTTACAAATGGCAAGATTCTATTATTTTTGATGGTTAACATTCCACTGATTTTGTGTGTGTGTGTGGGGGGGTGGTGTATCGCGTCTTCTTTATTCATTCATCAGTCGATGGACATTTGGGCTCTTTCCATACTTTGGCTATTGTTGATAATTCTGTTATAAACATTGAGGGGGGGAACGTATACCTTCAAATCCGTATTTTTGTATCCTTTGAGTAAATGCCTGGTAGGGGAATTGCTGTTAGTTCTATTTTACCTTTTTAAGGAATCTCCATACCGTTTTCCAAAGTGGCTGCACCAGTCTGCATTCTCATCAACAGTGTAAGAAGTGTTATTTTTCTTCGCATTCTCTCTAACACCTATTGTTTTTCTGTGTTGTTAATTTTAGCCATTCTGACTGGTGTGAGATGATATGTCATTGTAGTTTCGATTTGTATTTCTCTGATGATGAGTGATGCTGCTTGTTTTCAATCTTAAAGGACTTTGACCATTGAATATGATATCAGCTGTGGCCTTTTCATATATGGATTTTCATATATTTCCTTCTGTTTCTAGTTCGTCAACTTCATCATGAAGGGATGTAGAATTTTGTCAAATGATTTTTTTTTTTGCATTAAGTTAGGATGGTTGTGTGATTTTCCCCCTTCAGTCTGTTAATTTGATATATCATCTTAATTGACTTTCATATGTTGAATCACGCTTGCCTTTCATGGATACATCTCACTTGGATAGTGTATAATATTTTTTAATATGCCACTGAATTTGGTTTGCTAGTATTTTATTGAGGGTCTGTGATGGTTATGTGCCAACTTGATTGGGCCATGGCCTATGCAGATTAAATGTTATTTCTAGGTATGTCTTGGAGGGTGAGTCTCTGGATGAGTTTAGCATGTAAATCTGTGAGCTCTGTAAAGGAGGTTTACCTCCACAATGTGGATGGTTATCATCCAGTCTCTTGAAGGCCTGATTTGAATGAAGATTGGAGGAAGGATTCATTCCTCTCCAGACTACTTGTTTGAGGTGCCACCTCAGTGTTCTTTTGCCCTTAGCCTGAGATTTACATTATTGGTTTCCCTGGTGTGTAGACCTTCATACTTGGTCTGGAATTACACCCACTGGATCTCCTTGGTTTCCAACTTGCAGATGGTAGACCATGACAAGGTCTTAGATGGATCTCAGTTCTCAAGCTTGCAGGTCTCGGGTTCTATAAGCACATGAGCCAGTTCCCATCCCATTGATTCTATCCTATTGGTTATATTTCTCTGGAGAGCCATGATGAATACAGATTTGGGTACCAAGAGTGGTTCTAGAGGAATAGGATTTTAAGGATGAGTTTTCTGAATTCGATTTGGAGTTACTGGAATTGGTTCTGTAACTTGATTGGGTTTGAAGATGCCAAACTCAGGGTGCCTAGTGGGTGGCTCAGTTGGTTAGGCATTCAACTCTTGATTTTGGCTCAGGTCATGATCCCATGGTTTGTGAGTTCAAGCCCTGTGTGGAGCTCTCCTCTGACAGCAGAGAGCCTGCTTGGTATTCCCTCTCTCTTCTCTCTCTGCCCTTTCCCTCTACTCTCTCTCTCTCTCAAAAAAAAAAAAAAAAAAAAAAAAGATAAATGAAGATGCCTAGACTCTATTTTCAATAGTAAGGAGAGCAGTTATAGTCCACGGCATGATCAGGTGACAGAGATATGCAAAACATCTGCATTGGATATTTCTAAGCAACCACTCAGAAGACAAAAGGAGCTGAGTGACTCTCTATATGATACTTTCAAACATTTTGGGAAACTAATGATTATAATGATATTGACCAGTTGCTCCTAATGTCACTGGATTAAGTGATAAAAGAAAAAGATAAGCCCAACAGTTCAATTTCTTTCTTTCTTTTTCTTTTTCTTTTTTTGAGAGAGAGAGAGCGAGCAGGAGAGGAGCAGAGGGAGAGAGAGAGAATCTCAAGTAGGCTCCACATTCAACATGGAGCCCAATGAGGGACTCGATCCCATGATCTTAGAATTATGACCTTAGCTGAAGTCAAGTGTCACATGCTCAACTGAGCTACCATGCCTCCAAGGGTTCAAATTTTAAGCTTGACATCTGGGTTGCCAACCTCCACCAGACCAAGGCCATGTCATATCAGGAAGATGGGGACAACATTTCCTACTGGTTTGAATGTCGCTTTTCCTTGACTGGGCATTCTGTTGGTGGCTGTAGATCTTTCGCTGTTTCCCAGAGCACCTATAAAGTTATTTTAGCCAGCCTATAATCATTCTTTTCAATATTTTTATGGGGGAAACTAGAACCAGGAACTTCCTGGTTTGCCATTTTGTTGACATCACTCCAACCCTTTCCAATTGTTTATAATGTGTCTATTTTGTATCTGTCACCAAAATGCTTTTGAAATCTTGGCTTTCTCTACCTTACATTATAAATATGTTTATGGTTGTAGAGAGACAGACTTATTAACTTGCTAGGTGACTTAGTGAATCTAGCTCGGGTAAATGGTCCCCGCCACCCTCATTCCCCCTATAAACATATGAATCCTGCGGAAATCAGGAGTTCTCCCATGCTATGCAGTCAACAGTGTGTTAAGTTATGCTCAGGCCAAGCTCATCTTCTTTGGTTTGACCAAAGTCTGTGGCACCATGTGTTAATTATCTCTGGTTTTCTTGTGTTTGTTGCATGTGTCATTTGTGGTATATGTCCTATCACTAGACAGTTTGTTCCCATTATTGGACATAACTACTCTTTCCCAAGACAATAACCTTTTGAACGTGGAGCAAATTGTGTCCAGCCACTTTGGGATGAGAGGCATCTTCTTTTGAGGGAACAGTGGTGGGATAGTCAGCCTAAATAGGCTAGTTAATGATAAAGTGATAATGGGAATTATATCTGGGTACTACAGAATCTGGCTGCAGTAGATTTATTAAAAATAGAAATTGAGGTAATAAATATGCTTGAAATATCAGCTATTGAAAGAGTTGAAGGAATCCATTACAGCAAAACCTTGGTTTGCAAGCATAATTTGTTCTGGAAACATGCCTGTAATCCAAAGCACTTGTATATCAAAGCAAATTTCAAGAACCATTGGTTCAATTGCGATCATGTGACATTTGTGATAACATAGTACTCACATTGCAAGACATTGCTTGTTTATCAAGGAAAATTTATTAGAAATGCTTGCTTATCTTGCAGAACATTCACAGAACAGGCCACTTGCAATCCAGGGTTTCACTGTACTACCTTCCACACGGAGACAAACCAGTCTTTACAGAGATAGATATGTCTCAGGGAAAGGAAATAGGGCAAAAGAGACCTTTGAAATTTATTTTAGGCCTCTGGTTGAGAGTGAAAAAAAATGGGGAGCAAGAATAGCATAAAGATGAAGCTTCTTGATGTGGTTTCCTCACAAAACTACATGGCTCTTTTTCTAGAAATAGAGGTTGAAAAGAATATCATGGGTTAACAAAGTATGTGTAATATATATATTACATATATATCTGAGAGCACCCTGGGATAAGAGATTTGGTAAGAACTATGAAGAAGTCAAGGAAACCTACATAGATTTTAGGAAGAGGCCCAATGAACAGAGGTAAATATACTTAGTCTGTGAGCCAGACTAGTTGACAGAAAAAGGGAAACATAAGAAAACTGTGACTCAGAGGCACTTGGGGATGCTTTTGCTTTAGCATCAGGAATCATTCATTCTCATTCCCCAACATCCACCCTCAGTCCTTTATGGGCCCCCGAATATCTTGAAAGGACCCAAGAGATAAGGCTCAAGTTCTTGTTTGAACTCCTGCATCTTTGTCTAAAAATGATCCTGACATTAAATCTCTTCCTTTACTAATGTCATTGAATATAATTATACTAATTAAGAGTTATTCCATTAAATTATTATTCCATTAATTGAGATATATTCTTTCACTATATTCATATTTATACAATATTTTGTTATTATTTTAACGGTGATCTTGAAAGTCTCAGCATGTGTCCTTGACTTATTAATGTCCAATGTAAATAGTTGCTTTATCTCTTCCTAGATGCTGTAATAAACTTAGGGCCTTTCAACTCCATTGATCCCCCTTTGGTTAATTGCTACACATACAGTGTACTGTAATTTTACACAATTTTAAACCATAGACATTAATATTATATAATTATATATTATATATTATTATGTATTAATATTATTTTTAAAATGTTTAATGTTTATTAGTTTTGAGCGAGAGAGAGACAGAGTATGAGTGGGGGAGGGGCAGAGAGAGATGGAGACACAGAATCCGAAGCAGGCCTCAAGCTCTGAGCTGTCAACACAGAGCCCGATGCGGGGCTCGAAGTCACAAACTGCTAGATCATGACCTGAGGCAAAGTCAGCGCTTAACCAACTGAGCCACCCAGGTGCTCCATAATATTAATATTATTTTATATAATCACCATTTTGACCTATACCCACATTAACCTATTTCATTGCCCTTTGTCTTGAATCTTCAATATTCCATTTGGAATAATTTTCTTACACTTAAAGAACATTATAGTTTGTATACTTAGTGCAGACTTAAGGTAATAAATTCTTTTTTTCTCTGTGTATCTTCAATTATATTCTTTTCACCTATAAAACATGATTATGCACTCATATGATTCTTTTTTTATGTTTGTTTATTTTTGAGAGAGAGAGAGAGAGAGAGACAGAGCATGAGTAGGGGAGGGGCAGAGAGGGAGAGAGACACAGAATTCAAAGTAGGCTCCAGGCTCCGTGATGTTAGCACAGAACCTGACATGGGGCTCGAAATCACAAACTGTTAGATCATGACCTGAGCCAAATTCGGATGTTTAACCAGCTGAGCCACCCAAGTGCACCAACACTCATATGATTATTATTATATATTTAACATATTTTCTCTAGGAAAATAATTTTAGTATGACAATTATCTTTCAGTAAGTATATGACTTTCATGTTTTCTTTGTCTTTTTATAGGTTAGCTGTCAATTGCTCATATGAAGGCAAATTCTCTTTTTCTCTGACTGCCTTTCAACTCTTTCATCTGATTTGATTTTCAGCAAGTTACATGATACACATAACTTTGTTTTCACTTTGTTCACCCTCCTGGGGCTCATAAGGCATTGTCAATCTGCAATTTGATGTTCTCTGTCAGTTTTGGAACATTCCCAGACATCATCTCTTCCACTCTAAGTTATGGGGAAACTGTGATTTACAAAAAGCACACTGTGAGGTCACCGTTAGGAGACATTACCTTAGCAAACTCATTAGTCTTTACTTACATTTGTTTTTACATGCTTTTCCTAAAAGATTCACTCATGATCTGTATATACGAGTTTAGTTTAAAGCCTAGTGCGTGGATGAGATAAGAGCAATGCCATTGGGGAAGACTTTCAGGTGTGCTTTGTTAAAAATTACTCAACATGGAGGGGCGCCTGGGTGGCTTAGTTGGTTAAGCGTCCGACTTTCGCTTAGGTCATGATCTCGCGGTTCGTGGGTTCAAGCCCCGTGTCGGGCTCTGTGCTGACTGCCAGCGCAGAGCCTGGAGCCTGTTTCAGTCTGTGACTCTCTCTCTCTGACCCTCCCCTGCTCACGCTGTCTCTCTCTCTCTCTCCTAGAAATAAATAAAATATTTTTTAAAAAATTACTCAACATGGAGTTCAGTTCAGTAGAGAGGAGTGTTGTAGTTATGAGAGTGCCACATAGAATTGTCAGCATATAGGACACACATTTACCACCCCACAGGTAGATTGAATTCTTTATTAATGGCAGTAACAACTTGAATGCAGTGCAAAAGGAGAAACGATATAAAGTTAACTATTGGGGGCAAACAAAAAGGAAAGAGACCTATATTCTTTAGGCTTGCTAGAGTCTACTAAGGGGAGAATCCCCTCTATTAATCCTTTTTATTCAAATTCCAGAGAAGACTTAGTATAAAATTGTCACTCCTCATGAATAGCTGTTATGATATTTGATTCTTGAAAGTTCTTTTTCTCATTTGTTCCTTTCTGAAAGATACATACAGGGGAGAAAAAATGTAAATCTCCTTGTATGAGCGACGCTGGCTCTTTCCAACAAAAGTAATATTCTTACAACTTGCTTCAATATGATTTATTGTTCTGGGGTTAGCATAGCATAATGATTAATGCTCATGATCTCTAGAGTAAAACTCTCATGGTTAAATCTTGTTTCTAGGGGCACCTGGGTGGCTCATTCGGTTAAGCCCCCGACTTCAGCTCAGGTCATGCTCTCATGGTTCATGGGTTCGAGCCCCGCATTGGGCTCTGTACTGACAGCTCAGAGCCTGGAGCCTATCTTTGGATTCTGTGTGTGTCTCTCTCTGCCCCTCCCCTGCTCATGCTCTGTTTCTGTCTCTTTCTCTCTCTCAAAACTAAATTAAAAAACATTAAAAAAAATTTTTTAATCTTGTTTCTAATTCTTACTAGCTACATAATTTTGGAAAATTGGGGCGGTACATGCTTTAATATATGCAATCACTCAAGATTTACTAGGAATATTAGAAGCAATCAATAAACATTAGCTATTTGTTAAATGCCAATTGTGACCAGACTCCCTTTAGTTTGTATGTCTTATGTATTCCCCCACCTATTTATTTATTACATTTAATCAAAATTACAATTTTTTGTATATCAACACAGTTTGATATGGAAATATATTTAAAATTTTTTAATCACATAATCATATTAAGTCCATTTTTTAATGTTTTCAGTTTGATTGAGATCTCTGCTCATAATATGTTGAGTTTGGCATGCTTGAAAGAACGCAGGATATTGAAGTCTATTTATAATTATCTTCTGTATGAGAAAACATGGGAGCAAATATCATGCCATAAACTTGCTATTTGTCTTGATGAGACTCGAGCTCAATGCTTCAGAACAATTTCCTTGGTGCCAAGATTGTATTTTCAGCAGAAATAGAACACCAGTTTTCTTCAGAGAAAGACGAGTTACCTTGACAAACAAAAGGCACATGCATAAAGATAACATCATCAGCCATGCTCACTCGATGTATTGTAATTTCTGCATTGCTGTTTTCAATTATCCTCCTTAATTTCAAGAGTTATATGAGAGTTTTATTCTGGTAAGTACTCTATAGCTATCTAACTTTGATTTTATTAATTGTGCATGTACATCTAGATTGAAGCAGCTCTATGTGATGCCAAGATTCCCATTTGAATCCAATACATACCTCTGCCCTGCTATATGACCTTGCAGTGCACACTGTCATTTTCATAGGACATCAGAACCTCTTCCAGACAACGAGCTGAAATTCATAACATTCACAAAGGAAAATATATTTTAAGACTATTATCATTTTCAAACAGTGTTGCAAATAAAATAGAAATCTAAAATTTCTTCAGTACAACTTCTTCATTCATTTTTTATCACTGAGGAATAAATTATAAACCATTATTGGTAAGTAATGGATATTAAAGTATTAAAGCGTGATGTTAGAGTATGAACGGAGGGGCTCAGTCGGTTAAGCATCTGACTTGATTTTGGCTCAGGTCATGATCTCGCAGTTCGTGAGATCGAGCCCTGTGTCTGGCTCTTTGCTTATGGGTGGAGCCTCTTGGAATTCTCTTTTTCTGTCCCTCCCCTGCTCACGCTTGCTCTCTCTCAGAATAAATAAAGAAACTTTTTTTTTTTGAAGTATGAACTTTTACTGATGACATATTTCTGAGTTAATGACTGGTGCTTTGATAACTGTAAGTTTGTACATCTCATTGATGACATTCTAAGCAGTTAGTAAACCTGGACAGTCAGGATATAATGACCTAAGCCATATTCAAAGCAAACACCTTTGACATGGCACACATCCAGTCAGTCACAAAGTACTGTCTATTCTATCACTACATTGCTGTATATATCTGTTGTCTTCCTCACAGTACTATAATCTATTTCTTCATTATGGTCATACTGAGCTATTATAATATTCTATGCTGTCTCTATCTCTGCCTCAAGCTCTCACTTGTCACTATTTTCTTCAAAATGTTTCTTGAGTTAACGCCTCCAACGCACAGCTTGAGTGCTGCTACCCTTTCAACTATCTGTGGAGACTATCAGTTGTTTATATGCTAAAATTCAAACTCATTCAAATAAAAAGTTACCAAAATTATGTCATTTTGTTTCACCACTCCATTTGTAACTATCTTCAAATATGAAACCTTTAACCCACGTCATTTCACATTGATATCTTTTTGTTTTATTTTGAAGGCCCTGGCACCCCAGGTGGCACACCTTGAATTTAAAAAATAAAAATAAAAATCTGGGTGCCTGGGTGGCTTTGTCAGTTAAGTGTCTGACTCGATCTCGACTCAGGTCATGATTTCATGGTTCTGAAATTAAGCTCCCCTGTCAGCATAGAGCCTACTTGGAATTTTCTCTCCTTTTCCTCTGCTCCTCTTTCTCTCTCTCTTTCTCTCCCTCTCTCTCTTTCTCTCTTTCAAAATAAACAAATAAACTTTAAAAAAATAATAAGAGTAAGTGGAATGTTCCTAGCTGAAATTTATTTTAGTTTGAATGGCTTCTGGTTACTTCGAAGAGATTTTGAAAACTTCACACATATTGTAGAGAAATCTTTCTGCATGACTGCTTTACCAAGATTTGATCCCAGTTCACTTACAAAATCATGAAGTTTGGTGGACATAGGATTTCAACTGGGTCCAGTGCAGACTCATAGCACCCTGACTTTACGTTCTCTGGACCACATTATTTCAGCATGAATCCCAAAAGCATTGCTGGGCTCATGGGAATCAATTTAATAAATATTGCTGGGTCATTCGGTCATCATACCACTTAGAGTATTCAAGTTGAGTGTCTTTCTTATGCTAATGGTAAAGAAGTAAGTATTAGCATCAACTTTCCATTCCCTCAAACTTCTGTCTAATTTGTTTCCTAAACTGGATTATTCCATATTTTAAACATATTCTCCTATGAAGGATGCTGTCAGTCACTGATTTGATGTTAGTTGAATACACACCTACAACTTTTGTATCTTGTTTAAAATGAGAAGCCACATAATTAAGCTATATTTTAACATATCATTGAATAAACAAGGCATGCTGAACTAACTTTTCTGCCAAGTGCCTTCTTGTTTGTTTACGAAGTTTCCCCTCCGTTTCTGTCCTATGTTTATTCATGCCTTGTTCAGGAAGGAACATCTTGGAAGATATGCCTTCTGATTGGTAATTCATGGATGAGATTAGCTATCTGACATAAGAAAATGCTTTTACTGATTCACCTGCTTTTCTCTTCTCTCTTGCTTACGAAGACAAAGTTTGCTAATAGTAAAACGGAAGAAAAAGCTTGTAATTACTAAGATATTTCACCAATTTATTTTATTTCATTCACAAGTTAAGTATTCTATATGTAAGTTATAATGGTGTTTTCATGACCTTTACAGGATATGGTAATCAAAAGAATATGTGTAATTGCTACAAAGTACAGCTTGTCCTTGCAATAAAACTAAGTCTTCTATACTTAGTGATAATTTTAAAATAGGCTGTAACAGTACAACATCATAGAGGAGCGCCCAACAGAATCCTAGGCTATACTTTATTTTATATTTACTACTAGGTCTGCCATACCCCAATACAGCTTTTCATTTCTAGAATATAATGCTTTTCTGTTTAAATTATTTTCTCTTATACACAAGTAATACATGAATTCATTTATTTTACAAAAAAATAAGCAACTGTATCCAGGGTAAAAAGTAGAAAAGATTCCCTTTCATAGTCCCTCCAATACCACTTACTTCAGCAAAGAGAATTATTAACAGCATCTGCTCCCATTCTTAAAATTATCCCTATCTGTATGATGATAACTTTAATCGTGAGTCATTTAGTGAACTGTGGCCGGAGCCTAGAGGGTGAGAAAGTGTGTAGTACTAGCTGGGGTTGAGATCCACAGACAGAGTAAGAAAGGACTTTATAAACTATGTTAAGGATTCTTAAATTATATTGCATTTAGGGTATTAAGAAGCTAACAGTAAAAATATGATGAGGTTATAAAATTCATACTTTGAAGAAGTTACTCTGGAAATTAAAAGAAGTCATGAGTGAATGTGGTTGGATCACTTGGAGACTTTTAGCATAGAATGAGAGAGGGAGAGCCAGAGAGGGAGGGAGAGAGAGACAGTCTTGGGTTAGATATGTAGTGATGCAAATGCTGAGAAGTGTAGCTAATTAAGATAATTGAGATAATTAAGTGGCAGTGTCACTAGGCATCAAGTGCTGAGAAAGACCAGCAATATTAAAACATCTGACTTTTTCCTTGACGTTGGTAAGAATCAGGCTGGGAAGATAGAGTCTGTTTAGAAATATGGTGTGAAAGGGGGCACCTGGGTGGCTCAGTTGGTTAAGCATCCAACTTCGGCTCAGGTCATGATCTCACGGTTCGTGGGTTCAAGCCCCGTGTCGGGCTCTGTGCTGACAGCTAGCTCAGAGCCTGGAGCCTGTCTTCAGATTCTGTGACTCCTTCTCTCTCTGACTCTCCCCTGCTCATGCTGTCTCTCTCTCAAAAATAAATAAAACATTTTTAAAAAATTAAAAAAATATAAGTGTGAAAGATTTTTTTTAAAGATATCTCAAGAAATGTTACGGGGCTCCTGGGTGGCTCAGTCGGCGAAGCATCCAACTTCAGCTCAGGTCACGATCTCACGTTCATGAGTTCAAGCCCCTCATCGGGCTCTGTGCTGACAGCTCAGAGCCTGGAGCCTACTTTGGATTCTGTGTCTCCCTCTCTCTGCCCCCTCCCCTGCTCATACTGTCTCTCCTTCTCTGTCCAAAATAAATAAACGTTAAAAAAATTTTTTTTAAATAATAAAAAAAGAAGAAGAAATGTCAGTAAGAGACTTAAAATAAGGATCTAGATACTGGATGTTAACTCTTGCTGGTATACATGGTAGCACGACATTAACATCATATCACATTTCCTTATTGAAGTGTTCTTTTATTCTGATTTTTTTCAATATATTTTCTTGTAGTACCTGGGCAAGAAAAGACATCAACTGCAGATAACTTTGGTATTTAATTGATAATATTTAGATTATACCTAAATACGTGTTTCTGCATGATTGCTCCTTTTTTGCCAGGACATCCAAAGAAATGTTGAATAATAATAGTTCTATCAGTCATCCTTGTCTTCCTGATTCTCCTGAAAATGAGTCTAGTTTTTTATTCTGAAAGCTGATATTTGCTAAAGATTCTTATAAAACAAGTAAAATATATTTCCTTCTACTTGTAGTAACTTCTTTTTCTCCTCAATATGATGACCCTCTTGTTAAATGCATAAACCCATCCCTGGTTTTAACCAGAATTTGGTCTTTGCATAGTATCCTTTTAGGATAATAGTGTATTATATTAGCTCTTGTGTGTAGGATTTTTGCTTCTAAAATATTTACATGAATGTGGAGATAATTTAGAATAATGCTATGCTTCTCTTCCTGATTTGGGTGAAAATTTTCTTTGTTGCTAGTTTAGAAGCACTTTGCTGAGGAGTCAGATTAGTTACTAAGATATTTTCAGGTTCATCCTTAGAAAGTTATCAGTCAGTTATCTATTTGGAGATACACCTCTGTTTAATTTATTTACTCATAGAACAGAGAATATAGTTATAGAATTTAGTAATTTTATTCCATTTCTCTACATTGTCCTGAGTCTTTTTATCACCATGTGGTTTTGCAGGAAACTGTGCATTTAGACAATGTTTTAATGTTTATTATTAAAAATTATACATTCTGCTCTCTTCTGAAACAATTCACTTTGAGATTATAATTGCTTTAGATGTGATCATGGTTTTTGAATAAATTTACTTGGTAGGCATTTTGAGTTGTTTTCTCTGACTTTATTTAACTTTCTATATTTGATTAAGTTTTTCAAATTTCTAGTCTGCTAATAGTACTATTTTATAGATTTATTATTTTAAAAGCTATATATATATGTATTTATAATGTAATGTCATTGACTTCAAAATATGTGTAAGTTCAGTCCAATATCCTGATCATTTTGCTTTATTTTTTGATGAATACCTACCCACCATTGTTCCTTTCCTCTGCTAAATTCTCTTTCAAATTACTTGACTTGATGCCCTTATATTTCATTTTTAATTGCCCTAGCAGATAAATTCTGTAACTATTTTCACTTTTTATTACATCTCACAGTTGGTGAATCGAATGTCGATAACAATTGACAACAATAATAACCTAACAACAATAACAATAGCAGAATGCTACTGTTTTTTTCTATTTTTATTTAAATAACTAAATTTGATATTTAGCTATCCACTGACAACTTTGATAAGATCACTTGAGCCTTTGCTATTGATAATTCAATAAATGACTGAGTTGGGGCGCCTGGGTGGCTTAGTCGGTTGAGCGTCCGACTTTCGCTTAGGTCATGATCTCCCGGTTCGTGGGTTCGAGCCCCGCGTCGGGCTCTGTGCTGACTGCCAGCTCAGAGCCTGGAGCCTGTTTCAGTCTGTGACTCTCTCTCTCTCTGACCCTCCCCTGCTCACGCTGTCTCTCTCTCTCTCCTAGAAATAAATAAAACATTAAAAAAAAAAAACAATCAATAAATGACTGAGTTGATAAAATAGTCTTATATAATTAAACTATATACTATAATAAAATACCTTCAGGAAATTCTTGCCATCAGCTTTAAAGGCCTTTAAAAATTATATTCTAGGGACGCCTGGGTGACTCAGTTGGTTAAGTGTCCGACTTCGGCTCAGGTCATGATCTCACGGTTTGTGGGTTCGAGCCCTGCTAGCTCAGAGCGTGGAGCCTGTTTCAGATTCTGTATCTCCCTCTCTCTCTGACCTTCCCCTGCTCACTCTCTCTCTCTCTCAGAAATAAGCAAAACATTTAAAATAAATAAATGAATAAATAAATAAATAATTAAAATTATATTCTAGCAATTTAAGACATTAATAAAAATGGCTCTGAAAATTACTTACCCTTAGCTGTCATAACCGCAGCTAGTACCAGAAAAATTAAATAAAGGAACACAAATAACATTGCAACAAGGCACCATGGAGACTCTGTCCAAAGAGAGAGAAGTGAGCTACTATGATGATCAATGGAAACAAGATTCTGGAATTAGAAAAAATTTTGGTCAGGAATATTCAACTCACTTGACTTGGGACTGAAATCTAAGCTTATGAGAGCACCACGTTTTGGAAAAATATCCCCCAAACTGAGAGGGAAACTCTCAAAATTATTTTGCAGATTTGGGTACAGCCAAGGAATTTATTTGTTTATTTGTTTGTTTATTTATTTATTTTTATTTTTATTTATGTAGGAACGGGTTGTGGACTAACGAGCTGCTCTATTAAAGAAGTCCTTTATAGACTATAAAAGAATACTTCAGAAATCCTAGTAGGGATTTTATTCATCACCCCACCCCAATTTTTATTTTTTATATTTATTTTTTAAGTAGGCTCCACACCCAGCATGGAGCCAATGTGGGTCTTGAATTTATGATCCAAGATCAATACCTGAGCTGAGATCAAGAATCAGAGACACTTAACGGAGTGAGAAATCCAGGCACCTCCCTCCCCTAATTTTTAAAAAATGACTTCTTTCCCTTTGCAGTAGAACTAGGTTAAGAATAAAACTACTACATTAGCTGTTGGCCCAGACACATATATATCTCACAAGCTCCATTTTGTTTATAGAAATACTATAAAAGGGACATTTTGCAAGAAAACTGGGAAAGTATATATTCTATGGCTATATACATCATTCTAAGCCTTTGTGGCCATCAGTGTTTCATTGTCATTTGGTCTTAATGAAACACTTCTGGTCATTAGGGCCATTTAAAAGGTGTTGATGTGAGATATGAATTCTGATTCAGAGCTTTGTCCAGGATAATTTGTTTTATGATTGAGTCAATAAAATATTCAAGCAAAAAGGGGAATCTAGAATTTAAAAAAAAATTTTTTTCTTACCGTTTGTCTTCAGATGCCTAGTTCTTTTTCTCTTCCCAATATTTGAAGATCTGTGAGCTTTGACATCTGAGTAAATTACACTCTGGTCACAAAACCCTAGAAAATATGTAACAAAATGCATAATGACTATTTATACATAAACATACAGTTGAAAAGCATGCTAAAGTTATAAACAAAGATTGCCCCATTTTCTGCTTATGAGAAAGTTTTAAAATTGGCTCAATCATGTAATCGCCTTGTGAAATATGACAAGTTCTTTTTTCTTTTTTTATGTCTTAATTTCTTTATGAAATAAGGATAACAGCAGTATTCATTCATAGATATATTGCAGAGATTAAGTTAATGTATATAAAGACAATAGCATAGTGTGTGCAACAATAAGCTGTAATAGGTCTTGTTGTAGAAGTAGTAATAGTAGCAGTGTAGAATAATAAGAATATAATGGGCAGTACCACTGGATGCAGAAGCTATTGTAGAAATAAAACTTAATTTAAATGTCTATCTCACCCCTTCCTATAGTTGAATTTAATCTTAATGAAAAGAGCATGAAAAAAATTCACCTAATTCTCATGAGGGAGATGAAGTCTCTTAGCAATATATTGCAAGTACTCTCTTCAGTGCACCAGCCACCAAGTCAGTAACATTTTTCTGAATAATATTAACTCGAACCCCCTAGTAAATATTTACTTATTAAATGATGACTGAAATTTAAATCATCATCTTATATGGAAACCAACTTGACAATAAACTATTTGTAAGAAAAAAAATAAATACTAAAAAAATTTTTTAAAAATCCTAAAAAGCAAGCTTAAGCAAAAAATAAATAAATAAAAATAAAAATAAAAGATTACATCATATACTAATTGAATTCCAAATGCAATAAATGTTTTAATATGAAAAATGAAAAAGAACAAAAGAAAATATAGGCAAATAGTTATGTTTAAAAAAAAAGAAATTTAAATCATCTTCAACTGGAAAATTTTTAATTGATTCATATAGAGAAAGATTTTCAACTCTTCATCTGAAAGTCTCTGGCTAGGATCTTTGTTGTTTATGATATTATTTTCTCATTAAATAAAGGGGGTACTTAACAATAATAGCAGTATCTGATTTTACCTGTGTTTGTTTCATCAGAGCTCACTGGCAAAGGATGATCTTCATCAAGACCGGGGCTGGACTGTGCAGATGTCTCTGGTTCCATAGCTTAGATTAGATTGCATGGGTCAGATGATGAGCAGAGGGTTAGAATGAGACAGAATCCAGAAAACAGATCTCTTAATATTGCATCATGAAACAGGATGTTTACTCAATGTAATATGTAAACTACTTTCTCCACTTAAGAAAATAAAGACAGTGTAATCCAGTCCTGATGGATTAACTTTGTTATTCTTCTATGCATAATGAAGCACTTCCTTTCAATTTTACTTTTTTAAGCTATTTTATTTTATTATTTTTAATGTGAAGCACTTCTTTATTCCCAAAGGTAATGTTTAAAATTCTGTCAACCGTAATTGTTTCTTCGCTGCCTTATTTTTCAAAAATAATCGATAAACAAGACTAAAACATTTATGTGAATAAGTGATATATTATGTTTGAATAAGATGGTAACAGATGCTGATTTTTAGAAATATCTTTTTTTATAGTTATAAGTATCCATGCTCATTGTAAATAATTGAAGAAGATATTTGAGTGTATCCTATGGAAAATGAAAATGAGGGGCTTCTGGGTAGCTCAGTTGGTTAAGCGTGTCTGACTTAGGCTCAGGTCATGAACTCATGGTTCATGAGTTTGAGACCAGCATTCGGCTCTGCACTGACAACGCAGAACCTGCCTGGGATTCTCCCTCTCCACTCTCTCTGCCCCTTCCCTACTTGTGCTTACTCTCTCTCTCTCACAATATAAACTTTTAAAAAATGTTTAAAAAATTTAAAAAACCCAAAATGACACACAACTTTGTTTCCTCAATATAACTACTGTTAACATAATTATTAATAACTTTCTAATTTTTTCAAGTGACCAATGCATGCTTTGTTTAATAAAGTAAAAGGAATAATTTAACTATCAATAGATAAAATAAATAAATTAAAATGCATTTTTATGGTAAAGCTTATAGTCATTAAATATAAATGAGAGAGTTCTGAAAATATTGATATGGATAATGTTCCATAACATATTAAGTGGGGAAGAGGCATAAAATATTTTATTATATGATTTTATGTTATAGAAAACAAATGTTATGCATGTGTTTCTAATACAATAATAAGTGCCTAGCCTAGCAATTTAAGATTATAATGTGATGATACTTAAGTGACTCACTTGGTAGATTTTTAGTTTACCTATGTGGTTTTCCATTTTTGTGTTACTTTTGAACATAATTTATTTTTGTCATTGGAAGAAACATAGTGTGCATATGTGAAATTTTATTTTCAGCTAATGTATGCTGTGATATATTCATACCACAGTAACCACAGGGGTCCCTGGCCTCATCTTTCATCAATAAATCTAAACTTCATGGCCAAAGCATATAATTTAGGAGACCATAGTCTGTTCTTGGGTCTTACATTGTTTGGAAAGAGTATAAAGATAATGATCAATTTCAGACATTGGTAATTTGAATATACATGCATTATTTTCTAGCATAAATGCTGACAGGATGGAAAAAATAACTTCAGAAATTAGGGACTAAAACATGGACTGAGAAAAATGAAAAAACAAAATGAGCTAGAAAGGAAGGCGGCAAACCCAAGAATAAATAGGACAAATAGAAAGCACAAAATTATTATATTGATAAAGATAAAATATATCATCAATAAATGTGAATACTCTCGATGCTCTAGTAAAAAGATAAAGCTTATCACATGGCTTTAAAAAAAATTAGGACTGGCTCAGTAGGTTGAGCGTCTGCCTTTGGCTCAGGTCATGATCTCATGGCTTGTCAGTTCAAGCCCCGTGTCAGGCTCTGTGCTGACAGCTCAGAGCCTGGAGCTTGCTTTGGATTCTGTCTCTCTCTCTCTGTCTCTGCCCCTCCCCTGCTCACACTCTCTTTCTCTCTTTTTCAAGGATAAACAAACATTAAAAAAATTTTTTAATAATACATAAATAAATATTATGTTATTTACAAAAGCCCCACTTAACAGATATAGACAAAACGGTAGAAAATAATAGATGAAAAAAATGTATGATACATGCAATCAAGATAAAAGAATTATGGCTTTCAATATCTGATAAAATACACTTTACATGGATTTTGGCAGATTGGACAGGACGACAAAGCATAATCAACAAATGCAAAAGGAAATAAATGGGATTACATCAAACCAAAAGATTCTGCACAGCAAAAGAAATAATAACCAAAATGAAAAAAGAACCTACTGAATGGGAGAAAACATTAACAAAACATATCTTCATAAGGGGTTAATATGCAAAATATATAAGGAATTCATAGAACTCAATAGCAAACAAACCCAAATAATCCAATTAAACAATGGACAGAGGACTTGAATAAACAAACATTCCGCCCCCACCAAATATTCAAATGGACAACAGGCAAGTGAAAAAGTGATCAACATTACTAATTATTAGGGAAATGAAAATCAAAACCACAAGGTAGCATCTCATACCTAGAAGAATGGCTATAATCAAGAAATGCTGATGAGAAAGTAGAGAAAAGGAAACTTGTGCATTGTTGTTGGTAATGTAAATTGGTAGAGTCACTATGGAAAACAGTATCGAGGCTCTTCAAAAAATTAAATAGGACTACCTTATCATCCAGCAATTCTACTTCTGGGGGTACATGTAAAGGAAATGAAATCACTATCCTGAAGAGATATCTCCCCCTTTCATTGCAGCATTATTTACAACAATAAGACATAGAACAGCAACATCCATCAATAAATACAATGTGGTATAGATCTGTAATCTAATACTGTTCAGCTACTTAAAAAAAGAAAATCCCACCAATTGAGATAACATGAAGGGAACCTGCGGGATTATGCTAAGTGAAATAAGTCAGTGTAAGACAAATATTGTATGATCTGACTTATATGTGAAATCTAAAAAACAAAACAAAACAAAAACAAAAACAAAACACCACGAAAAGCAGATTCATGGAAACAGAGATCAGATTTGCGACTGCTAGATGTGAAATGCAAGATGAGATGCGGTGAGTAGGATAATGGGGAAAGTGGTGAAATATATGAACTTCCAGTTATAAGATAAATTCTGGGGATGTAATGTACAGTATTATGACTACAGTTAACAGTACTGTATTATATATTTGTAAGTTGCTGGAGAATAGATCTTAAAAGTTCTCATTTTAAGAAAAAAACATTGTAACTAGGTGAAGTGATTGATGTTGACTAAACTTATGAAGTAGTCACTTCATAATATATATACAGCAAATTGTTATCATTATTATGTTGTACACCCTAAACTTATATGATGTTATGTACAAATTATATCTCATAAACTGAAAAGAAAGAAAATAGAAAGAAAAAGAAACACACAGGATAAAGTCTTGGCCTGCTGAGCCTTTTGACCAGAGAAGCGCAGTTAATGCACCCTGAACATTCACATGAAGCCTGGCTTCAGGGAAACTCTTTCAAGGCACCTGGGCGTCCAACTTCGGCTCAGATCATGATCTCGCGGTTTGTGTGTTGGAGTGCTGCGTTGAGCTCTGTGCTGATGGCTCAGAGCCTGGAGCCTGTTTTGGATTCTGTATCTTCCTCTCTCTCTGCCCCTCCTCCACTCATTCTCTGTCTCTCAAAACTGAATAAATGTTAAAAAAAAAAAAAAAAGAAATTTTCCTTTTGGTGATCTGGGGGAAGCTGATTTAGTTTAATTTCACTCTTATCCTAAGACTATAGTTATAGTTGCCAGACTTAGCAAACAAATGCCCATTTCAAAAAAGTGAAGATCCTTAATCCCTATTGACTGGATTCTTAAATATGATTTCTTACTGAATTCACTAATTGAATCCCCTTCCAAAAGCCACAGTACATTAAAACATCACTTTTCCAGACAACCAACTAGAGGTTCAGCGAATTAGTTAACCTCCATGGCAATAGTAGACAATAAGTAGATCAGGTGCATGGAATCCAAAGCAGAGCAGGAATTGTGCTTTTAATTAAAAATGATATTTTTGATATAATGTTACTTTAATAACTTCATTATAATGTAAATCATGAGTGTCTCCAAATCTCAAAGCTATAATTGATTTGACTATTGGTTATTTTTAAAATACATTTTCATTAAAGGTAGCAGGCTGAGAGGTAAGGGATATGAAGTTTTTTTTCACAAATTAAGCATAATTTTTAAATTTTTTTTAAATTTTATTTTTGAGAGACAGAGACAGAATATGAGTGGGGGAGGGACAGAGAGAAAGTGGGAGACACAGAATCTGCAGCAAGCTCCAGGCTGAGCTGTTAGCACGGAGCCAGACATGGGACTCGAACTCCCGAACTGAGAGATCATGACCTGAGCTGAAGTCGGAGGCTTAACTGACTAAGCTACCCAGCCGCCCCCTAAGCATAATTTTGGATCCAGAATTTGTTTAACAAAAAGTATGTCTTCTGATTGCAAGGTGTTACATAGTCAATTGTCCAGAACCAACGTTAGTTTGCATTTTTCAAGAAGCTGAGGTATATTTCTTAATTACAATTTTTGCATTTATTTTGTATTATACAAATTACAATATTTTGTAATATACAATGAATTTTGATAACCACTCTGAAGTATGTAGCATTTATAGCTTATAAATAAAGAGACTTAAAGATTTAAATTTATATTTGAGAGACAGCATGATCAGGGGAGTAGCAAAGAGAGAGGGAGACACAGAATCTGAAGCTGGCTCAAGGCTCTGAGTTGTCAGCACAGAGCCCATGAGGGGCCCAAACCCATGAGCGATGAGATCATGACCTGAGCTGAAGTCGGAAACTTCACCAACTGAGCCACCCAGGCGCCCCAGACTTAAAGATATTTTTTTAATGATAAATTAGATTTTAAAAGATTGGAATTAAATTAAGAATCTAATGTAAATAAGTAAATATATCAGAATTTAAAAAATAATCTTTTATAGTTACATTTATAGTGGAATATTGTCTGGTAATGTCTGACTCATTTTCTTTGATCAGAGCCCAACAGAACTTCTAGTGAAGACACAGAGTAGGAGAACCCTAAGCTCACATTGTCCCACAGATACAACTAGATAACACTCACATTAGTGTAAATAATCCAGAAAATGACCAGAAGCCCAGCACAACAAACTCTACAACTAAATATAAAGAAGAGGCCACATCAAAGAGGGTAGAAAGGGTGGGGACTAGGTGAGAGCTAACTGGGCTCATGGGCATAGAGAAGGGAGAAAAACAGACCCTCACACTGGGAAACCTGCATGAAGAAGACAGTCTCCATAGCATTTGGCTCAGAAAACCAGAGGGGCTGAATTCCACAAGTTCTTCAAACTGATGGGACTTAAAGCCTGGAACTTTAAAAATCAGTGGGCTTTACTGTGATGATAGGAAATTGAATCTTCACCTTAAAGAGAGCATAACAGCCAGCAGAGAAAAAAGCATAGACTCCCCAGGGAATATGGGATGGAGAGATATATACAGGCACAGAAAATGTCCCAGAGGGAAAGATTTTGCTGGGAGACTTCTCCAGGAACAAAGGAGCAGGTAAGTGCCAATCTCCCCACCCCCTACCCTCCCCCACTCCCCATCGTATACCCACAGCCACCTGGGGGAACCCGTAGGGCACTGAACCCTGTACCTAACTTGCTTGCACTAAAACCCTGCCCCAGCCAACCAAGATTGCCTTGTTGTTGGTTATGTGAGTCCCCTCCCCCAGAAGACCAGCGCAAATATTGCAAACACCTCTTCTCCTGACCACGTGCTTTGTGGGGCCTTGTCCTGGCACTGAGGGGGGCTGGTTACCTCCTGCAGAGGACATGTGCATGTTTGCTGAGTGCCCCTGCCAAGTGGGCATTGGAAGTGGAGGGACATCACTTCCGTCAAAGGAGCAGTGCCAACTTGTTAAAACTACATACTGCCCACTACTTTCTTTTCTTTTCTTTTCTTTGTTTTTTTTTTAATTTTTAAGAGTTTATTTATTTTGAGAGACAGATAGAGATAGAGTGTGAGTGGGGAGAGGTGGAGAAAGAGGGAGACACAGAATCCGAAGCAGACTCCAGTCTCTGAGCTGTCAGCATAGAGCCTGATGTGGGGCTCGAACGCACGAACAATGAGATCATGACCTGAGCCAAAGTCGGACGCTCAACTGATTGAGCCACCTAGGAGCCCCATTGTCCACTACTTTCAAAAACAAAGAGATTTAGCCGACTTTCCTAACACAGAGAAACAGACAGAGTCAGAGAGAAAGAGAGACAGAGAGAGAGAAACAAAATAAACAGAATGATAATTGGGAGAGGAGAAATAACAATCAACACCACAGAAATACAAAAGATTGTAAGAAAATATGAAAAATCATATGCCAACAAACCGGACAAGTTAAAAGAAATGGGTAACTTCCTAGAAGCCTACCAAAACAGAAGCAGGGAGAAATAGAACACTTGAACAGACTTATTATCAGCAATGAAATTGAATCAGTGATGAAAAAACTGCAAACGAACAAAATTCCAGGACCAGATGACTTCACAGGTAAATCCTACCAAACATTTAAAGAAGACTTAATACCCATTCTTCTCAAACTTTTCCAAAAAATAGAAGAGGAAAGAAAACCTCCAAATTCATTCTATGAAGTCAGCATTACCCTGACACCAAAACCAGAAAAGGATACCAGAAGAAAAGAAGACTTTTTTTTTCTGAGTGGACCCATAGCTCTGATGGACATAGATGCCAAAATCCTCAACCAAGTATTTGCAAACCGAATCCAACAATACATTTAAAAAAATCATTTAACACAATCAAGTGGGATTTATTCCTGGGATGCAAGGGTGGTTCAATACTTGCAAATAAATTGATGTGATACATCACATCAATAACATAAAGGATAAAAATCATATGATTATTTCAATAGATACAGAAAAAGCATTTGACAAAGAACAACACTCATTGGATTTTTTAAAAAAAAATTTTAATTTTTAAATGTCCCAACAAAGTGGGTCTAGAGGAAACACACCTCAGTATAATAAAGACTTTTTTTTCTTTTTTTAAAATTTTTAAAATTTTTAAAATTTATTTCTGAGAGAGAGAGAGACAGCATGAGCAGGGGAGGATCAGAGAGAGAGGGAGACACAGAATCTGAAACAGGCTCCAGGTTCTGAACTGTCAGCACACAACCCTATGTGGGGCTCGAACCCACGAACTGTGAGATCATGACCTGAGCCGAAGTCGGACGCTTAACCGACTGAGCCACCCAGGCGCCCCAATAAAGATGTTTTTTGAAAAACGCACAGTGAACATCATTCCCCCCTGGGGGGGGAAGAACTTTTTCCCAAAGGTCAGGAATGAGACAAGGATGTTTACTCTCTCTTCTTCTTCTTCTTCTTCTTCTTCTTCTTCTTCTTCTTCTTCTTCTTCTTCTTCTTCTTCTTCTTCTTCTTCCTTGAGAGACAGAGACAGAGCATGAGTGGGGGAGGGGCAGAGAGAGGGAGACACAGAATCTGAAGCAGGCTCCAGGCTCTGAGCCGTCAGCACAGAGCACGATATGGAACTCGAACCCACGAATGGTGAGATCATGACCTGAGCTGAAGTCGGACGCTTAACTGACTGAGCCACTCAGGTGCTCCTACTCTCACCACTTTTATTCAACACGGTACTGGAAGTTGTAGCCACAGCAGTCAGACAACAAAGAGAAATAAAAGGTATCCAAATTGGTAAAGAAGTGATAAATCTTTCACTATTTGCAGATGACATACTATACATAGAAGACTCTAAGGTCACGTGGGTAGCTGTGTCAGTTGAGCACCTGACTCTTGATTTCTGCTCAGGTCATTGTCCAAGGGTTATTGGATCAACCCAGCATTGGGCTTCATGCTTAGCATGGAGTCTGCTTGAGACTCTCTCTCCCTCTGCCCTTCTCCCCTACTCACATACACTCTCTCTCTTTCTAAAAAAAAAGAAAAGAAAGAAATAAATAAAAAGAAAAGAAAACCCTAAAGCCTCTGCCAAAAATCTACTAGAACTGATAAATGAATTCAGTAAGGTTGCAGGATACAAAATCAATGTACAGAAATCTGCTGTATTTTCATGAACTAATAATGAAGCAGCAGAAAGTGAAATTAAGAGAACAAGCCCATTTGCATTTATATCAAAGATAATAAATAGCTAGTAATAAACTTAACCAAAGAGGTGAAAGACATATCTTCTAAGAAATGTAAAACATTGATGAAAGAAATTGAAGACAACAAAAACAAATGGAAAGACATTCCATGCTCATTGGTTAGATGAACAAATATCGTTAAAATGTCTGTGCTACCCAAAACAGTCAACAGATTTAATGCAATCCCTTTAACAACATTTTTCATAGAGCTAGAACAAACAATCCTAAAATTGTACGGAACCACAAATGACCCCAAATAGCTAAAGCAATCTTGAAAAAGAAAAACAAAATAGGAGGTATCACAATTCAAGACTTCAAGTTATATTAACAAAGTTGTAGTAATCAAAGCAATATGGTACTGGCACAAAGATAGACACATGGATCAATGGGACAGATTAGAAAGCTCAGAAATAAACCCACAAATGTATGGCCAATTAATCTTCAACAAAGGAAGCAAGAATTTGCAATGAGAAAAAGTCTCTTCAACAAATGGTGCTGGGAAAACTGGACAGTGACATGCGAAAGAATGAAACTGGACCACTTTCTTAAACCAGACAGAAAAATAACCTCAAAATGGATTAAGAACATAAGTGTGAGATCTCAAACCATGAAAATCCTGGAAGAGAAAACTGGTGGTAATTTCTTTGACATCAGTTGTAGCAACATCTTTTCAGATATGTTTCTTGAGGCAAGGAAGACAAAAGCAGAAATAAACTATAGGGACTACATCAAAGTAAAAAGCTCCTGCACGGCAAAAGAAACAACAAAACTAAAACACGATCTACTCAATGGGAGCATATATTTGCAAATGGCATTTCTGATAAAGGGTTTGTATCCAAAATATGCAAAGAACTTCTAAAACTCAACACCTCCCCCCAAAATAATCCAATTAAAAGATAGGCAGAGACATGAACAGACATTTCTCCAAGGAAGACATACAGAAAACAGAGGTATGAAACGATCCTAAACATCACTTATCATCAGGGAAATGCAGATCAATGAGATATCACCCCACACCTACCAGAATGGCTAACAAACAAACAAACAATAAAGGAAAAAGACAGGCGTTGGTGAAGAAGTGGAGAAAAAGGAACCCTCTTGCACTGTCGGTGGGAATGTGACTGGTATGGCCATTGTGGAAAATGGTATGGCGTTTCCTTAAAGAATTAAAAATAGAACCACCCTAGGATCCAGTAATCACACTACAGGGTATTTACCCATGGAACCCCAAAGCACTAATACGAGGGGATATATGCACCCCTGTATTTATAACAGCACTATCAACAATAGCCAAACTATGGAAAGAGCCCAAGTATCCATCATTAGAAGAATGGATAAAGAAGAGGTGACATTCATATATATGACTATATATATATATTCCATTATATACGTATATGTATATGTATACATATATATATTCCCATATACATATATAGTGGAATATTATTCAGCCATAAAAATGATAAGAATGAAATACTGCCATTAGCAAGGAGGATGTGGCATATACATAAAATAGAATATTATTCAGCCGTAGAAAAGAGTGAAATCTTGCCATTTGCAACAACATGGACAGGTCTAGAGAGTATAATGCTAAGCAAAATAAGCCAGTCAGAGAATGACAAACACCAAAACTAAAAGCAAATAAGAATAAAGCTTAAAGGTGACAGTGCCTATAGGCATTCAGAATGGTCCAGCATTTAACATACCATAGGAGGCTGTATTACAAAACGAGGCTGTCCCAAACCCCTGGTAATAGAGTCGTTTACCTTTATATGAAGGTTGGGAAAGCACCAAATCCACCTGGGGTATGTGCCAAGGGGGACTTCGAGGACTTTATGCTGTGGGACCTAAAGTTCTTAGGAGGTGGTCTAGAATGAATAAAACATGTTGGGGCACTAGGTAGCTCCGTTGTTTAAGTGTCTGACTCTTGGTTTTGGCTCAGGTATTGATCTCATGGTTTGTGGGTTTGAGCCCCGTGCTGGGCTCTGTGCTGACAGCATGGAGCCTGCTTGGGATTCTCTCTCTCTCTCCCTCCCTCCCTCCCTCCCTACCACTCCCCGCTCACGCATTCTCTCTCTCTCTCTCTCTCTCTAAAAAAAAGAAAAAAACCCCAAAAACCAAAGACCAGAAACCAAAACAAACAAACAAACAAACAAACCCCCACGAAACTGAAAATGAAAAGACACGTCAGCATGGCGTATGATGTTTCTATATGTGCTAAATGTGTTTGTGACAGGATCGGTGTGCTTCCCTTTTGGAGGAGCAGAAAAGTGAAAGAGTTGAAGGCACAAGCACAGTCGGTGAACTAAACCAAAAAAAAAAAAAAAAAAGGAAATAAAAGAAATGACTTTTTTGAGTAATAAAAAAATAAAAAGAAAAAAATTTAAAAATATATAAATAAAATAGTACACAAACTCACATATATATCCATAACCACAGCAAACACTTACTACTCATTATGGATTCCCGTATGTATAAAAATTTGAATATTCAAAAATTCAATCAGAACCATTTAAAATCAACGGCTTTGGTTTGATAGACACATTAGCAAATACCCTTCTTTCCCCACACTCAATAAATTCTTCATGGAATTCGCTAATCCAGACACGAAATAAAATATCCTTTTTGCTTATAAATGATGGCATATTACATTACACCTAATCAGGTTCTGTTTGATAGTCACCCATGTCGTCATTCTACCAAATCTTATAGAGAAAGGGTACAGCCTAGCTTCAGCTGACAGAGTTTGGCAGGATTCTCAGTGGGAAAACAAGGTTAATAAAATCTTGGAGGTGGGGACTTTGGGGCCAATTCAATATACTGTTTTTGTTACTTCTACTTATGAATGTGTAGTGGGAATTGATGTATTTTATCCTTATACTTCTCCATCCCATCACTGCCTGATGGATTCCTTTGATCAGAAGAGACCACTATAGAATGTTCTAGAGGGACAGACTTCCTGGCATTTGGCACTAGTGTATGCGTCCGTGTGTATGGAGGCAAGGCATAAATCAAGATCTATAAGCCATGTCTTTACCCATCAACATCCAAAGCATTCACTATATAGATGATGCTCTCCTGGTTGGCAAGTCAGAAGACTTGGCATAAATAAACAGGCCTGGCGACAGCATTATCATACCCCTACCAGCATTGGGGGAGTGAAAGGGGTTCTGATAAACCCCCACAAAATTCAAAAGTTTGCTAAGTAAAGTTTCCTGGGGCAACCTGGATTGGTTCACAATACTTAATTTTTTTAGAAGTCAAAGAAACAGTGCTGTCTCTTCATATCTGCTCCCACTTCCGATAAGGATGCCCGGCATCTTACTGGCTTGGAGAAAGTACCGGGCATTCATTCTACTTGGTGGGTTAAACTGCATATCAACGCACTTTGAGTGCTTGTTGGAAGCAATCCAGCCAGCTCTACAATGGTGCCTTTGTGGCTGCAGGACCTTAATTATCCCTTGGAAGCACAACTTTCTACAACGGATGGTTTTGCCAAATAGAGCCTTTTAGCAAAAGAAGGACGCATCCATCTGAAGGTGTCCATTGTGAATTAAGGTTTGTCGTCTACCTAGCCTGGTGACACCTTGCATTCCTTTGGAAAAACAGCTATGAATTTGCTTTAAATATTTTTTTCTCGTGAAAATTGAACATTTGATTCCTGGGATCTTGTGACTCCTTGGCCTGACAGCCTTATTTTGGGGTGACTCAGCAATAGCAGTGTGAGAAGAACACAATAAGCCTTCATTCTCAAATGGAAATGTTATATACAAGAACACAGATAATCTGGTTCTATAGCGTCTTCCCTTTATTTATTTATTTATTTATTTATCTTCTTTTTTTACTGTTTATTTATTTTGAGAGAAAAACAGAGTGTGAGCAGGGGAGGAGCAAAAAAGAGAAAAGGAGACACAGAATCTGAAGCAGGTTTCAGGCTCTGAGCTGTTAGCACAGAGCCACATGTGGGGCTCGAACTCAAGAACCACAAGATCATGACCTGAGCCAAAGTCAGATGCTCAACTGACTGAGGCACCCACACACCATGGCGTCTTCTCTTTAATTGAGAAAGTTATACCTAGCCCTTGGATGGAAACTTTATCCCCAACTTCATCACCTGAAGAAAAGTTATCAACCCCGCGTGTCTCTTGAGTCACAGAGCTTCCCCAAATACTAGATCCTGTTCACTGATGCGTGGCTATTTGAAATCTGATACTGATGAGCCTAGATTGGCACACTGTGGTCTATGCAGAACTGAAAGCTGACATGGTCATTACACACAATTGGCGGAATTCAAAGCCATTCTCATTGTACTCGCTAATATTCCTCTGGATAAATTTTATTTTGTTTTTTTATTGACTCATGGATGGATTGTTGCCAGTGGCCTATGTGTGTGGTCTAAATTTGTAAACGCACCCCCGGGGGACCCTTAAGTCACTCCTCCTTCTGGGCCATAAACTAGAAAGAATCTATAGCTACTGATTTAATTGTCTGCTGTCTCTCATGCGTATTTTCTGATAAGAATGATCAACATCAAGCTATTGATCAAATCATTGCTGTCTGATGCTACCCTTGTTTCCTGGAACCATCTTCATCCTGGATACAACATAGGGACACCACAGACTGGCACACAGTATCAACCTCTGTGAATGAGGAGCTACTACTGCATGCCAGACCCCTGGAGAAATTGATCCCATCGTTTTCTATTGGAGGAGATGGCAACACAAAGGGCATTGGCCCGCCCACTGCTGGCAGATTAACTCCTTCAGATATCTGACCTCCAAATGGATTTATCAGTAGTACCTCATTGCTGTCATCACTTTTCTAGACAACAGTGTTATTATTGCAGTCTGATGAGCCAACTCTGGCCACACCGTTTTGGCCTAAAGTTTGAAAATAATCTGTGTTAGGTTTTTAGCTTTCCAGACCCCTTGGCAATTTGACAATGGTGCACATTTAATTGTAAAGTCACTCAAAATGACTAATACTTAAAGTAGGTGATGGATCTCCATGCTGTCTACCTTTCATGGGTATCTGGTGTTATTAAGCTTTGGTATGTCCTCCTCAAACATACACAAAAGAAATGTCTGAGTCTATCTTTTTCATTTCCTCTTGGTCCACATGATATATATTTAACAACATTTCCTGAATCAGTGATGTTTTAATTCTTCTTTATTTTCAATCTGACATTGTTTCTTCTCTGTGCATCCATTCAGGCTGTGTTTCATTCACGACAACCATGGGTTTATAAGCTCTCAGTACTATTGATTGGCAAAGTAAGTCCTTAGTTTTAAATTATGTTTTTCCTAACACTGCCATGTCAGTATAGGGTTGTTGTCACTGATTGCTAAAAATGAATTGCTTCTTTCAATATATTAAGTGAACCATGGCTATTTTACTTATTAGTTCAGAAATTGTTTTTATCACAGTCTAGCTTAGCTTTCTGTTTCTCTACTATGAAAGCCTGAATGCATTTTATGAAAACTTTCTCATCCATCAAAATTTACTTTTTTAAAGAAAGTTCAAGGAAAAAAATAGTGCTTTATATAAATTGACAGTATGACAAGAGTTTTTACCTGCATTTACTTGCTCGCTATTTCTGTTTACAAACTGTTACCTAAAAAGCCCCAAATGAGAAGAAATTTCCAAGAAATACATATTTAGAACATGACTCTAACATTTACATAGTCGTACGTAAGATTTGCATCACAGATTTCTTTCATCTTCATGTTATACCTCATTCTCATTGTATCAAAGATTTTTCTAGCCTCATATTATTTCACTTTGTTCAGTGTCTCTTCGTTCCTCCATCCATTCTCTTTCAAAGAAAAACCCTGCCATGATTCTGAAGCTAATGTTGTTACTTGTGATGATGTGTGCCCCACTCATAATGATGCTAACCTGACAGGTACAGAGGTAGTGATCCCCACATCCGAACTTGTAAATCTCAGTCTTGATTTCCTTCTCTTCCTTGAAGCTAAATTTATTGTTTCTTGACCAGGTACACAGGTTTTACACAGAATCTTATTTTTCATCAGAAACGTCATTCTTTCTTCCGATAACCTCCCTTAGGATCCCCAAGAGTCATTACAAAAACATCAACTGTGGTTTAGGTGCAAAATGTCCTTTCAAGTGCTAGCAACACTGTGGTTGGAAATGTTCTGTACTCAGGAGTGGATAGTGAGTAGATGTGTCAACAACAGTTTTATTGCTTAGAGCATATTGACCAGAGGTATGGTGCATAAACTAAAAATAGCTGCTGGGTTAAATGCTAAAGAAACTCTTATATCCTTTCTGGGGGAAAAAAAAACCAAATAAGCAGAAAAACCAACAACAACAATACCACATATGCCATATCAGAATACAAATGGCTTATTTTTTAGTAACTGGAAAACATTTTGTACCTGCCAATATTCTAGTAAATTACAACAGAGCACTTTGATCAGGACTCGGTTTTCATTCCTCAGTGAATAATATACATAGATTTTTTTTTTTTTTAATTTCTGAGAGAGAGAGACAACTGAACAGGGGAGGGTTGGAGAGAGGGAGACACAGAATCTGAAACAGGCTCCAGGCTCTGAGCTAGCTGTCAGCACAGAGCCCGACGTGGGGCTTGAACTCACGAACCGAACCGTGAGATCATGACATGAGCCGAAGTCGGATGCTTAACCATTGCCAGGATCTGATTAAAGGACGAAACCGAAGAATTACATAATTTGTCTACCGTCTCCTCTCACCTTCTGATCTCCTGCCCATGTTTCCAGTGGCTGAAATTAGCCTGAAGCCAGAGGGCAAGGACACCAGAGTGATGCGATTGTTAGGGTCTGGCTTCTAGGAGCATAGAAGGCAGCAAAGAAACATGGAGAATGGATGTAGGGGTGACGTTTTGAATGAAAGATGTTAGCATCTTGCCACTCAAGTAGCCTATGTGACAGAAGTAGCCTATGTGACATAGACAGAGTAGCTTATGTTTCAGATTCATCGCAAACACATGGCAGGTCTGCAATACTGGGATAAACTGAGTGTTTTTTGTAGGCTAAAAAGGGCCCAGGTAGGGGCAGGAGGCAACCTGGGGGCACCTTGGGTTCTGTGGTAGTTTGAATAACGTCCCTCAAAATACCCAGGTCACAATTACTGGAAAGTATCAATATTGCCTTCTATGGCAAAAGGACTGCGCAGAGGTGATGAAGGTAAAAATCTCAAGTCAGGGAGAACATGGTGGATTTTCCAGGTGGGTGTAAAATGTCGCCGCAAGGATTTGCAGAAGAGGGAGGTGGAGGGAGTTGCAAGTACAGAAGGAAGGCCAGGTAGTCATGGAAGCAGAAATCAGAGCGATGCAGCCGTAGGACATAAATGCCGATAGACTTGAGAAGCTGCAGGAGGCAAGACCCACTCAGCCCTGCTGCAGCCTTGATATTAACCCTATAAAACTCCTTTGGATGTGTAGCCCCTCAGGGGACACACCGGGTCTTCAGTTGCAGGGAAGAGTCAGGAAGGGACCACAACGCAGTGGAGGCTAAGGGCCCAGGTCATAGGTGCCGCAAGTACAGGGATTCGTGGGGGTTTCTCCATGACTCCCCCTGACTGCGCTGAGATGAAGAGAGAAGTCAGATGCACCCCTTATTCTGTGCTGTTTTTCGGGTCTGAGTTCAGTTGAACCCGTAAGAAGGAGAGAAATTTTATTTTTTTTATTTTTTCTTTTTTAAAATTTATTTTATTTATTTTTTATTTTTAGTTTATTGTCAAGTTGGTTTCCATATAACGCCCAGTGCTCATCCCAACAAGTGCCCTCCTCCATGCCCGTCACCTACTTTCCTCTCTCCCCCACCCCCATCAGCCCTCAGTTTGTTCTCAGTATTTAAGAGTCTCTTACCTTCTGCCTCCCTCCCTCTCCTTAACTATTTTTTCCCCTTCCCCTTCCCCATGGTCCTCTGTTAAGCTTCTCCTGCTCCACATATGAGTGAAAATATATGGTATCTGTCCTTCTCAGCCTGACTTTTTTCACTTAGCATAACACCCTCGAGTTCCATCCACGTTGCTACAAATGGCCAGATTTCATCTCTTTCTCATTTCAGTTCATAGAGTATTTCTCAGTACTCCATGTAGTATTCCATTGTATAGATAAATCACACAGAAGGAGAGAAATTGTAAATTTGCATTCTATTCCATAATTTTGTTATTTAAAATTTTTTTTAAATTTATTTATATTTGAGAGAGAAAGAGAGAGAGAGAATCCCAAGAAGGCTCCATGCTATCAGGGCAGAGCCCTGTGTGGGGCTCAAACTCACAAGCTGTGAGATCATGACCTGAGCCAAGGTCAAGAGTCAGATGTTTAAACAACCAGCCCACACAGGCACCCCTCCATAATTTTGCTATTGTACAGAATTGAAAATTTGAATTGCTGAAGTGGCATGTTCCTGCGAGTGATGATAACTGCAAGATGCAGTTATCTGAGAATTTCTTACATTATGGGGTACAACAAAGCAGGTAAAGAACAAAACTGCATATCAAGTTTAAAGGAAATTGAGAGAAATCTTGACCCTAAATTTACATGGGCAGCATCTGAATTATTTTACTTGTTTTGCTTGTATGAACAGGACTTTGGAACCCTGAGTGACACTGATTAGCACACAAATATAGGCCTTTAAATTCCGTTAAAAATATTAATAATCTAGGTGCACCTGTGTGGACTCTCATTTAAGTGTCTGACTTTGGCTTGGGTCATAATCTTGAGGTCTGTGAGTTTGAGCATTGCGTCAGGCTCTGTGCTGACAGCTCAGAGCCTGGAGCCTGCATCAGATTCTGTATCTCCCTCTCTCTCTGTCCCTCACCTGCTCACACTCTGTCTCTCTCCAAAATAAATAGACATTAATTTTTTAATTAATTAAAAATATTAATAATCTATAATCTCTTTTGATTCTAATCTTCCCAAGTTATCCAGTATTCTTATTGATTTGGGAATCAACTCCTCTGATGGCTTTATGACACTTTTTGTTTATTCTACTTATTAAAATCAAACTATTTGCTCTAACAATTGTCTGTAATCTTGATAAATGTCAGTATTACACAATCAAGGAACTATCTATAAAGTGTCTATAAAAGTATAGATATTCAATAAAAATACTCTTAACATAAAATTTACATACAAGAGTACATTTAAAATAGTGAGTTGCCTTAGATTTTGAATTCCAGTTGTTGGTCCAATGAAAGAACTTTGGCTAATATAGCTGCTGCAAGAATATTGTAGATCATATGGAATGATGTAGGCACAAATTTAGAAAGTGTGGTCAGAGATGCAGTCACACCCTACAGGGGTGACATTTGAGTAGGCCTGAAGGACAAGAAGGGGCACATCTCTACAATATTTGGGCAAGGAACTATACAAAGAATGTAGAGGCTCTGGGATGTAAGATTTCATGCTTTGTGGAAGAGCAAGAAGGCACTGTGACTGGAACAGCCAATGAATGAGGCAGGAAAGGAAAGCTAAGGAATAGTCCGTGAAGTGAAGGTGTGGCAAATAGTTTAGATCTTGTTTGAAGTAGGGTAATGCACCGGTGAGGGTCCAGGAGGTGAATAAAACCTATGATAAATCATTAAATGGAGGGAATTTATTATGGAACATATTTATATAGCAGTTGGACAGCCTAAAAGATAACGGGAGAAACAGACAACACAGAGATGATCAAAACAGAAAGCTGGTACTATTCCTAGAGCTGGGGGGATTGAGGGAGGAGGAGGGCTCCCCAGAGCCACAGGATGGTAACTGGAAGCCATCATGGTTGGTGGCTTCCAATCTGCCATCAGTGGGTGGTGCCTGATGGGAGCTGGGAAAGATTGTTGTTGGGCAGGAGTTAAAACCACACAGCACAAGTAGTGAAGCCGTGGCAAAAGGTAAAGCCTGAAGCAGAGAGAGAAAAGAAAAATACACCAGGATCTTCCCCCCTTCCTACCTTCCAAATATCAAGCTCCCATTGACTGAACCTAACTGGAACCAAGTTGGCCGGTTGGAAACCGTGAAGTGCATTTTCCATGAATCAGCACCCTGAGATGTGAGCAGAGCAAGGAAAGGCCCTGGAGGACAAAGAGGGAAATGATTGACACAGATCTGGAAGAAACCGGGTCAACCTACGCATAGAATCAAAGTATTTGGGGACAGATGACGCTCATACCCGAAGAAAAGTTTGACTTGTTAGTGTTGGCTCCGCTGAGAGGCGGGGCAGAGACACCACAGAATGGCAGACCTTCTTAGGATGGCTGACCTTCCCGCCACTACATCAGTGGCCGTTACTACCTCGGCGGGAAACAGAAATTTAAACCTTCCAATCCTGGACTTTCCAGTCAAGAGACTGCCACTGTTATCTGAACCCCCACTAACAGGAAAACACCACCACCACCACCCAACCAGGCCGCGACTTCCCCGACTCCTCTCTCTCTCTGGAGTCGCGGAACCTCGCCTGGGGACACAGGCGATAAAAGATAAAACTGTCCCCGTAAATTCTCTCGCCTTGGCTGAGGGTGCAGACAATAAAACTTCTGCGGAACCTTTTGCCTTGGAGTCTTTTTTCACTCAAAAACCTTACAGTTAGCACAATATTCTCTGAAGAGGGTAAAGGTATTTTGTCCAATCTATGTCAGTCTCCTTACTGCAACATGTGAGTAGGATCTCTCAGATAAATTATCAATATGGAACTGCGTATGGAAGGGTCTGGTAAGAAGGGAGAGGATTTTATTTTATTTTTTATGGTTATTTGTTTATTTTGTGTGGGTGCGCGCGCCCATACACAAGCTGGGGAGGGGCAGAGAAGAAGAGAGACAGAATCCCAAGCAGGCCATCAGATCAGAGCCCAATGTGGGGCTGGAACTCACAAACTGTGGGATCATGACCTGATCTGAGGATCAAGAGTCAGACGCTCAACGGAATTAGCCATCCAAGGCGCCGCAAAGGAAAGGATTTTAGAAAAAAAAGTTTGTGAAGAAAGAATTGAGTAGACTTTAATGTGTATGCTGACATGAGATCCAAGTTCCCACTCACTTATCTACAAAGCTAAAAACCAAATATCTATCAAACAAAATATTTTTCTTAGTTTGGCTCCACAAACCTGAACTAAGTTGATTATGGTTTTTGTTATGGTATTTGGTCTGGATCACCGGCGAAAGAACCAAGCGGCACTCGGAGATCATGGAAGGGAAGAGGTTTATTTTACACCTGTGAGCTCAGAGATCATTCTCTGGAGGTCTGAGCCCAGAGCATCAGCAGAGGGAATAATTTATAGCCTGTTACTTCCGCATTCCTCATTAATGCGAGCGACAATCAGGGTGGGAAGAAGAACCCGGAAGAGAGAGCCTTTGATCAGGAACAGGTATTTCCTTATCAGTCCTGTCGTCTATCTTAAAACAGATTTTTCCCTATCATATATTTTGCTGTGGAAATATTGGCTGCGAGCCACCAAATTCCACTGGTATTGTTAATTCATATGTGATTATGCACAAATTATATTGTAAAAGACAAAATTGTGGCTCTTAAAATACATTTCTCTCCAAGGAATTTGGATACAGAATTAGGGACTACATTTGTATTTTACACATCACTTAATTTTCAGTTCTAACTCTAAAGAAATGGTAAGAAACCACTGTATAAGAAAGACCAACCTCTGATCTCCCCTGCTTGATTTCTCTCTATGTCTCTGTCCCTCTCTCTCTCTTTTTTTTTTTTTTAGCTCTTTTGTTGTTGTCAGTCTACTATGATAGTGATGTCATGTGTTAACCTAAATTAGAATGACATTTTCTCACTTTCAAAAGGATTTTACCACTATTTGTGAAATAAGTACTTACTTTTAGATCATACTCTTGCTAAAGTGGACATTTAAGTATGATGTCTTGCTACTCATTGCTAAGCATGAGTTGCTTCTTTGTAAAACATTCAGCAAAAGCAGGACAGATTTACCTTTTTTCTTGATTTCTTTTTGCCATAGGCTGCCTTTCTTTTCCTCTGGTGTAAAGGGGCTGTTTGTTTGGGAAACTTTCTGTTCAGGCTGCTGTTTTGTCATGATAATGGTTCAGGAGGCACTCAGGGAGAAACCATTCTATTCACAAAGTTTTATATAAACAGGCATCCCAATAACTTTTGTGTTATGTTATTGAACCATCTTAGTTCTCGATACCAGCTTAAGTGGGTTTTTGGGCATCCTTACTTATTCACCTTTTCCATCTACAATATATGTTCCCAGGAGCATTCTATCAGAAGAAAATTCTAGGTTAAAAAAAAAGACCTCATGTTCAATATAACTCTAGTATTTACAGTCTGATCAATGATTTCTGATCTTCATGTTATTTTTCTTTATGTTTGGCTCTTTGCTCTTCCTTCCTCCTTTCTTAGCGGGTAAATGCTGTCATAATTCTGAATTCAGTATCATTTCCTGTGGCCTCCTTTGACCAAGTGATAATGACACAGATAGTGACATTAAGGGACAGTGATCTCCACACCCAGGCCTGCACACCTCACTTTTGGTCTCCTTGGGTCTTCCTCGAGCTTTATCTTCTGTTCCTTGGCCAGGCGAACTGTTTCAATTCCCAGTATCTTTTGTAATAACTACTTGGTTTTGTTTTTTGTTCATTTGTTTGTTTGTTTGTTTGTTTGCTTTTTTATCAGACATGCTATTTCTTCTGCCCAATACCTATTCACCAGTCCCAAGATTGTATGGTCATGTCAAGGCTAGTGTAGGCGTTAAATGTTATTTCAAGCAGCAGCAAGTCTGCGGTTGGAAATATTCTGCATGGCAAATACACTGAGCTGATGATGAGGTGTGACCAAAAGTGTCAGGGTCATATCTGAATCCAGACGCCCTTCTCGATAAACCTTAATCTCCAAATTTAATGTAATTAATTCCCCTGTCCATTACACACACGCACACACACTATATTTTATATATTTACAGACACATTGTAAATGTATAAATATTGTAAAGTTTTTGAGCACTTATTAGGTGTTAAAGTACTAGAAGTATTTTTATGTTTATGCATTAAACCATTCTTACGTTTCTAGTAAAGTATTTCATTGCATGTTGCCTTTTCAGATGATGAAAATGAATATTAAAGGGGTTCTGTAACCCATTTAAGTTTACAGGTCTGACAAAACAAAAAAACAAAAAAACAAAACCCAGAACCAGACACTTGAAACTACTGACTTTTGATACCTCACATTTAGTAGGCTGAGGAAGGGAAGAAAAGGGTCATCTGATTGGGATCAATTAGACACTGGTTTTGAATACCAAATATCCTACCTCTGTATTGTTGTCTTGTTTAGCTATGTGTTATTTTTCCAGATTCTCTGCGTCTGTTCACATTAGATTCTTCCGCTGATGCTGTATAATTTCCATGCTGGACAATTCTCTTGATTCAGACTTCAGTTGATTTTTAAATGTCATTCAGTTTTTATAAATCTACTTATCACCTGATTCTATTTCTCTATTCATACATTTATTTATTAAACAGATAGTTACTTTTAAAAAATATGTTGTGATGGGGCACCTGGTTGGCTCAGTCGGCTAAGTGGCAGACTTTGGCTCAGGTCACGATCTCACGGTGCCTGAGTTTGAGCACTGCATCCATCTCTACACTGAGGGAACCTGCTTGGGATTCTCTCTCTCTCTCTCTCTCTCTCACTCTCTCTCTGTTTCTCTCCCCCTTCCTTTCCACATGCTCTCTCTCTCACTCATTCATAATAAATAAATAAACTTAAAAAAATCTGCTGTGGTTTAGGCATAATTCTGGGACCTACAGATACAAAATTGAACAAAAACAGATACAGTCCCTGCTCTCATGTCTTTGTTTCTGGGACAAGGCAGGACCTGTGTTAGAGTTCAATGGTACGCATGTGAACCTTCCTCCCTCTCCCTCTTTTTTGCATACTTAGAACTGTATTATAGAATTTAACAATTTGTCACGCAGAAGAAGCTATAGCAGCTTCTTCACTGAAATAATCTGTCTTTT
This sequence comes from Hyaena hyaena, assembly GCF_003009895.1. NCBI lineage: Eukaryota > Metazoa > Chordata > Mammalia > Carnivora > Hyaenidae > Hyaena > Hyaena hyaena. The sequence goes on from NW_024081735.1 coordinate 250,703, forward strand.
TGTATTTTTTAGGTCCTGGCCCTGCCGTAGCTGCTTAAGTACAGTTCTGTTCATGTAACAAATCTTGCGGGATTTTATAGATGATTAAAAGCCCGGGAGAGACTAAGACAAATATGCAAGAGAGGGCACAAATTTGAAGGTACATCAAAGGGCCACTGAGGGAATGAAAAAATATGTCTGAGATCAGTGCAGTTATTAAATGAGTTATTTATAAAGTACTTAAAAGAGTGCATGGCACATAATGTTTGTTGGTGTTTTTATTTTATTTTATTTTATTTTACTTTACTTTATTTCATTTCATTTCATTTCATTTTATATCATCAATTTTATTTCCTTCACAGTACACCAAATGCACCATGGCTCATAAATTGAATGTGATGTGACTATAATTCACGCTACCTGCTTCTTTTGCAGTCAGATACTTGAATGCTTGATTTTGCTTCTTCCAGTAGCATGTTCTGACTGCTGGACTACTAAAAATGCTACTGTAGTAATTGGTAGTGCTGTTTGGATTTTATTTCTTCCCTCTACCAGCAAAACTTGTTTTTAAAGGTGACGTTTATGGAATAAACCAGCTATTAATCTATACTGTATTCAGCAAAATTTGATTTTCTTGTTCTTCAGCTTTTTACTATTGAAGCCTATATAATATTATATTAGTTTCAGGTGCACAACATAGGGATCTGATAATTCTGTACATCATACAATGCTCCTCACAGTAAGTGTAGTCACCCTCTGTCATTACATGAAGTGATTAGGATATTATTGACTATATTCCCTGTGCTGCACTTTTCACACCTGGGACTTACTTATTTTGTAATGGGAAGTTTGTACCTCTTAATTTAATTTCCCCCTGCATTTTCTTCAGCATTTTATTTTATTGTTACTGTTTTAAAAAGAAATATATACATTCATAAGTGCAAATTACTGATAAAATTCTCTGGCTCGACACTCTTGCTTCTCAGTGATAGGTTGCAAAAAATATGCCTATGATAACAGAGCATTTTCCCTTTCTGTTACATGGTACAATAAGTACATAAAATATCAGAAACACTCAATCCTGTAGTTTCTTTAGCAAATAGAGGTCATATTGACATTTTCTGCACTAATGAAAAATACCTTTTCTACACATGCATGTCATTTTCAGACTCCCCATGTCAGTTGTGAATTTTTACTATCAGCAGTAGTGATGTCTTAACCAGATTGGCAATGGGGCTTTTGGTATCAGAAGTGATTGGAAATATCCCTTTAACAACCACCACAGGATATAGTTTATAAAAGTGTAATGAGGTTCAGAGACTTAACATGATCAAGCACCTCTGATTTAGGAAAAATGCTTTTCTTTTTCTTTGAAAAATAAAAGCACATATACTGTTATATTTCTCCACCATTATTTCTCATATAGTTGCAACCACTGTTAACCAAAGTAACTAACTTCTATTTCATGGAGAAAAGTCTTGGGTGGATACTTGGAAATTCTCTACTATGCAAAAGCATTTTATCAAACTAGAGAAACTCATGAACATATGTAATACAACTTTATATGGTCATACTCATCTGTTTTTTATCTTCAAGTGACAAAAGTAAACACATTTGTTAACATAATATTTATTTTAAAAAATATATATGCCTTACACTTTAAAACAAATCTATAGTAGATAGATGAGAAAAAGGTAAGAGAGCATAAATAAATATAATTTTAATGTTTAAAAATATGTACCTGCCTTTAGCTATCTTCAAGTTATTTTATGACTCTGGAAGCTATAGAAAACTGATAGACTATTGTCAAACTCCAACTATTGTCAGTAATAAACTGTAACATCGTATGAGTCTCCGTAGGAGGATTATTATCAGGAAAGTATCAGAATAACTTGTTCTAGCTTGTTTCAGTTTTTTAGTGCTGCTAAACATTACTTGTACTTTTTTTTATGGACATTGTTATTTTATAAATCAACATTTATTTTAATAAAGCTTAAATCCAGCTAGAGGAAATATCAATAACAGCAAAAATCAAAACACATCAATGGGCCACTTTTCATCCAAAAATGGTAGGAGATACTAAAGTCCTATCCTGGTCTGCGAGTCCCCTTATCACTTCACTTGTGTCCAGAAGAAAGACTGATTCCAAATCTAGACAAAACCAAGGATACTTTCCTTGCCCTCCTTCTCCTTGATTCTCATTCTCTAGTTCCCGTTCTGAATCATACTTGTCTGACTCTGAACCAGCTCAGAATCTTGCTTATTTTTTTTCTTATGTATAGTTTAGTGTCTTCTCTATGGTCAGTAGTTCCTGCAACTTCAAAATATGTCATGAGAAACGGGATGTACACCCGTGAGCATAAACCCAACATGGTACCCCTTCGAATGACTCCAGAATGGTTTGTTTTCCAGCCCACCGTGGATGGTTGCAGAGAAGGAGATGACCAGCATGTGGGAGAAAACCTTTACTATTTATCTGACATCCTGAAGATTTGAGATAACACCAATCTACAGAAGTCCACATTCTGCAATGAAAAGGAGGAATTAGTGATTTTTCTATTTTGTATTCTGTATGATATCTGCATTTATCTTGTCCTTTTCATCTGACTATTAATAGTAATCATAGGGCACCATCTGTCTTTTGTAGTTCAGCATAATTATTCTTTACCCTGTAATTTATACCCATCATTTTATTTATTCATCCCCAAACCAGTGAATTAAACATCACAATTTTAAAAATTGTGAAATTCTGGCTGAGTAGTTGCTATTTACTTAATTCACCAAGCTAGAAAGTGGTAGAGCTTAGCTTTGAATGTAGATCTTTCCTATTCCAGTGCTAAGCCTGTGAATCCATGTTATTCATGCTGTTTTATTCACTGTGTTGGCTTAGATCAATTCAATTCGAAGGGAGGGGATGCAAAGAAAAAAAATTACAATTTAAAGTCATCCAAATTCATCTTTTATTTTTCTGTTTCCAAAAAAAAGTTGCCTGATTTTATTTCTAGAAAACAGCTGCCATTTCAAACATAACTAATCCTGATATATGCTTTTCCTTATTGTTAATTTTTTGTACAGTTTTAAACAAGTATTAGACCTACTATTAAAATTTAGAGAAAATTTATTAGATTTTAAAAAATAAAAAAGAGAGAAATAGAATGGAATAAAATTGTAAACAAAAAGAAGAAAATTTGTTTACAATAGTGATCATATTAAGATGAAACATCACACAGCACAAGGAAAATACTAAAAACAGGACTAAAAGGGACAGAGATTAATAATTAAGAAGACGCTGTAGATATGAAGATAAGTTGAAGAAAATCTGTGATTAATGAATCAGATCTGTTAGTAATTCCAAATAATGACTTCTCCATAATCTTTGCTTTAAATTTAACATTTTATTAGGTTTCATATACAAATTAATAAGGCTACTTCTTGAATATATTTTATATGCGTGATTTGACTGAAAACTAAGGATGTACTAAAATTAACATTTTAATTAAAATTGAAATAAAACTCAAGTTTCCTGACTAGACAAAATGTGATAGATTTCTTTGAAATACTTTAGATAACATAGGTAGAAATGATATATGTGATGGAGGAGCGCCTGGGTGGCTCCATTGGTTAAGCATCTGACTCTTGATTTTAGCTCAGGTCATGATCTCGAGTTCCATGGGTTCAAGTCCTGCATCAAGCTCTGCACTGATGGTGTGGAGCCTGCGTGGGATTCTCTCTCCCTATCTCTGCCCCTCTCACACATGCTCTCTCTCTCTGTCTCTCTCTTTCTTTCTCAAAATGAAGAAATAAACTTAAAAAAATGGTATCTGTGAAAGACTGAAACAACATAGAGAAAACGGTGGAATGAAACAACACAAAGATTTGAAGTAGGTAAGTTCTTTTTTCTTTGAGAGAGCCTTTGAACCTTCTTGCTCATCTCATAATTTAATGTCTTAGAGCAACAAATATTTTGTTTGTCATGTTTCTGTGGGTTGGCTGGGCAGGTCCCAGCTGGGATTGCTCTTCTTTCTCTTCCGTATGTTCCATATGATGCTGGTAGGGATCATTCATGGAGCCGCTATTGGATGGGAAGCCCCCATGATGCTGTTAATCATGTCTTGCCCTTCAAGTATGATGGCTGCAAAGCTGAGGCCTATCTCTCCATGGTCTTTATTCTCAAAGACTTCTTTCCTTTCATGGTCATTCATCTTCCAGGACCCCTCTCACCATGTGGACTTGCCAACGATAGCCCAGATTGCTTTATGTGGCAACTTAGTTCTTCACAAGAGAGAAAAAGATTCAGGGCCTCTTAAGAGATTGGTTAGAGACCTTGAGAAACATCATGTTTACCACATTTGATTGGTCAAAGGAAGTAACAAAGTCAGTTCATATTCAAAGTGGAAATGGACAACACAAGGGCACGAATACAAGAAGATATAATTTGGAGGTTACATTATAACTATCTGCCTGACATATTAATCAATTATCAACTTAGCTATGAGTCCGAAAATGTGAGAACTAAACCTGAACGTCTTCTGTGGCCCATTGATGTTAGGTGCCAGAGACGTAAAGACAGTAAAACAGTCCATGCCTGATGTTTCTAATATTATGGGTTCTTACTTTTTACAGAATTTAATTCAGCCAAAAAAGGCCTTGTTTTTACTGGATCGGTCTGGTTCAGAAAAAAAAAAAATCAAGCAAAATCTGGAAATAGGAATAGAGCTCAAACATGTCTACTAAATTGAGAGTATTAAAACAAATATCATAAAATTTCACTCACATGAAGAATTTAAGAAAGAAAGCAAATGAACAAATAAGAAAAAGAGAGAGAGACAAACTAAAAGAGCAGACTGTTAAAAATAGAGAACAAACAAGTGGTTGCCAGAGGAGAGGTGGGGGAGGATGGGTGAAATAGCTGAAGGGGACTAAGGGTACACTTACGGTGATGAGCACTGAGAAATGTATAGACGAGTTGAATCACTATATTGTACTCCTGAAACTAATATAACACTGTATGTTCATGAAACTTCAATAAGAAAGGTATAGATTTGGAAGGTTAGAAGGTGCTTGATCATATAAATAAGTTGCTTCTCATTTTTAAGAGTAGCAGCTGTAGATCCTCCTAAGCAAATGTGGGGAGAGTGAAATGGGAGGTCACCCCCAGCCTCAATAATAATAGTTCTGGGTGTTGTGTATTTGATTGACATACATCTCTACTTCATATTTGATCGATATAAAAGTTCTGCTCTAAAAGGTGCATTCATGAAAGGCGCTGATTTAGATCGAACCCTCACTCTAGAACTCTGGTCATATCATATTTGTCACCACACACACACACACACACACACACACACACACACAGTAGAAAGGGGGAACAGGGTAAAATCTTTTTTTTCCTATGAAATCTAACTTCAAACAAATTCAAAAAATTTTAAAAGGAAGAGTCCACTTTGATACCCATATCCCCTCCAACTGAGTTATTTATATCTGAAAGTATCGTTAAATTCACAAGAGGACATTAGTGTATATAGACACTAATAAGTTATATTTCTTAGAAGATAGAAGGCATGAAAGAAGGCAAACTAGAAAACAAAACATGTAACTAAAAGCTATAAAAGGTTATACAAAGTTTTGGTGACAACTTAGTTGAAATCTAGATTTTACCTCCATAAAACAAATGGTAGGTACATAGTCAAGTATGTGTGCATGCATATACTTACACATTTTTGTATGTATTAAATATTATTAAATATATTATTAAACATTATATATTTACACACATACAGAAACATGTTATTATTATATAGAAAATATATTTCCAATACATCTGTGGTTATTTATGTACCTAAAAATTGAAGATTCAAAATAACTAGGACAATCAAGGCAAAATAATGTACGTCATCTTACAATTATACAGCGTGACTCTCTATATTTTGATCTATTCAAGGTCCAAAAAGCTTAGCGAATCCCAGCTCAGCTAATTGACTTTCAGACTATTTCCCTTGATAATCTGTATTTTCAACTATATAATTTAAGAAATAACACTATCAATAACATACGGTTTATGAAGATTATTCTAGTAACTTATGCAAAATATCTAATGTGTCATACAATAGATTGAAAAAATATTTAACTGTTTTATAGATAATCATTAGATATAAAAATTATAGGGGTGCCTGGGTGGCTTAGTCGATTAAGCGTCCGACTTTCGCGTAGGTCATGATCTCGCGGTTCGTGGGTTCGAGCCCCGCGTCGGGCTCTGTGCTGACTGCCAGCTCAGAGCCTGGAGCCTGTTTCAGTCTGTGACTCCCTCTCTCTCTGACCCTCCCCTGCTCACGCTGTCTCTCTCTCTCCTAGAAATAAATAAAACATTAAAAAAATACATAAAAATTATATAACATATTATGAAATTTTATGAATTTGAAGGAAAAAGAAAGTGTTAGGTATCCTAATCATTAATGTTATTAAGGAATGAAAAAAATGATACAAATGGAAAAACTAGAATGTTAGAAAGGTTGGAAACAGTCTAATAATTTCTGTGATAGTTTCTGTACCAACCCCATAATTTTTTCCTTCCTTCCTCTTCCTTCCTTCCTTCCTTCCTTCCTTCCTTCCTTCCTTCCATCTTTCCTTCCTTCCTTCCTTCCTTCCTTCCTTCCTTCCTTCCTTCTCTTTCTTCCTTCCTTCTCTCTCTCTCTTTCTTTCTTTCTTTCTTTCTTTCTTTCTTTCTTTCTTTCTTTCTTTCTCTTCCTTCCTTGTTCTCTTTTCTTACCAATTTTATATACCACCTAAACTATGTACTTGGTTTGGTTTTGTTTTGAGATAGAGAGAGAAAGTGAGCAGAAGAGGGGCAAACAGAAAAAGAGAGAGAGAATCTTAAGCAGGCCCCATGCTGGGCAACGGGGGGATGGGCCTTCATCTCCCAAACTGTGGGGCATTCTTGTGTAACATCTTTGGTTGAAATCCATAATGTAACTTGTAACTATCAGTTAAATTGCAACTGCAAAATAGCTTACTTGTTGAACAACATGCAGTATCTAAAACCCATCAGTATTTTTACAAAAGTTGAAAGATGAGTTCTGCAGACCTACTGATTTGTACCCATATAAGTAACCCCCTGTCTGGTACTAATGTGTCTTACTTCTTAGGGGATTTTTTTTTATGACCCAGTTTCACCAACAGATACTGATCATAGAGCTTTACAATGTAGATATTTTTGTCTAAAGGTCAAGAAAGAGGCTCTGTGCTGGTAAAAATACTTCAGTTTTAGGCTTTAGAATGTAACCAACATGTCACCTTTGGTGTGTTATTTCAGAGAACCTAAAGGCCCACCCAACAGGCTGACCACAGAGAAACTATTTCCATCCATAGGAGGGTTCAGAAGCCGCAGCTACAGCCATCAAACTCTTTGTAACTGTCACATGAGGTCTTACCCTCAAGTCTCCTGTGATGGGACTTATTCATAGAAGACATGTACTTTAAAGGCTGAAATTGAGATTTTGAAACAAATTGTATGTTTTTTCGTTCTGGTTTCATAAATCCCTCCCTGCCCTTAATAATCACAGAATGCCAGTGTTTTATCCAAAATATACATTACCAATTAGGACATTATTTTGAATGCTTCTTATCCCATGGAGCCATCTTACTTTATAAAATAGCTATGAGACAGTGCCAAGTGCAGAGAAAGGTCTAAGTACTATATCCAAGGCTTTTATATTGTTCTGTTTCTTTCATTTGAATCCAAGTAAACTAATCATGAACCAGATGCAGGGTTGATTGCTGCTTTGGTTTTGTTGCTGCTTTATCTATTTAAAAAAATTTTTTTAATGTTTTATTTATTTCTGAGAGAGAAAGAGAGAGAGAGACAGCGCAAGCAGGGGAGGGTCAGAGAGAGAGGGAGACACAGAATCCGAAACAGGCTCCAGGCTCTGAGCTAGTTGTCAGGACAGAGCCCGACCTGGGGCTCGAACCCACGAACCGTGAGATCATGACCTGAGCTGAAGTCGGATGCTCAACCGACTGAGCCACCCAGGCACCCCTTTATTTATTTTTAAAAAATATTTATTTATTTTTGAGAGGGGAGAGGGGCAGAGAGAGAGGAGAGAGAGAATCCCAAACAGGCTACATGCTGTCAGTGCAGAGCCTGATGCAGGGCCCAATCCCACAAACCAAGAGACCGTGACCTGAGCTGAAATCAAGAGTGAGACACTTAACTGGCAGAGCCACCCAGGTGTCCTTATTGCTTTGAATGGAAAACAGTCTCTTGGTACTTCTAACTTCCTGGGGAAAAAGGAGAAACGTTCTTGTGTAACATCGTTGGTCAGTATTCATAACTGGATTTGTAACTGTCAGTTAAATTGCAACTTTAAAATGATACTTACTTGTCAAAACAACAATACAGTATCTAAAACCCATAATACAATTGCACAGATACTGGGTAACAAATTGGAGATCAAATGAAAGCAGTGTATTAAATAAGAACTGGAAAATAAGCATTTCTACTAATGGCAAATATTTTGCTCACTTAATGGAGCTAAGAGATGATCATCTCTATTACTTGGAGAAAGCCATAGCCAGACCCCATAAAGAATAATCCTAGCCAACTCTTAGGAAATTTCTATTGGTAGAATTGAATGACCAATAAGAATCTGGCTACTCAATTTTAAAAAATGTGAGAATCTTTAACTCTAGGACAATCATATTCAAAGGTGAGGGAAATTTAAATGATTTCCTATTTCTGGGTATACTTGTGTGATCTTTATATTACAGAAAAGACTGGATAAAATGGAATTTCTGATGTATCAATAAATTTCTACTACAGTAAATTAGTAGAAGGCCAAAATGCTTCATTAGGATTTAATATACTGGTAATGGTAAATGTGTACTCATACACTCAATAAGGCATTCAATTAAACACTAGAATGAGCATCTGATATGTGTTCAATAAATGTTAAAACTTCCCCTTACTAAATCAGCTCATTAAAATGAAAATTGATAAACAAAGGAAAAGTTCCAGTCATTTACCTTACCTTTTCTTTAACAACCAAACTTCATAGTCACAAAATAAATGGTGGTAATTATTTTCTAAAGTATGAAAACAGAAATTAAATGATGGTGGTCACATATATTTATACACAAGACAAAGTTGCATAAAGCTATGCCCATCCACACACACTCAAGCAAAGAAATGCATATAAAACTGGTGAAATCTGAGTAGTTTATGGATTGTATGAATGTCAATCCCTTGGCTTTGATACTGTACTTTAATCATGTAAGATATTATCATGGGGGAAACTGCGTGAAAGGTCCAAGGGAACTACCTGCACTGTATTAATTTGGCAACTTTTTGTCAATCTATATTCATTGCAAAATAAAACATGGAAAAAAATAGGTTAAGAGAAGATAGTATATTTATTGTCTTGATATTAGCACTTACTACCTTCAATTTCTCTTTCTTTCTTATGTCTCAGCTACATTGTCCTAAGTCAAATACCATTATATTCTTTAACCAAACATTCATTACACATCAGAAACAGTAAATTCAGAAATGGTGGATGTGCTAAATGTTTTCTTTTTTTTTTTTAATTTTTATTTATTTTTTATTTTTAAGTTTATTTACTTATTTTGAGAGAGCACAAGCGGGAAAGGGCCAGAGAGAGAGGGGAAACAGAGAATCCCAAGCTCTGCCAGTGCATTGCTGGATGTGGAGCTCAAACTCATGAACCGTGAGATCATGACCTGAGCAGAAGAGTCAGATGCTTTACCCGATTGAGCCATCCAGGCACCCCTGTGCTAAATGTTTTTAAATCAAAGCTCATGGAAGTCATTACTCATCTGGTATAACACAGATTCTTGATGAAACTGGACTTGAATTGAGTACAATTAGTACAGGAGAAATTCACTCTTCTCTTTTCACTGTGCTTCAAAGTGAACTTTCACATGGGGATCAGTGGTAGACTGATTCATAAAGACCTACTTTTAAGGGGCAAAAAAAGGAAATTAAACAGAAAACAAAGAAATATTGAGAGGGAGCAACAACTTCCCAAGTTTCATCTTTAGAGATTTGCTTTCTCAGATTTCCTTTAAATGAATCCTTGCTCTTCATTTTATTTTGAGTAAAGTTGACCCCACTCTAGTATCCACATCGGACCCCAACTGATTTAAATCAATTAGTGTGTCTCATCTACTAGATGCAGTAACTTGCACCTGGCCCAGGCAATGTCAGCAAGATGGAAAGGAGTCCTTGGAAGACTCTGTCAAGAACTTGAGGAAAATAAGCTAGATACAAAAGAGTTTGTATTATATTGTTCTAGTTATGTGAATTTTAAAAATAGGAAAAACTAAATGATCCTTTAGTTCACCTTAGAGGTCAAAATGGTCTTGGAGGTCAAGATGGTGGTAATATCTGGAAGGAGAAAGAGAGTACTAACAAGTTTAAGTGAGGAAAGATCATGAGGGTGCCAAAAATGTTTAATTTCTTGATGGGTGTTATAGTTGCAGGTGTAGCCTCTGACAGTTAATTAGGATTTTTGCTTTCATTTCTTTTCAACATGCATGTTATACTTTATTTCAAAAGATGGGAAGAAAATATGTGGTGAACTTTTTCTATCTTAGGTTTTGGTTCAAGGCATGTGTGTTATCTATTTCTCACTTTACATTAGCCACAGTTCTGTATTTTCAAGTCCAATTTATCCTACAAGATCTTGCTCAAATTTCAGTTTTAGTAGGAGTGTTTTCTTTCTGAAGTTGTCTCTTCCTCCTGTTTCTCTGTCTGTTCCAGAGCGGACTGGGAATACATTGAAAGGGATACTCTTCCATAATGAAGCACAGATGCGAGAGAACTGGGGTCTTCTCTGATTGCCACAATTTCAGTGTATTTCAGGTAGAGAGTGAGATGAATCAATATTTTCTCAAAAGAAATATCACATATTTTCCTTTGGGAGATATTGAAAATACTTCAAAATTAAGCTGAACACTATTAATTTGATTGTTAGACATTGAATGGACTTTCAAGTTATTTTTTATTTTACTTTTTATTTTAAAGAGAGAGAGAATGTGCAAGGGAGGGAGACTGGCAGAGGGGGAGAGAGAGAGAGACTCTTTAAAATTTTTTAAAATGTTTTTAATTTATTTTGAGAGAGAGAGAGAATGAAGAGGGGAGGGGCAGAGAGAGAGGAGAAAAAAAAAAATCCCAAGTAGGCTCTGCACTGTTACTGCAGAGCCCAACGCAGGGCTCAAACTCAAGAATCATGAGATCATGATGTGAGCCCAAGTTAAGAATTTGACTGAACCACCCAGGTGCCTTATAGAGAGAGATAATCTTTTTTTTTTTTTTTTTAAGTTATGGTGTTTTTTTTTTTTTTTTTTATTTCTAGGAGAGAGAGAGAGACAGTGTGAGCACGGGAGGGTCAGAGAGAGAGGGAGACACAGACTCTGAAATAGGCTCCAGGCTCTGAGCTGGCAGTCAGCACAGAGCCCGACACGGGGCTCGAACCCACGAACCGCGAGATCATGACCTAAGCGAAAGTCGGACGCTTAACCGACTAAGCCACCCAGGCGCCCCTAGAGAGAGATAATCTTAAGCAGCCTCCACACTAAGATGTGGGAATTGATCCCACGACTCAGGGATCATTGAGTCAAAATCAAGAGTCAGATTCTCAACCAGCTGAGCCACCCAGGAGCCCCACTGAATGAACTTTTGAATAAATTATCTGGTTGTTTACTGTAAATAAATAACTGAAATATTCATTATAAAACTGACATAAGATGTATTAACAAATTACATGGATAGCATAAAATTCAGGTTTCTGGAGAAAGGTTATGAAACTCTCAGGAAAATGTACAATGAATAAAAGTAGATCATTATTAAATAATAAAATGCACACACCCGGGTTTCTATGAAACTAAAATGTCCTTAATCATGAACAAAAGTATGGATTCAATGTTCTTACCATGTGATGTTTTGTTTAAATAAAATTATTAGGTTCATGTTTTGTATTTTAGGTGATTGGAGATAAAATAGGCAACCATAACTCTATTACATGGCTTTAAAATGGAGTAGAATTTCATTCTCATCCATTGTTTTATTCGACAATCAGTGAAACCTTTTTTGAGTCATAACAATTTTAACTCATTCCTACCATTTGTTTTAAGATAACGTAGTTTTTTTACATCTCTGAAATAACATGTGGAACCATATTAGAGGTATGGATGCAAAAATAGCCCATCCTTTTAAGAAAGAAGTTCTTATGGCTGCATTTGAAACTCCTGCTGACCAAACTATAGGACATGCCCAACTGCTCAACGCATAAAGTTTCACTGAATTCAGATGTCCCAAGATGGGATGTCTAATGAGTTAGAAAGGAAGCTTTGTTTAAGACATTTACATTCTGATGTCTCCAATGATGAGTATAGTGTGGTGGTGATTCATAATCCATAAGGGAATGGGCAAAGAAAGTGAGAGGGGGAGACAGAGAGAAATGAGTCGTGTGATTACTCGCTTATTACAACAGAAAACGATTTGGAAGCGTGAGGTTAAATAGTTCAGTCTGGTGTCATTCATTAATGTACTCAAAATGCAGTGTGCTCAAAGTTGTGTAGGCAAAAATAAATATATAAATATGTGACTGTTTGTGTATTTGGGGCTGCAGGGATTGGTATTTATTTTACATGTTTGACTAGCGCATTATGGACTCCCTACCACATTAGGTCAGACATTCACTTAGTACCTGGTTTTGGGAGTATGGCTCTGCCTTCTCCCATAATCTGTTAAGTATCTGGTAGTTCTGCTGCTCTTCTGAAGTCTTTTTTTCGTTTAACCCGAGGTAACACCAGGGCAATTCAATTTCCATTTCATAGAATTGCACTAAAGGTAAAGCCTCAGGGTATGAAATTTGAGACAAGAAAACAGGAAACAGTGTAACAATTCATCTCAACCCAGATTACCAGTAGGCTCAAGGATGAAAACCCCAAATTTCCCATTTTCCAAATGGTTTTTAGAAATGTGTTTGATGTTCATATATTTTTAAAAAATCCCTCTCATTTTCTTTTATGATAGTCAAAGTGTTTGCATTACACATGTACGGTGAGAATTTCCTGTCTTGTGGTTCTGGGAACATTTTAGAAGTGACTTACTGCTTCTTGTTCACACTATTCATTCACCAATAGAAGACTCAAGAGCATTGCTCAAATATATAGTTTTTCTTTTTTTTTCCTGTTAAATTTCTTCATACATGACTTTTGGATTCTTCAGCCTCCAGCTTGGCTCCCTGAACCAACATAGCACCATTCTTCTTGATTAAGCACAAATTGTGCTTTGCCAGCATCGACCCAGGAACGTTCCTGATGGCAGGTATGTGGGGCCCAAGTCATCAAATTTTTAAAAATGAAATTAACCAGAAAAGACATCTCATGGGTAGTCCTAATTTCAGGGCAGTGCTTTTAGGGGAAAAAAAAAAAGTGGATGTTTTTAGGCGTTCCATGTATCAGCCCTTTCCACTTCTGATTCTTCATCTGTAACTTAGAAATGATTTTTTGAAGCTTTTCCAGCAGGTTTAAAGAGTGGCGTCGGACAGGGGTAGTTCTAAACTCTGAATGCGAACTGAATGTGTCAGATTAAATTATGAACAAACTTAACCTGGTACAGAAGCAAATAGAGAATGCCAAATATTAACGACAATGCTTAAGAGTGGTTTTTTAGAAAGTTTATCATTTGTGATGTATATAAGGTCATAATTTAATGTACGGTGAAATGAATCCAGGTCCCAAGGTATTACCCATGCATTGGTTGGGGAAACCCTCATCTCGAGCATAAGGCCACAGTGCTCCCTTTCTTATAAAATCTCTACAAAGCTACAAGCAGCCAGACATTTCTTGAGCAAAGAATGCACTTAGATGAACAGATGAATCAAAGAGCACGTTTCCAAGTACAATTGTGGAGGTGATCGCATATGCTGAATAAAAGACGCTGGGCCTAGACAAGCTTTCATTTGCTTTCTGATTTGGATACGTACCAGCTTTTATACCTCGAGAAAATAACATTATGAATGGATCTTAAGTTTTGGTATCTACTTAATGGGACTCATATTATCTTGTGATTTTTGTTGAGAAAATAAACATAAATATGTTAGCTAAGTCCCTAAGGCACAATTTGATGCCTCTTGGTTTCTTCTTAATCCAGATGCCTAAACTTCTTTGCTGAACTAGGCAATAAATAGTAAATCTACTTTGCTGAGACAGGACTGGGAAAGGAGAAGAGTTGTAGATAATCTCTCTAAAGGATAAATGACATCACATAAAACTCTTGCTATTGGGTGGAGTTCTGAATGGGATATTCTCATTCTCATGTTTCATTGGCAAGATGATGGGGTTATCAAATGAAAGAACTTTTTGGATTCTCTCGCCCTGTGTTGCTTTTAAGAACTTCACCTCCTGTATTTGGTTTTTGAGTCATCATTGGACTTCTCCTTTACTACAGCTTCTCAGATCAATCCATGGAATTTGATTTCTGGGATCTTAGGAGTAATATGCCTTTCGTTGACGATTACTACAGGAATTTTGTTGAAAAATTGTAAGTTTTCTTACTTTTATTAACTTTTTAAATGTTTATTTATTTTTGAGAAAGAGAGAGAGAGAGAGAGGGAGGGAGGCGGGAGAGAGAGAGAGACACAGAATCTGAAGCAGGCTCCAGGCTTTGAGCTGTCAGCACAATGCCCAATGCGGGGCTTGAACTCACCAGTCGTGAGATTATAACCTGAACTGAAGTTGGATGCTTAACGGACTGAGCCACCCAGGAGCCCTGAAAAATTGTCAGCTTTTCCAGTCAAGTTTGTATAAAGATCACAGCTGTGATGAAATCATTTAACCATGAAGGTTTCTTTTTACTAATGCGTGATATTTTATTATTTCATAAACTTGCATCTAATGACATAAATTTCTAATCATTTCTTACAGTACTTAGTGAACAAAGTATTCAACCAACAATGTCTCCAGGACTAACCACAGAAATCCAAGAAGGTAAGTGTCATACTTTGGAAAACCTTAGTGTTGGTAGAGGATAGAATTGACAGGGTTTTGTTTTGTTTTGGTTTGTTTTCCTCACACAGAGTATGATGTACCCTTAGCAACACGAGTTTATCTGATAATTGTAGGATAGTCACATTTCATTATATTTTAATGTACAAACTGTTAAGTTACATTGAATGTGCATACCTTACATATATAAGCAATAAGGGAAATATTAGCCTAAATGACATTTTTTCCTATATAAGTGCTCATGTTACATCAGTGCTGTAGCAAATCAAAAATAGATTACAGTAAATACTACAGTTAATCCTAATTTCCTGCCGGTTTGCTCATAGCTGGTACTTTTATATCTCTTTATTTTTGTTTCTTCTTCTTGCATGACTTACAATAGAGAGCACAGATTTCTGCAATTTTAAGCCCTACTTATGCAGGGAAAGCCAGCTCAAAGTCCAATATGTTAAAGTATTTTTTTCTGAATGCTCTCCAAACTGTCTCACCATCTTCTGTAATCATATAACATTTTATTTATCTTTTTTCCCTTAGCTTTTTTGCATCCCTAATCAGACACTAACATAGGATGTTGTGTAAGTTTAAAGTATTACAACAAGTTGATTTGATATACATATATGTTACAATATCGTTACTACCATAACATTAATCCCTCTATCATGCCACATAGTTACCATTTCTTTTTCTGTGGTGAGAACATTCATGATCTACTTTTTAAGCAATTTGCAGGTATCATACAGTATTGCTAACTATAACCGTGACTTTGTACATTAGGTCCCCAGAACTTATTCACTTTCTCACTGGAAGTTTGTCCCCTTTGACCAAAATATCTGCATTTACCCCACTCTCCAGCTCGTGGTAACCTCCACCCTTCTACCCTACACTTCGGCACCATTCATTTGAAAAAGATTTGAGTGCCTACGTGTGTCCTGACTTTTATCACTGGGGATAGTAAATGTTCAGGATGCTATCACTATTAAAATGTATGATCAGACGTCAAGCTAATTGTTTCATTTATCTTTATTTTGAAAATAGAATATCCAAGCATTGGAATTCTCCCAGTGCGCCATATTGTTTTCTGACTCAGGAAATGTGCTAAAATATTTTCCCATAAATGTCTCTTTATCTAGTTTACACAGCAGAGCTCAATTTTATGGGTCACATCCTTGAAAAGAGTCTTCTAGCCATCCTAAAATTGACACTCCGCTACCCAATGTTCTTACATACTGACTTATTCTCAGGCATACTTACCTAAATTTTTATGAAATGTCACTGACAAATGATTGGAAATGATAGAGTTCTGACTCTCTCTAGAATATGATCTCTTTTAGGAAAAAAGGTTATGTCTGATTTGTTCACATTAATATCCCCTGAACTATGGTATGTATAGTAGATTCACAAAGAATATTTGTGGAAAATAGTGAATAAGTAACAAATGATTTTTGAATGAGTAAATAGCATTGAAAAAATTGAATGTCATCAAGCATGTTTTGTTTTTTTTTCTCTTAGAAACTGACTGTTGTTCTTGCCAAGAAAGGTGGATTGGGAACCGATGCAACTGCTACTTCTTTTCCGATGAGTTAAAAACTTGGAAAGAAAGTCGTGATTTCTGCGCTTCTCAGAATTCCAGTCTACTTCATATTCAAGACATAGATGAATTGGCATGTATTTAATTCTGGTTTCCTACATTTTTTTTGACATATAAAAATATGCTAAGAAAGCAGTATACTTAGATTTATCTTTAATTATGTAGTAAATGGATGATTATATTAGAACTAATGACTTAACTAATTTGCTACACCTTAAAAACAATCCTTATAAAATCTATATAAAATCCATTCACATCACAGGAATAAATATCAAGTTAGCATCCAGATAAAGTACAAGAAACTTTTTGGAGAGAAGTCAAAGAACAAATAATAGGCCATTTTTTAAATTCAAAGACTACTAAAACAACTTTGTAATTTTTAGTTTGTATATTGAATTTATAATTTCTTTTGTAATATATATCTTTTATCATCATTCCGGGATACAGTATGCAATAAGTATAGAAAGTATGATCAAAACATTACCCAATTTAAGAAAAGTTGACAAAATTCTCTAGCTGCGTGAAGAACCTGTTTTGAATATAAGTTGAGTCAAGTATATCTATGATACCGTTAATGTGGGATCAAATTAGATTGTAATCTGTGAAGGAGGTGTTCCATGAAAACTTTAACGTTTTTCTAACGTTTTTTATTCCTTTAAGAAGGAATATTTGGTGGTATTTATTTATGGATCACAAATGAATGGGTGCTTATGCCCATAAGGAAGAACATATGAGGGAAATGCCTATACTTTTTTTTTTTTAACTTTTTTTAAAGTTTATTTATTTTTGAGAGACAGAGAGAGCAAGCATGAGCAAGGAGGGGCAGAGAGAGAGGGAGACACAGAATCTGAAGCAGGCTCCAGGCTCTGAGCTGTCAGCACAGAGTCCAATGCAGGGCTCGAACTCACAGACTGTGAGATCATGACCTGAGTCTAAGTCGGACGCTTAACCGACTGAGCCACCCAGGTGCCCTGCACCTATGCTTTTTAAACTGGACATTAAAAATGATCTCGGTTTGTGTGATTAGAAGGCTGGATCTAATGCTACCACTTTGTTAAAAGTACATTATTCCCAGAGTAGACTCAAATTAAATTATCATGTTTGTCTCTGTTTCCAATCAGCATTTTATGAGGTTCAATACAAACTTTTACTGGATTGGGCTCCATTACAGTGAAGAACATGGTGCCTGGTTGTGGGAAAACAACTCCAATGTCTCCCAAGATCTGTAAGTTTCTGGCAGTCAAGGTCTTTTTTAGTTCTTTATGAGTTTATCTGTAGATCTCACCAGAGAATGTAACATTTGGGAACAATGTAGCAAGGATAACCTCTCTAAGGCATGAAAGTACAGAAAAGAGAGGAGATATAACAGAATATCAATTTTAGTTCCATTTAGGTCATTCAAACTTATGTTCAAGTGACATGAGGTTAGTGTATTTGTGACCATAAAACAGCTTTCAGCATTTTTTTGCCCTGTATAAGCATTTGGATGTGTATGTGCATGT
The DNA here is from genome assembly GCF_003009895.1 of Hyaena hyaena. Classification (NCBI taxonomy): domain Eukaryota; kingdom Metazoa; phylum Chordata; class Mammalia; order Carnivora; family Hyaenidae; genus Hyaena; species Hyaena hyaena. Next base: position 268,799 of record NW_024081735.1, read on the forward strand.
ACAGATGCTCAGGTTCACAGGAGCTGTCCAGGGAAAATAGTGTATCTATTATTTTATTTTCTCTTATTGAGCCCCATATTCTCGGCATCCTCCCGTGCTTCAAATATTCTGAACTTATTTTCTGTGTTTTGTAATCTTAGATCTCATTTTCAATCATAAGTATGGGATTTTCCGGATCAGGTAGTGATGAATTTTATGCTTGGATTTGTTTTCCTGGGCTAGAGTAACCAGTATATCTTTGAACAAAATAGAAGCAAAGCATATCGTATATCAAAGCCATTAATAACAACAGCAAAAAGATAAAATCCTTGACCTTAATGTTGTTGATTATGGAGGCAGTGATGTGTTTTTGTAATATTGTGCTCTGAAATTGTGAAAACGTGGCGTCTGAATTAAAAAACTTGACTCGTTGTGCTAATATTTCATTCAGGTGCTTTTAAAAGTTCTATCATTTAATTAAAACACTATTCCTGAATATGATTCCCTTTTCTAATATGTTAACATTTTATTTTTTGTTACAGATTGCCATTAGTTCAAAAATTTGATTCAAAGAAATGTGTGGTATATAGCCCAAGCCAAACTGCTTTGGATGAACCCTGTGGAAGTACATACCGTTTTATATGTAAGCAACAGCTTATTTAGGTGCTTCTTGGAGTGGAAGGGATGGATAATGAAGGTTCAGTGGTACTGAGAATATGACTTTACCTCTACTGTAGGGATCTGTAAAATGTTTCAAATTATGTCTTATGGCACAATTTTCATATATTTGAAACCTGTGTTTTAAGATTAATGAAATTCCCTACAAGCCAGCAATTGAACTACTAGGTTTTTATCCAAGGGATACAGGTGTACTGTTCCGAAGGGGCACATGCACCCTAATGTTTATAGCAGTGCTACCAACAATAGCCAAACTATGGACAGAGCCCAAACGTCCATCGAGGGATGAATGGATAAAGAAGGTGTGGTGTATATATACAATGGAGTATTACAATAAAAAAGAATGAGATCTTGCCATTTGCAACGACATGGATGGAACTAGAGGGCATTATACTAAGTGAAATTAGTCAGTCAGAGAAAGACAAATATCATCTGACCACTCATATGAGGAATTGAAGATACAAAATGGATGAACATAAGGGAAAGGAAGCAAGCATAATATTAAAACAAGGAGAGGGACAAAGCATAAGAGACTCTTAAATATAGAGAACAGACTGAGGGTTGCTGGAGGGGTTGTGGGGGGGGATGGACTAAAATGGGAGAGGGGCATTAAGGAAGGCACTTGTTGGGATGAGCACTGGGTGTTATACGTACGGGATGAATAACTGGAATATCCTCCTGAAATCATGACTGCACTATATGCCAGCTAACTTGGATGTAAATTAAAAAGTAAATAAAAATGAATAATTAATAATAAAATTGATGAAATTTCTGTACCTATATCTCAAAGTATAAAGCGTCAAGGTCAAGAAAGGAATATTTTGATTTAATGCATATGTTCAATATTAAATGTAATATATTTGTATGCCTTTATTCTTGTAAATTTTCTCTGTGGAAATTCAAATAAAATAATTCATATCAAATGATATATATCAATGTCCTTTCAGATCTTTGTAAGGCTGGATACCTGTATATCTGTGTTTTAATTTAGAGCTTAGAATGTCATATGACAGCTTTCTCATGTGTATCATCTGTCTTTAGAAGGGAACATATTTGTGTTTCTTTTCTTGATGGTCCTGAGTTCTTATAGAACAATTTTGAAACTTTTAAATGTTGCAAGGGTAAATAGAATCTTAGCCCTGATCACATAAATTTGCAATATTTATTTTTTCACTCTACCAATCTCTCTTGCCTTATGCTTATCCATCAGTAAATACTCACTGAGGTGTACATTGAAGATCTTAATCATTAATAAGTCCCAACCTTCTCCGTAAAAGTCATGTGTCAAATATTGAACAATTCCCTTCCTCTGTGGGGGAGGAACAAGCCATTTAACTGAAGGAGTTCTAGGTATGTCAAAGAGGGAGTGAGAACATAATAAGGCCAGGTATTTATGCCCTGGACTAGGTTTTCCTAACCTCACACATACAAAAATCTAATTCCCTTTTGTAAAACTATTATATATACATCTTTAAAAGTTTATATTGACATGTCTCTTTGCTTTCTATTTTTATATTTCAATTAAATAATAATTAAGAGCCTCACGTTGATTTTCAATAAAGAGCCAGGAAGAGAAAAGGACCTTGTGTGTGTTTTAGTTCTCAAAATAAAAACATAGTAAGACAACAAACTGAACTTTTCACATTCTCATATAAAGTTTAAGAGAAGAACACGTAAGTTATATCCTGAAAAAGACAAGATGATGTAAGTCAAACGTTTAACTTCGACTAGGAGAACACGCATTCCACTCTCTGGGTATTTAAAATGTTTGGGCTTTGTTTTCGTGTAAATTCAAAACAATATATTTTCAATTACATTAAAAATAGTATAGATAAACTTATAATGAAAGTCACTAGTCTTCTGTCCCAGTACCCCATCTTCCTCTCCTCCTCCCATAAGGCCATTTCCTCTGGGCTTTTTTGTTTGCTTTTCTCCTTGGAGTGGTTTTCTCTGCAGTGAACCAAGAACAGTCTATGTTTTATAAGTTTGTCCAGGATGAACCTGTGAGGGGCTGAAAGCCCGAGTCGCCATTTTACTCAGAATTTATGTATATTCATTACGATTTCAAGAGCAATGAGGGAACAGAAGGTGCTAAATATGATGGATGGTATCTAATTCAGAGAGTAATCCATGTCAAAAATGGTCTCTATTGAGAGAGGAAAATTACTGTAGCCTCCCAATTATAGCCCAGATGCTCTTTTCGAACTCCGTTATCATTTTCGGGCATTATGATGGAAAGAATACTAGTCTCCCACAGTAGTGTGTCTTTCTCACAGCATCAGGTCCATGACCATGAGACGCACACTTTATCTATCTTTCTATCTATCTATCTATCTATCTAGCTAGCTAGCTATCATCTAGCTATCTATTTATTTTTTACTTTAGAGAGAGAAAATCTTAAGCAGGTTCCTCACTCAGCTCAGAGCACAATGGTGGGGCTCCATCTCATGACCCTGGGATTATGACCTGAGCTGAAACCAAGAGTCAGACACTCAACTGACTGAGCCACCCGTGTGCCACAGCTACATTTCATTTTTACGATTCTTCCTCCCACTCCTACTTATAAGCTGCTTTCCTTCATCCTGAAAATATCTTTGTCATCACTGGGATAGGAAAGATTGTTTATGTAAAGGTCTTTCTACTAAATATCTCTTTTCCCTTCTAACGTGTCATTTCTGATTATTTTTCAGGGAAAAACATTATTTTACTTTTGTTCTATGAAATAGGCTCATAATGCACATGGAAGGATCTAGTTGGGTAAATATCTCAGTGTTGAATGTAAAACTAATGAAAGGACATGAGGAAATGTTGAAAACCCCCCACAAAATAACAATATAATACTGGCAAGGTATTATCCTTCCTGAATTTTATCTTGTTTCTTAAGCATATTACCCTAATATGTGTAATACATGTTACATATTGATGCATATCAAGTTATGGTAGATTTAGAAACTTAAAACAGCATATGTTTTTATGTTAGAGTATCTATGGGCCAGAAGCCGGGCCTGGCTTAGACCTTAGCTCAGTGCTTCACAAGGCTGGAATTAACGTTTTGGCCAGGCTGCATTCTTATCTGAAACTTAGAGTCCCCTTCCGTGTTTATTCAGGCTGGTGGCAGAATTCTGTCCTTTTGGTTGTAGGACTTAGACCCTCACCCCCAGTGGCTGTCCCCTCCATAGACAGTCACTTCAGGAATGCTTACTTCTTCAGGCCAGAAGGTGCACACTCCTCTCTCTCTCTCACCTCTGGAGTCATTTTTAAGTATTCAACTAAGTCAGGTGGAGCCATAATATTGTCTTTTGACTAACTGAAAATTGACTAATTTGTAACCTTAATCACACCTGAAATGTAGCCAGACCTTTCCATGTAATGTAATCTAATCGCAGAGAACACCCCATCACCTTCATAAATCTCACGGAAAGTCAAGGGCAGGAGACTGTCCAGACATAGGCCAGGGCATAGGAGTGTGAGAGTCATGTGTCTATCATACCAACAAAGCTTACAATATACACTGTAAGTGCTCCTACATAGTTGATTGCATGTAAACATTACCTTTTGATTCCTGGTAAGATAAGTAGGAAATGAAATCATAAATGTGAGGATAAATAGTACTTTTTAAATTTTTCCAATATATTAATTCTTAGTTCCTCCATTACTGACATTTAAGTTACCTATTAAAGATGATTTTTGTATAGCTGGCTTGAGACAGCTCTTTGCTTATCTTCAGGGATGCTGAGAGTTGGTAGTTTTTTGTTTGTTTGTTTGTTTTGTTTCATTTTAAGTGGGCTCCACATGGGGCTTGTACCCATGACCTTGAGATCAAGACCTAAGCTGAGATCGAGTCGGATGTTTGACCGACTAAGCCACCCAGGCGCCCCAAAAAGTTGCTTTGTGACTCTTGGCCATGGGTAGGGCCAGTGAGTTAGCTAAATAACTAAATAACTAAGAGAGTTAACATATAAACTAATATAAAAACTAATATAAAAATATATAAAAAATATAAGTTTTTTAAAGTTCAAACTTCCTGCATGGCACCTAGAACCAATTTGTTTACTTATAACATATACTTGATAATGAGTTAGATATCCTGTCTCGGCTATACAACCAGGCTATGCTGGAAACTTCTGCCTGAGCTCTCCTAAAACCAACTTTGGTCACATAAGTATCAGCACAAATATCAGCGGTTCCATTCTGAGATGAATCATGCCTTCGGGGAAGTAAGAAGAACACTGGGGAGGTTGGTCCTGCATGTTTTTTTTGGTCCCAAATGCTTATTAGAATTCTCTCCTGCTGTGTTATATCATTTGCCTTTTTAAAAAAGCCTTATATGGATATGCTAATTGGAGCCTTATAATTTCTTTCAATTACCTAAATCTTTGGAACATGTAAATGCCTTTTTTCATTTCCATCATTTGACACCTTTTGAATTTTTTCTCTTTATATCTTAAGTGTAGGGGTTATGAAACTTTCTCTGGAGATCTGGATAGTAAATATTTTCAACTTTTTGGACTAGTTTCTGTGGAACTATTCAGCTCTGCCATTCTAATGCAAATGAAGACATTGATAACGCATAAATGAATGGTTTGGCTGTGGTACAAGAGAACCTCATTTCCAAAAACAGATGGTGGGATAAATTTGGTCTCAGGGTCATAGTTGGCCAACACCTGCCAAATTGTCCAAAATGAGAATATGTATGTACCAATCCGATTTCCGCCTTGCCTTATCACATCTTATTAGTCATAAATGTACTTTTATAATTTGCTATATAAAATCAGTTGTGTCTTGGGGCACTTGGGTGGCTCAGTTGGTTAAGCGTCCAATTCTTGATTTCGGCTCAGGTCATGATCTCACAGTTCATGAGTTTGAGCCCCGCATTAGGCTCTGTGTTGACAGTGCAAAGCCTGCTTGGGATTCCCTCTCTCTCTCTCTCTCTCTCTCTCTCTCTCTCTCTCTCTCCCCCTCACTTATGCTCTCCCCTCCTCTCTCTCTCAAATTAAAATCAATAAACTTAAAAAAACAGCTGTGTCATACATTATTAGTTCATTATATAAGGTAAAAATCCATTAAGTATGTGTGTTAGCCAAACGACAAGGTATGTGCCAATGATCCTCAGCTTCTGGTGTACATACCTTTGTACGATTTCTTTCCACATTGTACGAGGGTTGATCTGGGTCACCAATGGAACATAGCAGAAATGATAATATGCCCCCTCTCGCGTTAGATCATAAGGATAGTATGGCTTCCTCCTCTTTTCTCTCTCCCATATCACTTGATCTGGGGGAAGCCAGCTACTGTATGATGAGAAACTGTATTGACAGGACCATGTGACAAGGAACTGAAGCCTCCAATGGACAGCCAACCAGGAAATGAAGTCCAATGGCAGGTAATGAGACTCCCTCTTCTTTGACAGCCTCTGACTCTCCAGCCTCACACAAGCCTGCGGATGACACAGGCAGCCCTAGTCAGCATCTTGATGGAAACCCCATGAGACACCTTAAGCCAGATTCATTCTACTGGCTTGTTCAAAGATTCCTAACCCTCAGAAATTGTGTGATATAATACCTGCTTATTTTTAAGCTACAAAGTGTTGGGATAATGTATTACATGACAATAGATAATTCAGCTGTTGGCACTCAGAAGAGAGGAGCTACGATAAAGAAAAAAATAAATTAAGTGCTTGAACCATGGCAGTGGATAGAAGCTGGAAGTTCTAGAAAGACTGAAGCCTTCTAGTGAAGGCTTACAGGGAAGTAAGAAACATGTTAGGAAATGGAGTAAGGGGAGTTCTTACTGTTCGATGACATAAAGTTTAGCCTCACTATTGTCTGTCATTATGTGGAAAGTAGAACACGTACCCAAGAAATTGAGCGAACTAACTAAAGTTATTTCTAGTCAGATCATTAAAGGTAGGCCCTGGTTTCTTCCTCCAGCTTATATTACAATATAATAGGAGACCTATAAGCTAATGGGAGGCCTTTAAAACAAGAGAGAATCAGAACTCACTGGTTTTGAAGATTCTTTAGTTTCTTCAAAAGTAAAAAAAGAAAAAAAAAAGCCAAAATTAAGATATGGATTCTGAGCAAAGACCAAATCCAAGGTGCTCTCAGGGAAGCTTCACACAAAGAAAAAGCTATGGGTAAAGATGTAGAATTCTCTGTTAAGATTATAGAAAGAGAAAAGGTGTTGTCTCAGTTCAGTAAAACAAAAGATGCTTTTATGAAGAGTATACTTCACAGATCATCCTGGTTAAACAGCAAGGCTTCTGGGAAGCTTAAAGACATTTTTCCTCAGCCATCTCAGCAGAAGCTTCATGAAGAGAAAAAGAGATTTATGTGTTTGCGTTCTTGGGAATGAAGCGAACCCCAGTAAAATTCATAGGAGACTCCAAAAAATTTTTAAGATCATATTGTATCAACAAAAGCATGGCCAATTTGAACAGAAGAGGACAGAGTCAGTAAAAATACATACATGCACACATACAAACACATGTATGTACTAATGTATACACAGACACACATAAATGAGAATCTTGGTCCCCCAAAATATTTGCAAGTAGGAAGCACCTAAGGAAACTATGAAGTCACAAGCAAATGCTGTCTTTCATTAAAAAGGAAGAATGAGGGACGCCTGGTGGCTCTGTCTGTTGAAGTCCAACTCTTCTTGATTTTGACTCAGGTCGTGATCCCAGGGTTGTGCTGAGCATGGATCTTGCTTGAGATTCTTTCTCTTTCTCCCTCTGCCCCTCCCCCTCACTGTGCACTCAATAGATAGATAGATAGATAGATAGATAGATAGATAGATAGATAGATTTTAAAAAGGGAGAATGATTCAGAGGAGAGAACCAAGAACATAGGTTGGTCCAAGAATTATGGAGAGTCATTTTGGGGCAGAAGTTAGACTCAATCCTAATCAAGTATCCTTGATATATTATTATATATTATTATTATTATTCCATTGTATAATATTATACATATAAATATATTTTGTATTATATAATAGAGATAGATGTCTATCTATTATCTGTCCATTCATCTTTCATCATCTATCACCTACAGCACATTTTATTTTTCCATTTATCTGTCGTGGGCATTGAGGTTGTTTCCATATCTTGGCTGTGGTGAATAGAGCCACAATGAACTCAGCAGTGTTAACATCTCTTTGGATTCTGATTTCAATTCTTTTGAATACATATTCAAAAGTAGAATTGTGGGATCATATAGTATTTTATCTCCATACTGCTTTCCCTAGCAGTCACACAATTGTGCATTGCCACTAACAGTATGCAAATGTTCTAATGCCTCCACATCCTGGCCAACACTTGGTTTTTATGTTTTTGTTTTTGTTTCTGACACAGTCTAACACGTATCAGATGGTATCTTTCTGTGGCTTTGATTTGCATTTCCTTAATCACTAGTGATATTGAGCATCATTTTATGGGCCTGTCGACTATTTGTAAGTCTCCTTTAGAAAAATGTTTACTCAAGCTAAAATTAACTCGGGCAACAACAGATGTTTGTGATGATGCAGAGAAAGAGGAACCCTTTTGCTCTGCTGGTAAGAAAGCAACCTGGTGCAGCCATTCTGGAAAACAGTATGGAGGTTCCTCAAAAAAAAAAAAAAAACAAAAAAACAACTGAAAACAAAGCAATGCATGACCCAGCAATTGCACTACTAGGTATTCATCCAAAGGATACAGGAGTGCTGATGCATAGGGGCACATGTACCCCAATGTTTATAGTAATGCTATCAACAATAGCCAAAGTATGGAAAGAGCTCAAATGTCTATCGACTGATGAATGGATAAAGAAGAAGTGGTATATATATAATGGAATATTTCTCAGGGATTAAAAAGAATGAAATCTTGCCATTTGCAACAATGTGGATGTTGTTTATTCAATATTTAATGTTTATTCAAAACTTAGCCCATTTTTCAATTGCTATTAGTTTTTTTGTATGGAATTGTAAGAATAATTTATATATTTTGGAAATTAACCTGTTACCAGATATATGGTTGGCAAGTATCTTATCCTATTCCGGAAGTTGTCCTTTCACCCTGCTGATGGTTTCCTTGATTTGCAGGAAGTTTTTAGTTTGATGCAATCCCACTTGTTTATTCTTGGTTGTTTGCCTGTAATTTTGTGTCATATCCAAGAAATAATTACCGAGACCAATGTCTTAAAGATTTTCTCCTGTGTTTCCTTTTAGGAGATTTACTGTCTCAGGTCTTTTGGTTAAATGTTTAATCCACTCTGAATTGATTTTTGTGTATGGTGTGAGCTAAGAGTCTGATTTCATTCTTTGCACGTGGATAACCAGTTTTCACAGAGCCATTTGCTGAAGAGACTATCCTTTCTCTATTGTGTTTTGTTTTTGCTCTGTGTCAAAGATCAGTTGACTGTATATGCATAGATTTATCCAGGATCTCTATTGTGTTCCATTGATCTATATCTCTTTTCATGCCAGTACCATATTGTTTTGATTACTACAGCTTTGTCATATAATTTAAAGCTAGGAAGTTTGATGCCTCCAGCTTTGTTCTTCTTGCGTAAGATCACTTTGGCTATTTGAGATCTCTCGTCATTCCAAATGAATTTTAGGATTTTTTTTTTCTATTTCTGTACACAGTGCCACTGGGATTTTGATGGAATTGCACTGAATCCAAAGGTCTTTTTGAGTAATATGGACATTTTAACAATATAAACTCTTCTGATCCCACCAACCAGCCTGGCCAGATTTTTGGGGTATTTCTAACTCTTGTATTAGTTCAATGCACTCTGCTCTTAGCAGCCCCCAGTCATCTAGTGTGTGCAAGTCTTCAGCGTTTTGACAGAAGGGACATCAAATACAGTTTCTCAAGAAGCCTCCATCAAAGCTGGTTATCAAATGGTCTTTCCATGCTTTAATTCCCCAGGGAGAAGCTAGGAGCCAGAGGGTTTTGTCCACTCTCTCTGTGTTGGGCCAGGAGGAGGGTGTGCGGAGCTATGGTAACTTCCTTCCCACTCTGTTGTCTCTGTTCTTAGTGGTACCAGGCAATGAGACTCTGCTGGGTCACGCCAGCCCTTCAAGACAAGCTAGACCGAAGCCAGTCTTATGGGAGATGCTCCAAAAAGTTAGAACATTGGATGTGTAGTCCACCTCTTTTCCTCCCCAGGGAGAAGCTGGGAGTTGGAGATTTTAATTTTTTCACTCATTGCTGACCTGGCGGCGAGAGCTATGAGACTATGATGACTGCCAGGCTACCCCACTGTTGCTGTCCTCACTGCGGCTGGATTACACCGAGTGTAATCAGCACTCTGAAATAGGCTAGACAGTCTAGTCATTTGGGTAGCCGCAGGAGAAGTCAGGGCATTTAGACTATCTCCTCCCTCCACAGGGAAAGCTGACAACTGGGAGTTTCCTCCTAACTGAATAGACCGGAACCAGGAGTAAACATGATGACAAAGGGTGTCTCAGTTTTCCCTGTTGGCTTCAAAGTGCGTAGTTTTGCATTCACCAGGGTGCATGAAACTCCTCAGTTAGCTTTAGAATTGCTCACAAAGGGATTTTTCCTATGAATTGTTATTGAACCCGTGTGTTTGTGGTTGCAAGCAGGGTCAGGGATTTCCTATTTTGCCATCTTGCTGATGTCATTTGGTTAATTTTTTCCCTAGAAGTGTAAATAAAAATAAGCATATTATATATGTATTTTTATATACACATCTCTAGCCTTGAGGGATATAAAAATAGAGATTTATTCACTCTGTTTCTAATTTACATCTAAATCAGATTTGAATTACACTCACATACAGTTTAACTGGATTTATTTGGACATAAATATTGCCCTGTGTAAGTGTAAGAATTGCTGCTGGATTCATCTCATGACTGGGAGACTGATTGCCGTTGTAAACAATGCCGTAAAATAGCTTCTTATGGCACTAGCTAGGACTTTTAATATTTTCTAATTACCTGCTATGATTTTCTGAACAATATTCTTTGAGATGCTTCTAGCTCCTATAAAATCTGTGTTGTAAAATCCAGTGTGCTACTCTTTCTCTGTACATTTTTATCTGACCCTGCATTGAAGTTGTTAGACTTGCATTTTTTTTCCAGCTATTATGGGCTACAGCTATTTGTTAACACCACAAATTGGGCCACCCGGGTGGCTCAGTGGGTTAAGCGGCTGACTCTCAATTTTAGCTCAGGTCGTGATCCCAGGGTTGTGGGATTGAGCCCTGCATAGGGTTCTGCATTGAGCATGGAACCTGCTTGGGATTTTCTCTCTGTCTCCCTCTCTGCCCCTCTTCCACTCTCCCACATGCACTCTCTCTCTCTCTGAAAAAACAAAAACAAAACAAACAAACAAAAACATTAAATAAATAACACAGAGGTACTGCAAGAGAGCCAATGCATACACGGAGAACATAGTGGCCTCAGTTTAACATTTCAGAATGCTTCTTCATTGATAAGGTAGGAGTCTTCCATGCAGGCTTTTACTGCATAAGAATATGAAGTGTATTTTAGAGTAAGGATCTAAAAGAAAAGATGCTTTAATGAGCATACCAGCTAAGGCTCCAGTCTCATATTGCAAAGAGACTGCCTGATTTCAAATACCCCCATCACTCACACAGATATATAAAATTAATAAGAAAAGCAAATAAAACCACACAGGACCCATGACCTTTCAGCATCTGATGATTCAGAGTACTACCACTTTCAAATTAGCTGTAGGTAGAGGAAAGAAATTTAACAGGGCGCTTGCTCCAGCCTGCTACTTAATGGGCACGGTGCAGCATCGAGGGTTTGTCCTTAAAATATTCTAGGAAAAAGACAACAGAAGATGTTGATGGAGCACAGACATCATCAATCCAGGAGGATTAAAGTGCAGTCATAAATTCCAGAATACTTACCGTAGTTTGGGACCTGGTAGTTTTATAAGGGGTTTGAGACATAAGACAGGTGAGAAACTTGGAAAAACACTTTTATTTTCCTGTGAAAGAAAGGGATAATAAAGAAGAGGCGATGCCTCTTAGAATTGTGGCTGAAAGTAAAAAAGAATAATAATTATTATTATGGGGATTTAGGAATCCCAAAGAAAGGAAAAAGAAAAAAAAGACCTGCCTTTGCCTGTACCTCCCCACCCAACCTAGCACGTTGCTCGACATGCTTAAAGGAAACTGCGCAGAACAGCACAGAGCTGACAGAAGAGGGCGCTCTCTAACCAAGAACGTTGACCATTAAATGAATAAGAATAGAAAAAAAGAAAGACTACATCTACATGAAACCTCTTTAACAATTCAAGGAAGTGAATACAGTATTTTTTTTTTACCTACAAAAGTCATCCATCTGAAAAAAAGAAAACAACCACAAAAGCTGATGAAAACGGTCTTGCAACACTGCATTAGGTACAATATGCTCACACAGTCATAAGAGAGAACAGAAATGCAAAAAAAAAAAAACAAAAAAACAAAAAAAACCCACCAAAAAACCCCAAACAAACAAACAAACAAACCCCAAAAAACCAGGTGAAATGAAGCAGAAGTGGATGAAACTCAGCAAAGCAAAAGATTGCCTGAAACAAAGTGAGGAACAGAGATTTACAAGGCAAACGGAAACAATAACACAGGCGCTGCAAGCCTTTCTCAGAGGTCTGAACAGAGTCAAAGAAGTACACCCGGAGAGGAGGACTCCATGAGGCCAAAAAAAGACACTTTCTAGTCCTAAAAGATACCTGCTACTCTGAAGATTAAACACTTATGAATCTATTCAGTAACAGTGACTATATAATATAAAAATTACTATAGATGCAAGAAGAAATAGTAACACATTGATAAAAGGTGATTTTAACAGGCTGCTCTTAATATAAGATCAAGTTTGAACATAAAAATAAGATATGTTATAGATGCTCTAAATAATCCAGTGTGCTACTCTTTCCCTGTACGTTTTTACCTGACCCTGCATTAAAATTGTTAGACTTGCATTTTTTTCAGCTATTATGGGCTACAGCTGTTAAAACTGCACATTGGGGCACCTGGGTGGCTTAGTTGGTTAAGCGCCCAACTCTCAATCAGTATGGTAGGTATTTTAGATATATATTGACTATTATATAGTGATAGAAAATATACCTTCTTTTTAAATGCATTTAAAACCTCCACAAATATTGGCTATATAAAATTTGGAAAAAGAAATGTATGGATATTTTCTCATCTGTATGAACTACATACAAATACTTATGTGTGTGTGTGTGTATATATATATGTACGTGTATGTGTTTGTGAGGATTCTAGAGGGTTTTACTTTGCAGAAAAAGTCTTAAGGTATTCCACTGATTTATCTCCACTCCTTATTAACATTGTTCTCGTGGTATAGCCAATATACCTAGGCTAAAAACCATAGATAGAAAGATAAAAATATTTTAAAAACTCTCTATATTTGCACATGTATGGTAATATATCTAAGTAATATGAGAGAGTTGATGATAAACCTGTCTAATAATAAGAAAAAAATAAGTTAACAGGATATGGAATTCATATGCAAAAATAAATAACACTCCTTTACACAAATAAAACCAGTAAAAAAACATGATGAATGAAAAACTCTTACACTAAAGATAAATAAGATGAAATATTTGGGAATAAACTTAACAAGGACTATTCAAAAATCTATACAAAAATGTAAAACATTCCTGGAAGAGAAAAAATACACTTTAAAAAGGTAAGGACATCTATATTTGGCTAGGATTTTTTCTTTTTTTAATTGTTTACTGTTTATTTATTTTTGAGAGAGTGAGAGAGAGCATGACCAGGGGAGAGGCAGAGAGAGAAGGAGACACAGAATCCGAAACAGGCTCCAAGCTCTGAGCAAGCATTCAGCACAGAGCCTGACATGGGGCTTGAATCCACAAACCATGAGATCATGACCTGAGTGGAAGTTGGACGCTCAGCTCAACTGAATGAGCCACCCAGGCGCCCCAATAATTTGCATTTCTAAGTCATTTTTATTCTGTGAGATCCAGCTCAAAATCCAGTTGCTATCTGAATTCTCTCTTTCCTGAATGCTTCCTGGAATGGTCCCTTACTCTTCCACAATCATGTAGCACTTCTTTCATAACTCACTTTAGTGATTTCAGTGCCATTCATTCAAATACTTGAATCCTTACCATAAGCTATGTTTTATGGTCACTAAGGAGAGAAAAACAAGGAAGATGCTATCACCTCTGGAGGAAAATAATGAAAATTCTACCATTGAACTGCCTAGTTTTCTTTTTTAAAATTTTTAATTAATTAATTAATAGAGCAAGAGTGGGCAGAGAGCAATGGAGAGAGAGAGAGAGAGAGAGAGAGAATCCCAAGCAGGCTCTGCACTGTCAGCTCAGAGCCTGATACGGGGCTTGAACTTACAAGGTTATGACCTGACCCAGAGTTGGATGCTTCACCAACTGAGCCTCTCAGATGCCCTAATTTTCTTAATTTATTTAAGACTTAACAAAAAAAATTGCACCAGTACACAGGGTCTTTCCTGGCTCAGGAGATGTGTAAATGTATTCCCTCTGTTTGCTAGCTTTTCCCATTTACTTCTCCCTCTAGTTAACTCTTATTCACCCTTAAGAGCTCAGGTTATGGGTCATTTCCTAAAAAAGACTTTATTTCCATTTCATTCCCTGCTATGTGTTGTTATAGCATATTAGATTTCTTTTTTTTTTTTAATTTTTAAATGTTTTATTTATTTGAGAGAGAGAGAGTGCATGTGGGGGAAGGGCAGAGAGTGAGGGCGGGGGGAGAGGATCTGAAGTGGGCTCCATGCTGACAGCAGAGAGCCCAATGTGGGGCTCAAACTCTTGAACCATGAGATCATGACCTGAGTTGGAGTCAGACACTGAACCGACTGAGCCACCCAGGCACCCCATACTAGAATTCTTTTAATGCTTTCCATGAGAATCGTTTACTATAATTAATAAAGTATTGGTAATTTTATCATTTTACCCTTTAATCTGTCTTTTATAATATAATGTAAAAAAGTGTTTTGACATAAAATAATGTAGCAAAAGTTATTATATGAATGTAGGATTGCTAACTTCCATGACACTTGAGCATAAACTTGGAAGTCCTGGGTCGGGCTAAATGTGTTTTTCCTTTACAAATATTTTCTTTTCTATAATCTCATGGCCTAGACATGTTCTATTCATTGCAGCGTTTTGAAATTATAAAATAATTTTCTGAATGTCTTAATTTTCATTTTACATGCATTTTAGAATGTTAAATACATAGCTATTTATGTTTTCAACATGCTTCTTTTCTTGGCAATTATTCAACACATAAAGATTCACACCGAATAACAAACATCAACTTTACTTCAGTGATTCATATGGTCCTCCTAAAGTGAGAAGTTTTAGCCTCACTTTTCTGAAAGAAAAAATGTCAATGCTTTTTGTCTCTTTCTAAATCAACATATGGACATTCTTTCTATTAAAGCTGAAAATGCACACAATAGTTTGCTCATATATGTTACCTGTGATATTATGATATAACAATAAGTGTACATCTAGTCTTCCTTCCTGGTTCCTGAATTAGTTTTGAAATCCCTTGTAATTTCTTGAATGAAAGAAGTGAACAGAGCATCTTTTGTCATTCATCATAAGCCCATTTCAACAATATCTGAATTTATGCTGAACAGGTGACTCTTGGACCACCTGGGAAACCAACCTTATGAACAGAGGGATAGAACTTTCAGCTCCATGCTCAGACCTGCAGGGAGAGGAGAAGGGCTGGAGACTGAATTCAGTCAGTAACAGGCAATGATTTCATTGCCATGCCGACATGATGAGGCCTTCATTAAAAAAAAACTTAAACAAAGGGATTCAGAGAGCTTCTGGGTTGGTGAACACATCCACATGCTGGAAGAGTGGTGCTCCTTTCTAGAAAGGTCATGGAAGCTTCATGCCACTGCCCATATATTTTGTTCCAGGCATTCTTCCATTTGGTTGTTCTTGAGTTGCACCCTGTATAATAAATTAGTAATAGTAGGTGAACTGTTTCTCTGGGTTCTGTGAATCATTCTAGCAAAATATCAAACCTGACAAGGGGGTTATAGAACCTGCAATTTGTAGCCAAATCAGATGGAAATTGTAGGTAATCTGGGGACCCACTACTTGTGATTGGCATGTAAGGTGGAGAGTGAGGAAGTCTTGTGGGACTGAGTCCTTACCCTTTAGGGCTATGTTAATTCTGGGCAGTTGGTGTTGGAATTGAATTAAATTAAATTAAAATTAAATTAAATTAAATCCAGTCAGTGTCTATCAAAAACTGTACAATTGCTTGCTCTGGAAATACCTGGTGTCAGAAATGAAGTGAGTAGAGAAAAACATAGCTCACTTTCATTATCCAACCTCAGAGGGGAATAAAGTTGATGGTCTTTCCTAATAAGCCTGTGTTCTAATAATTGGAAGTCTGACAAATACTTGGAAATATGTAGTTCACATGCTGATTACTCCTAGACTTTCTTAGAGTTCAGGTAGTTCATTCCCTAATTAAATGAATTTATCACACATATATTTTTTTCTCTTTCTTGTCTTAATGCTTCTTGTCTTTATCTTATCCATTAGCAAAGAAGTCATTTCTACATTTGAAGGTCTTTTTTTCCAATAAATCCTGAAAATTCATTTCTAAAAGTCATGGGTTAAACACTACACATTTCTTTTGTATGACTGTTACATATATAATTTAAGAAGTTTGCCATCCCGATTTTTTCTAGTTATGTTATTTCATCATGGATTTTTTTAATTGAAAAGCATTTGACATATAAATGTACATGTAAGGTGTACAACATATTAATTTGATACATTTATATGTTGTAATATGATTACCATCATGACGATGATTAGCCCCTCTATCACCTTACATAATTATTTCTTTTCTGTTGTTGGAACAGCAAGTTCTAGTCTCTTAGCAACTTTTATGATTATAATACAATATTGGTGTCTATATTCACTATATTATGTCCAAGCTCTCTAGAGCTTATTTGCTAGTGCAAATCTGTACCCATAAGCAACATCTGTCCTTGTCTTCATTTTATTTCTAGTTATATATTTCAACTAAAACAATGAAAATTGAGAATCAAAATTCGGTGACAGTGTACGAAGACTTAAGGAATAGGAAAGCAGCTCTTTCATTTATTTCTCAAGATATAAATCCAATAGGAATGCAAAGAGGAACAGTTCCCTTGAATGAAGGGAAAGATGCACCTAAGTTACACAATAAAAGATGTAGATTAGAAAATAATAATTTAAAATGTTTGAACTCTAAATATATCCACCGTGCTTCCTGCATATTGGCACAGTTTTGTGTCTACCATCTATGTGGTTTCAAAGTAATAGATCATAAATTTAAAATAAATCCTTAGTACCTAAGTTCCTTAGTACCAAGGAACTTATAATGAAAGTCACCAGTTTTCTGTCCAGTCTATCCCCTTTCCCCACCCCTTTTCTTTCTTTTTCTTTTTAATTTTTTAAGGTTTATTTATTTTTGAAAGAGAAAGAGTGGGGGGGGACAGAGAGAGGGAGACACAGAATCTGCAGCAGGCTACATGCTCTGAACTATCAGCACAGAGCCTGATGTGGGGCTCAAACTCACGAACCTTAAGATCATGACATGAGTCAAAGTCCAACGCTTAACCAGCTGAGCCATCCAGGTGCTCCCCCACCTCCCTGTCTTCAGGTAACCTCTTTTGGTTTTGCAAGAGACTTCTTTCTGTAATGAAATGAGAGTCATTCTCTTTCTATTTAACCACACCATATAGATAGATACAAGGATGATCGCTTAAACATCATTACCCTATTAGGTGTCCAGGTATCCATCCATCCTTTTGAGATCTTTTAAGCCTACATTACAATTGCAAAGGACTGGAGGTCCAAATGGTCTAAAATAGGATGGTGGTGTCCACTTGCAGAAGGAAATCCACACCAGGAGCTGTCTCTCTCAAGAAGGTGATGGCTTATGCTCACTCAGAGACTGAGTGCTGCTCCTAGAGAGGCTCTGTGTGCTCTTTCAGCTCTCTATCATGTTAGAGCACTGATGACAGAAGATGCTGGCTTGGGGGCGCCTGGTGGCTCAGTCAGTTAAGCGTCCAACTTGGGCTCAGGTCATGAACTCATGGTTTGTGGATATGAGCCCCACATCGAGCTCTCTGTTGACACCTCAGAGCCTAGAGCCTGCTTCAGATTCTGTGTCTCCCTCTCTCTCTGCTCCCGCCCCTCATGCTCTGTCCCTCTCTCAGAAATAAACATTTAAAAAAATACTTTTTAAAAATAAGAAAGAAGCAATAGTATTTTTGACAGTACTTTACAGTATATTTTGACTTCTGAAATTATGAAAACGTTTTGCATTCTTAAGAATGCATTTAAATAACTACCAAAACCAATGAATGACAACAAAAAATTAAAAGAAACTGAAACAAATTGAATCTATGTCAAATTAGCGATATTACTGTACAGAAAAAAGAATTACAAGAGACTAAAATACAGTGGTAAAATTAAAAGAAACTGAAACAAATTGAATCTATGTCAAATTAGCGATATTACTGTACAGAAAAAAGAATTACAAGAGACTAAAATACAGTGGTTTCTTACTGTTGTTTTTAAATGTAAAACCAGTTTATTCTTTGAACAAAACCATTTGCAAGCAATCAAAAACAGTATGTGGCAGTCTTTTTAGTTATCATATTGGTAAAGGCATTTTGAAATTATCATATGCATGATATAGATAAAAGTAAATAAGCAATTTTATTAGTATCACACAAGAACAAGAAATCAGTGTAAGACAAAGATCCACCTAGAAAAATCAAAGTATTTAGGTAAAGAACCCGTCATTTTATTTTATTTTATTGTTTTAAAATTTTTAATGTTTTTTATTTATTTCTGAGAGAGAGAGATAGACAGTGTAAGCAGGGGAGGGTCAGAGAGAGAGGGAGACACAGATTCTGAAACAGCCTCCAAGCTCTGAGCTAGCTGTCAGCACAGAGCCCGACGCGGGGCTCAAACCGACGAACCGTGAGATCATGACCTGAGCCGAAGTCAGACACTTAACCGACTGAGCCACCCAGGCGCCCCTAGAGCCTGTCATTTTAAATTTGAATTGAAATATAGAAGTATGGCTTTTGAAATTACATATATTTCTTAGTGTGATACACCAAAAGTTATAAAAGCAATGGCATTCCAGTTTAATAAACACCCCCAGTCACTAGATTATCATGTTCAAATATTAACAATTATTAATGGCAACCAGGATTCTTTGGAGAAATAAGCAATTTCAGATAGGACAGGAAGCATTAGATACACACACACACACACACACACACACACACACACACACGGATAATTTCTTATGCCAGATCACAAAAGAAGCTATAAAACAAAACTTAGATGGAAATAGTGTGTAAAGGACTCAGGAATCAACTCAAAGTTGTTTCCACTAGCAATTTTAAAATTTGAAATGATAATAACAGGTTTAAGTAGAAATATGGTAATGACTCCTATGGACAGAAACAAATCAAATATCAAAGATTGCATGAATTTATAATTTTATGTGAAAAGTTATTGTCACAATGAAAGATTATCAGAGACAAAATTGATTAGTCTGAAAATTCATAGAATTTAGTAAAAATTAAACATTTGCCCTGCCTTTTGTTAGTGAATTCCATTTCAAAGAATTCAAAGAGTTCAGAAATGAAGTTTGGGGGGGGGGACAATCTCACCCAACAAATGCAGAAAGAATGATAAGATTAGAAAACTTCCATTTTGCAAATATTTGTAAAATAATGGAGCTAGGCAGGAATCATCAGTTGATTTTAAAATCATTAGGTGAAACTTTGATGAGGAAGCTTATATTATAGCAAACAGGCTTAGGCCATGTGAATCCATGAAATAATCTTAGTTTTACAGTTAGTTTGTATATAACACATGGGGAAGCTCAGTATTGTTTACCATACTGGAAGATAAAATATTGATAACAAAACCACATTGTGAAAGTTTTTTGACCAAAAATAAACAGAGAGAACCTCAATATAATGAATCCTCTATATTTGACTATCAGTTAGCAGGAAATTTAAGGAGTAGAGAAAGAGACCATACTTAGAGGAAGCAATCACACTAATATAAAATGTAAGGCTTTAGGAAAAACAAATGACTATTTTCTTTGCCAAATCATAACATGAATAAAACAAAGAGAAGAAGTGTGAAAAAAGTGTGAAATAAATAAAGATGATCAGTTAGAGGTGCACACTGAATAGTCAAAAGTAATATGATAAGATGAGTCTTGTTTTCAAACTGGGACATATGAGAAAAATTGGAAGGTATACATAACACCGGAATGAAAAACAATGTTGCTGGTGAAGTTGGGTGAGAGATACCTGGGTGCTTAGTATATTCATTCTTTCTACTTTTATGTATCTTTGTAACTGCTATAAAATCAAAAGATAAAGTGGCAAATTAATGAAATGTAAACAAAGAATAAGAGAGAAATGAATATGGAGATGAACAAAAATTGAGTTTCCTATCAAAATTCCTATCTTCCAGTAAAGAAACTCTGAAGAGATGTACATTAGGAAGAGAAAATAAGATAGAAGGAGACTATGGTACAAGAGAAAAGTAGAATAGGAAAAAAATGATAAAAGTGATAAAAACCGCCTCCAATTTACTTGTCTATTTTTATCCTTTTTTAAAATGACAGCTCTCTGTGAGTCTGATCTAAAATGAAAATGTATCATTCAATTTGAAATGTGCTGCGGTGGCTCAAGAATATGTTCATCATCACATACATAAAGCCACTGTAATAAATGGTCTGTCGGGAAGCGGGGCCACCATCAGGACACTTGTGTCTCATGCCTGTGTCGCCGGCCGTCTCCCTCCGCAGAGGTTCAAAGCAGCTTTGTGTCCCAGGGGAATTATGAAGCAGATTGTTCTAAAAAAAAAAAAAAAAAAAAAAAAAAAGTGTGCGGAGCTGCTTGAATATGCAATGTTTATAATAAAACAAAACTGATGATAAATTGTCACGCTATCTCATTTGTCCTCATCTCAGAATACAGAGACGGTGGTTGCACAACATTGTTAATGTACTAAATGCCATGATTTGTTTATTTTAAAATTGTTAACTTTAGGGGTGCCTGGGTGGCTCAGTGGGTTGAGAGCAGACTCAGGGGTCATGGGATCAGGCTTGCATCATCCTGCTTGGTGCTGAGCGTGGAGCCTGCTTAAGATTCTCTCTCTCTCTCTCTCTCTCTCTCTCTCTCTCTCTCTTCCTGCTTTGTGCTTGCTCTCGCTTGCTCCCTCTCTATATATAAAATTTAAAAAAATAATAAAATAAATACAATTGCTAATTTTATATTATGTGAATTTCACCTCAATAAGTTATTTTAAAAATTCATTTTTCTTGGGGCACCTGAGTAGTTAAGTCAGTTAAGAAAGAGTCCAACTTCAGCTCAGGTCATGATCTCATGGTTTCTGAGTTCAAGCCCCACATCAGGCTCTGTGTTGCCAGCTCAGAGCCTGGAGCCTGCTTCAGATTCTGTCTCCCTTTTCCCCTGCTCCTCCCCAGCTTGTGCTGCCTCCATCTCTCTCTCTCTCAAAAATAAAGAAACATTAAAAAAATTGTAATCTCATTTTTTCTTTAAACTTGGCAATGAAAGAGCAAAATAGCATGGAAAGTGGGAAAAGTGAATAAAAATACGACTAGGAAAAATCCAAAGATACGTCAATAATTAAAATTATAAATTCTCTGATTTTTCCTATTAAATGATATATTGATAAATCAATTAATAATTTCTATGTCTTTGAACCAAAAAAATTTAGACTGTTTAGACATTTATTTGTAGTTTAACAGAGTTACAGCAAATGCATAAATCAGAGAAAACCGATCAAACAAGAGTTTGCTGATCTCTACTGACATTATATAAAATAAGATATAAGACAAAGTGTGTTATCAAGAAGAGTCAAATTAACTGCAACATGGCAAAAAAAGAAAGAAAGAAAGAAAGAAAGAAAGAAAGAAAGAAAGAAAGAAAGAAAGAAAGAAAGAAAGAAACCCTAACTCACCAGGAAGATATAATATCCTCAATAAGTATACATTTAATAAGATATCTTCAAGACGCATAAAACATATGTTAAGGAAAATGGGGGAAAAGGAATCCACCTTCATAGGGAAATATTTGGAAAAATCTCTCTAAATTACTCAGATATGAGATAAACTCAACCAATAAGATGTAGATGAGAAAATGAACAATTTTATCTATTGACGTATACAGAATTCTATCCTAAATAGAGAATATGATTGTTGCCAACCTTATAGAAGACAAATAAATATAGACATATATATTCAATAAATGACCAAAAAGCATATTTCAACAAATTTGGAGGTTAAGTATCTGTGAGCTACTTTCACAAATGTGAAATTAATTTAGAAAGTAAAATTAAAGATAAACTATTCATTGCTTGGATGTTTTAACTAAAAATATTAGCTATTTAGAAATAAGTGGTAGTGAAATTATTGTGTATCAAAAGATCTGGGAAATTAGTGAATCAAGAGACCAATTTATTTTATTTTATTTTTTCATTTATTTCTGGAAGAGAGAGAGAGAGAGACAGTGTGAGCAGGGGAGGGTCAGAGAGAGAAGGAGATACAGAATCTGAAGCAGGCTCCAGGCTCTGAGCTGTCAGCACAGAGCCCGACGCGGGGCTCGAACCCACGAACCGCGTGATCATGACCTGAGCCGAAGGAAGACTCAACAGACTGAGCCACCCAGGCACCCTTCAAGAGACCAATTTAAAATGATAGCAGCAGGGGCGCCTGGGTGGCTTAGTCGGTTAAGCGTCCAACTTTCGCTTAGGTCATGATCTCGCGGTTCGTGGGTTCGAGCCCCGCGTCGGGCTCTGTGCTGACTGCCAGCTCGGAGCCTGGAGCCTGTNGCTCTGTGCTGACTGCCAGCTCGGAGCCTGGAGCCTGTTTCAGAGTCTGTGACTCCCTCTCTCTCTGACCCTCCCCTGTTCACGCTGTCTGTCTCTCTCTCTCCTAGAAATAAATAAAAATTTAAAAAATAAAATAAAAAAAATAAAATGATAGAAGCAGATTAAGTATAACTAATTAAATCACGTGTCTTTACAAGTCAAATCAAGTAAAAGGAAGGAAGTAATAAATACAAGAATGAGTTAGATTATGACGATTATGATAAACACTACAGAGAATCCACAAAGCAACAAGTTGGTTCTTTTGAAAGGCTGACCAAACAAACAAATACTTGGTAAAATTTATACGAGAAAAACGTTAGAAGGCACAGATAAATATTTTTAGGCATTATAAAGGACACATATAGAGATAGAGAAATGAAATACTTTAGAAAGCTAAAAGAAAACTGATAATGTTAGTGCAAACAAATTTGAAAGTGTTAATGTTTTGCTAAGAGGCATGTTTAGGCAAATGCAGCTTATCCCAAGCTTGAATGTTTTTAAAACCAAGGTTTCCAAGGGTGGCAAACTGTGGGAAGGTAAAGGTATGGAAGGCAGGCACTGAAGTAAAGTTTGTTTGCACATTCTTCTGGTGCCCATCTCCGGGCGAAGAGTCTGTCTTCAGTAAAAGGAGAATTTATATCTTGCCTTTAATCAGAAAAGGGAGGTTAGAGAGATACAAACTTTTCTGTGTTTTCTTCTCCTCCTTCCTCCACTTCCTCCCTCCTGTCTTCCTTCACCATCTTCTTTCTCTTCCTCCTTTTTCTTTTCTTTTCTTTTCTTTTCTTTCTTTTCTTTTCTTTTCTTTGTCCTTTCCTTTCCTTTCCTTTCCTTTCCTTTCCTTTCCTTTCCTTTCCTTTCCTTTCCTTTCCTTTCCTTTCCTTTCCTTTCCTTTCCTTTCCTTTCTTTTCTTTTGTGATGAAAAGGAATCATCATAGTTCCCTCCCCACTCCCAGACCCCCAGATTTATTGAGATATAATTGACATATACTATTGTGTAAGTTTAAGATATACAACGTGATGATTGGATACATGTATACATTGCAAACATGATTAGCACAATAAGGTTAGTTAACAAATCCAGCAGGCCACATAATTACCATTTTATTTTTGTGGTGGGGGGTGCGAACATCTCAGATTTATTCTCCTAGCCACTTTCAAGTATACAGTCCAGTATTGTTAACTTTAGTTGCCAGGTTGTACAGTAGAAACCTAGGATTTATTTATTTTATTAAAATTTTTTTTTAATGTTTATTTATTTTGGAGAGAAGAGAGACAGAGTTTGAGCAGGGAAGGGGCAGAGAGAGGGAGACACAGAATCTGAAGCAAGCTCCAGGCTCTGAGTTGTTGGCACAGAACCTGACACAGGGCTCTAACCCACGAACCATGAGATCATGACCTGAGCTGAAGTCAGACACTTAACTGACTGAGCCACCCAAGCACCCCAGGATTTATTCATTTTATAATTGGATGTTTGTACCATGTGATCAACAGCTCCCCATTTCTCCTGTCTCCTAGTCCCTGGTAACCACCATTCTACTCTCAGTTCATATGAATTCAGCTTTTTTACACCCTACATATGTGAGATGATACGGTATTTGTCTTTCTATGTCTGCTTTATTTCACTTAGTACAATGTCCTCTAAGTTCATTTCATGTTGTCATAAACGTCAGGATTTCCTTTCCTTTTAGTAGCCAAATAATATTCCATTATTTTTATATATCACATTATCTTTATCCATTCATCTATTGGTGGACACTTAGGTTGTTTCCATGTCTTGACTTTGTAAAGTCAAAGACATTTGACTTTGACATTGCATTATTATGCAATGGACATGGGGTGCAGATATCTTTGAGAAAGTGATTTCAAGCTATTTCTTAATTTTCTTTAGCTCAAAATAACTATGTGAAAGAGACATATTTTGTGATGACATATTCTATTTGCTTCACTATGGAGGGTTCTTGTTACTATATCCTGAAATGTAGGTCTTATTTGTTATTCTTTATATGAGATTGTAGTCTTTGAATGTTCCCGTTCTAGAAAAATAACTTGTATTTAACCCCTTAGGTAAGGTGACCCCTTAGCTTTATCTTGTGTTTCCAGTGCTCCATGACAACAATCAAAATAGAAACTAAGGTTCCCAAGTTCATTGTAAACCCTTAGAATGAATGTCAGTTTCTGTGCTTGCTTTTCTCTGGGGATTCCCGTTTTCACGGAATCGTGATACTCTACAGAGCTTTTACCCTTTTGTTGGTTTAGCAATGTTTTCTCTAAGCTGTAATATATTATACAATAGTATAAACTGTTTTCGTTGTTTTCAGTGGGGCCTACTACTAGGCTATTTTTCCTTTCTTACTTCCCGAAACAGAAATATAGTCCAATTTTATTTTTTTCAAAGCAAACATTGCTGTTTTGCATACTTTCTGCGATTTAAATGTTTAATAATAAAATCTAAAATATGACAAAATGCTAAAGTTTTAAAATTGTGATTGGTGCTTATTACAACTTTACACAAGCATTTAAAAACTAATTTGGGCTGAGCCTCCCTGGTGGCTCAGTCGGTTAAGCATCCAACTTTGGCTCAGGTCACGATTTCGCGGTTTGTGAGTTCAAGCCCCGCAAAGCCCCTGTGTCTCATTCACTCTCTGCCCCTCCCCCCACTTATGCTCTGTCTCTCAAAAATAAATTTAAAAATGTAAAAACTAAAATAAAATAAGAACTAATTTGGGTCAACACAATTCTCAGCCCTTGAATGACCATGTAGAAATAAATAATTTTTTTCATGACATTTTATACTAATTTTCCCCCCAAATGCTGTTCAATCCATTTCTTCATGCCCGTCACAAATGGCAAGCACAGTTAGAATAAAAACCAAAATTATAATGGGTACACAAAGCTCCACATGGTTTAGCCTCTGCTTCTCTCTCCTCTGCTTCTTAGGTTCCTTGTCTTCTCCATCATTCTGCTCTTATCAAAATAGATTTTTTTTGGGGAGCTGTAACTTTTTTTTGCTACTATATAGTAGACACACAAGATTACATTAGTTTCAAGTATCGAAGCAACCTAAATGTCCACCAATAGCCTGATGGATAAGGAAGATGTGGTGGATATAGATATATATAATGGAATATTATAGGGCCATAAAAAAAGATAAGATCCTATGACAACATGGATGGACCTGGAGAATATTCTGGTAAGTGATGTAAGTCAGACTGAGAAAGACAAATACTATTTGATTTCACTCCTATGTGGAATCTAAAACAGACAAGCGAATGAATAAACAAACAACAAGCAGAATCAGACCTATAAATACAAAGCGGCTTTCTTTAGAGTCACAGACTCTTTCTCTTTACATTCGCAAGTATTATTCCATTTGCAAGAATTCTGTCATCCTACTGATTTGCAGAGATAACGTCTAGTCACTCCACAGGTTCCAACTCAGATGCTATTTTGCCGAGAGGCCTAGAAGTTTCTCTTCAAAGTCTATTCTTCGTTTTCTGTGTTTTGCAGCAATCAGTGCTCTAGTAGAGGGAGGAATTCAATTTCTACAAAACATCTCATGCACTGTGTTAAAACAGGAGTAGCATTGTGAAAATTTGAGGGTGCATCTGTTGACTTTTCTGCTCTTATTTTGAAAATTTTTAAATATAGTAAATTTAATGAACCCTCATATGTCTTTCACTCAGTTTTAGATTCATTTGATTTTCAAAATTTCTAAAAGCCTTCTTAGTGTATCTTTTGTGTGCATTTAAAGACTCATAGTTTGAAATTTAGTTCAACCCTGGGTTTCATCAGCAGTTTATTAAATACAAAAATGAATCTGTCCATTACCCCCAATTTTACGAAAACTAAACAAAGCATTCTTAAAGAAGACAAGTTCTTCATTTATTGGCCTTTATTCCCCTGCAAGGTCATCTTTGTGTCTGGTTGTAGATGGCTAAATAATTCAATAACTACTGGTGGAATTTTCTTCTGCAAGTTTTCTTCATGGAGCACATTCAGCGCAAGGCTACTGTGTGTTTGGATCTTTTACATTTTTTAAGTCATAAACTTTTACTCAATCTTCTGCATGCAGATGTACGTGTTTGGAGTTAAACAGTTTTCTGTATAACCTTTAAAACTCGAGCCATAAACTGCACATGTTCCATTCTGCATGTCAACCATGGTTAGTCTAGATAAGAGAGAAGGACAAATTATATTCATGACTTACTTTATTAATACACAAATATAAAAATGCAATAAAGTGTATTTAAATATAAGTATTGAAGCAACATCTTTTCAGGATGTTTTAAGATCATGCTTAGTTAAAACGTATGCAGAACAAAGCCAGCTCAGTGATAAACGTCGAAGTTTCATTCTATTATATGCCATTATTTTGTCTATATTGGAAATTAGTCAATTTAGGAAATCTAGAATCTTTTGATATATGTACTTGAATGAAATGAAAGGTTTTTTAAAAAAATTTTGCTTTTATATTTATTTTTAATAGTTGCTTTTTTATTTTGAGAGAGAGAGGGTGGGGGAGGGGCAGAGAGAGGATGAGAGAGAATCCCAAGCAGGCTCCGTGCTGTCAGCATGAAGCCTAGTGTGGGGCTGGATCTCACAAACCATGAGATTATGACCTGAGCCGAGTTCAAGAGTCTAATGCTTAACTGAAGGAGCCACCCAGGTGCCCTGAAATGAAAGATTTTAAAAGTCGTTTTTAAACAAATGGATTAGAAATAAGTTTAGAATTCAATGAGGTCAGCAGGTTTCATGTTTTATGCAAAAATAAATAATCTTATTTATATATGTGTAACTTGGTAAGGAAATAAAAATAAATTGTAAAATTCTCTTATATGTGTGTATATACATATATGTATATATAATATATCTGTATATTATATATGATATTAACATATACGTATATATACACACATAAACATGTGTGCGTGTGTGTGTAGGCATTTCATCTAGAGATAGCTATATCTGTGTATCTATTTTGCCATGGAATCTGGTGATTTATTTCCTGCCAGGAAGAGGTGAGAAATAGAGGGCTGAGCAAAGAGTGATGATGAACTAATGTGAATCAGACCAATAGAAAAAAGAAAGACTGTGGTCTGATAATATGTATTTAAAAGGATAAGGGGAGATGTGGCATCGACTGGGTGGTTCAGCTGGTTAAGTGAATGACTTTGGTTCAAGACATGATCTCACAGTTCATGGGTTCGAGCCCTGTATCAAGTTCTGTGTTGATGGCCCAGAGCCTGTAGCCTGCTTCGGATTCTGTGTCCCCCCTCTCTCTCTGCCCCTCCCCCACTCACATTCTCTTTCTCTCTCTCTCTCTCTCAGAAGTAAACATTAAAAATTTTTGAAAAAAAGATAAAAAGGACAAGAGAAGAAACTCAGTCCATATAGAAAACACTACTTCTTATGGTAATAAGAAAAAAACAATTAAAAAAAAAAAGAAAAAAACAATTAAGAAATTTTTAGTAACTGTTTTTAGTTGATCTCAATCTATGCACATTAGAGTTTCACTTTTAAATCTGATTTTGCTTTTGTTTTCCTTTCAGCTTCTGTGTCTGTTTTCCCGTACCATTCCACATCACGTGTCCACCAGAGTATAACTCTGGGTTTTATTTGTTTAAAACTGTATCTCTGACTAAAGTGTGAAGGTCTTGATGGAGTTCTGTACTATTCATCCCTGTAGTTATCTCTGCATAGTTTCTGGAAATTGAGTAATGCTCAAGAAATATTTATCACATGCACAAACTGAAACTTAATATGCTGGTTGTTTTGCTTTGGCTTCTAAAACATTTGCACTTGCAGAGTGGGAAATATTGAGATAAGGTGATACAAAATTTTACTAGTATTTCTAGGGAATAACCTTTTTTTTTTTTTTTTTGCCAAAAATAAAATATCCAGCCATACAGAAATAAGATCATCCCAGATCAATTCTAAGATAAACTGGGGTCTCCAGTTTCCAAATATACAATGAGTAGTCCCTGATAATGAATAGAAGGGGACATTTGAAGGAAACAGAGGACAGTAAAAGGTCATGCATTGATCACCACCAACTAACCAACCATTAGAGAGCAAAGTAAACTTCAAAATCAGTGATAAGAGATTCTTTAAAGCCATTTAATGATAACTGTGGCTATGGAGTAAGAAAGAGATTTATTTGACTCCCTACCACCATCACTGGTTTTATAGCTTAACTGAATTATTATACATTCTAAGATTCTGTTCCTTACCAACAAAATTAGGTTAAAAATGACCTCTGTTATATGTTTTTTAAGGGTCTTCAATGAGAAAATACATACAAAGTGCTTAAAACTGTGTCTGAGGGAAAGAAAGCACTTAATTAACCTGACATTAGTAAGGATGTTGTGATGTTCTTGATACTTATTACAGAATTAGAGGTTCCGATAAGTAAAGTATACTCGAAACAGAATTAAAAACTTTTATAGTCTAAAGAACTTCTGTTTCCTCTGGGATATCATGAGACTGAAGGGCAGCAGACATGACAAACCACTTGGGTTTTATTCCTGAGATTTGCGCTAAAATGGTGATATGATCCTGAGTGATTGAAGCGACCTTTTAAGAGAGCTATCCTAGCATGCCTCCAACAGCGTAAGGCTGTATTCATAACCTCTGTGAGCACTAGGATATTTTCACTTGGTCCTGCTATGCACAGCTGAGCTGCATAATCAAGTGGTTAAAAGCAGGCTATAGAAACGGGATACATAGGATACTGGAGAGTCCAGAAAGAGCCAGACAGCTGGAGTTCACAGGACACAGGACTTGAGATGAGAGAGGTGAACAAATAAAGAGATCTGAGGATATGCAGAAGGTCTAACTTGAGTATATAAAGAGTATTGGTTAATGCATGTGTGTAAGAAAACTTCCCTAGAACAAAGAAGGAATTACCTAATGCTTGCACAGGGTCTAAAATCATGCCTATTTTCACCAGCCATGTTGTAAAACTTCAAATTTCAAATGGCTTTGGGTGGATTACTTAAAAGTGCCTTTTATTGGTAGTGGGGGATAATCAGTTGTAAACTAAGCATCCTAATAATGCTGAAAAGCCAAGGAAGACCAAACCAGATCAAGCTGTGTCCAAGTAACTTATTTGTGTCTCAGGAAAAAAAGAGCTCATAAATAATTTTATAGATAAAAAAAATGTAGCACTAAAAAGGTGAAATTCACAGTGTATGAAGTTTAATAGAAAAGTAACTGTAAGCAAAGAAACAAAATAATGTGACCATAATGAAGAGAAAAATCTATCAATTAAAATTGACCCAGAACTAGCACAAATGTTAAAGTGAGCAGTTATGGATATCATGACAGGTTTTTGGGATTTTTTTCTTTTTCTTTTTTTAATGTGTATTCAGTTTTGAGAGACAGAGAGAGAAAGTGTGAGCGGGGAAGGGGCAGAGAAAAAGGAAAACACAGAACCCTAAGCAAGCTCCAGGCTCTGAGCTGTCAGCACAGAGCCAGAGGCGGGGCTTAAACTCACAAACAGTGAGATCATGACCTGAGCTGAAGTCAGACACTTAATCAACTGAGCCACCCAGGTGCCCTAGATATCATGACAGTTTTTATGACCGAATTCCATATATTCCAAAAAGTTTAAGAAATACATAGAAGATTCAAGAAATAGCAGCCAAATCAAACTTCTGAAATGAGAAGTTCAGTGTCTGAGATGAACTGCACACTTGATAGGGTAGCGAAAAATAGATGGTGCAGGAAAAAAAGATTAAACAATTGAATTCAAGACAATAGAAAATCTCCACAATGAAACACAAAGAAAACAAGTGAAAAGGACACCAGTTTATCACAACTAATTTGCTTAATAGATCTGTAATCTTTGTGTGTCTGGGGAAGAGAGAAGAGAAATGAAGAAGGGGAAACACTTGAAGAAATAAAGGTAGTAAATTTTCTAATTGTGCTTGAAAATTATAAACACCTAGATCCAAGAGTTCAAAAAAAAAAAAACAAAAACACAAGCACAAGGAATATGAGAAAACTAATCGAAGGCATATTACAGACAAATGCCTAAAATCCAATTATAAAGAAAAATGGTTAAAGCAATCAGAAAGAGGGCAAATGATGTATTATGGACAGACTAAATGGATTAAAAACAAAATATAACAATATGCTGTCTGTAAAAGACTTACTTTAGCTTTAGGACACACATAGGCCAAAAGTGAGCTGATGAAAGTTATATTTCATGCAAATGAAAACCCAAACAGTGCAGGTGTGGCTATAGTTATATCAGACAAAATAGACCTTGAGTCAAAATCAGTCACACAAGACAAAGGAGGTCCCTCTATTGTAGTAAAGGAGCCAATTAATCAAGAGGGGAAAATAATTTTAAACATATATGTACCCAACATTGAACACCAAAATATATAAAGCACATATTAACACAATTAAAAGGAGAAATAGATAGCAATAGAGTAACATGAGGGATTTCAATGCTGTTCTTTCAACATTGAATAGATCATCAGAAATTTAATAAGGAAACAGTAAATCTGGATAGTACTGTAGAACACATGGGCCTAACAGACATATCCAGAATATTCAATTCGGCAGAAGCAGATTACACATTCTTCTCAAGTGCACTTGAAACATTTTCCAGGACAGATTAAACGTTGGGCCACAAAACAAGCCTTAAGAAATTTAAGATTACAAATCAAGCCATCTTGGAACCTGGGGAGGCCTGCCAGGAACAAGACTCCTAACTAAAATGACAAATACGTCTGGGAGGCTGTGGTCCAAGGCTGTTTTTGCTGGTTATAAAAGGGGTCTCTGAAACCAGAGGGAGCACATAGCTCTTCTTAAACTTGAAGGCGTTTATGCTTGAGATGAAAGTGAATTCTATCTAGGCAAGAAATGTGCTTATGTGTACACAGCAGAGAACAACACAGTGAGTCCTGGTGACAAACCAAACAGCACCAGAGTTATCTGGGGAAAACTAATGTGCACCGGGAAACAGTAGCGTGGCTTGTGCCAAATTCCGAAGTGACTTTCCTGCTAAAGCCATTGGCCACAGAATCTATGTGATGCTGTACCCCTCGAGGATTGAATAAATAAAGGTGTAGATTTTAAAAATAAATAAAATAAAATAAAATATATGCTCAATAAAATAAAATGAATAAAATAAAATAAAGTATTGATACTTTATTGATACTCATATCAAGTATCTTTCCTGATGACAATGGTATGAAACTAGATATCAATAACAGGAGGAGAACAGAAAATTTCTCAAATGCATGGAAATTGAGCTACATGATCCTGAGCAACCAATGGGTCAAAGAGGAAATCAAAAAGGGGCATCAAAAAGTGTGACACAAACAAAATGATGACACATCAATAGCAAAGCAGTCCTAAGTGGGAATTTCATAGGTATAAATGCCTAACTTAAGAAAAAAGAAGGATCTCAAATGAACAACCTAAGTATATATATGTAAATATATATATAACATATATAATATATATAAAATTATCTATGTATACTATATTATCTAATGGTGTATCTAGTATACAGCATGATAACTATAGTTAACAGTACTGTATTACATACATGAAAGTTGCTTACATATTCTCACCAAAAAATAATTATGGTCATGTGAAGATGATAAATGTGTTCATTAACCTTTATGTGGTACTCAGTGCAAAATTTGTATGTATCAAATCATCATATTGCACACCTCAAACTTATACAATGTTGTATGTTCATTATATCTCAATAAAGCTGGAAAAAAATAATACAAAGTTTAGGAAGGGAGAAATGGAAGGCTACTATTACAAGAGCCCTAAACTATATATGAGTGATATAATAGCAATTAGTAAGTTGAATATATATTCAATAAACTATGGAGCAAAGTCTGAAATTAAAAATCAAATAGCAGTATCTAAAAATGAAGAAAAGAGATAACAGGTTAGCCTAAATTAAAATAGTTTAAAAAGCCTGAGAAAGAAGAAAAAGAAATAAATAGCAAATTGGACAAATAAAAAACAAATAGCAAGATAAAGACTTAAATTTAATCATATAAATAATCACATAGAAAGTAAAAGCTTTCCACTTGCATTAAAAGGGCAGAAATTGTCAGATTGGATGAAAAAAAATGACTTAAATTGTATTCTGTCTACCAGAGATTTACTTTTAATATAAATACCCACATAGCTTAAAAATAAGGGAATGCAAAAGT
The DNA here is from genome assembly GCF_003009895.1 of Hyaena hyaena. Classification (NCBI taxonomy): domain Eukaryota; kingdom Metazoa; phylum Chordata; class Mammalia; order Carnivora; family Hyaenidae; genus Hyaena; species Hyaena hyaena. The sequence goes on from NW_024081735.1 coordinate 301,616, forward strand.
AAATACCACATTAATACTAACCAAAAAGAAATAGGAATACCTATATTTATAATAGACAAAGCAGGACTTCATAGCACAAAATATCAAGATGGAAAAAGAGCACATTACATAATGATAGAGCCATAAATTCATCATTATTTAACAATAATCCAAACATTTATCAGTAGAACTTCAAAATATATTAGGAAAAACTGTTTGAAATACAAGTAGAATGCATAAATATACAATTATAGTCCAAGATTTCAATGCCTCTCTCTCAGTAATTGATAGAATAAGTAGACAGAAAATCAGAAAGGATACAGAAGACTTGAGCAATGCTCTCAACCTACTTGATTTGCAGGTGATAAATGTTGATATCTTGATGTTATTAATGGTTTTGTGGATGTATACATTTCTCAAAAAATGTATTAAATTGTACACTTCAAATATATGCAGTTTATTGAATATAACTGTATCTCAACAATTCCAGTAAACACAGCTAGAAAGAATATACGTGACACCTCTCTGCTTTAGTCTCCTTATCTGTAAAAAGGGTGTATTATTAGACTTATGTTGCACAGTATTTAGCACATAGCAAACAATGTTTCTCATTATTGTGGTATTGAGGACCACCTAATATCCTAAATGTAGGCCCTCAGAGTTTTTTGCTGAATCTGTTAGAATATGGGAACATCCTGGCATTGTGTGAGGTAACATGTGCTAGTTGAATGACCACAGGGATAGCTTAGGGACAAATACACAAATAGACACCTATTGGTATAGACTTACTGGTTGGGTAAGAGAATGGTGCCATCTTCCCAGTGCCACGATCCATTTGCAGGAATTTGTATTAGCCCCATCCAATGATAAGACTTCACCAATTTTAAGAAATCCTGTTTGAAAAAAATTTTTTTAATGTTTAATTTATTTCTGAGAGAGAGAGAGAGAGAGACAGTGTGAGCAGGGGAGGGCCAGAGAGAGAGGGAGATACAGAATCTGAAACAAGGTCCAAGCTCTGAGCTGTCAGCACAGAGCCCAACACAGGGCTTCAACCCACGAACCATGAGATCATGACCTGAGCCAAAGTTGGACGCTTAACTGACTGAGCCACCCAGGCACCCCAAGAAATCCTGTTTGAAACCACAAATAAAATCAGTGCTCAGAATTTTGGTTAATTCAAGGCCATAATCACTTAATCATTTTCTTCCCACACTTGGGGAAATGGATTCTGTCCTCTAGCCTAATTCTGACTTAAACAACACTATACATAATACCTACAATATGCTTTCTTATTTTTAATGAAGAAAGATTGAGGGTAGATGTATCTGAGTCTTAGTGCCTCTCTTATGTTTCAGGTTCATATTCTCATGAGTTGGCTCATATGTTAGGAGTAAATATAGGAAGGGAAATTAGAACATATACTCAACCTGGTGTTCTCTGCTGTATATCTTCAAGAGACTGGAATTTTGAGACATACACGAAGCTTGGCTCTGGTACCAGCTTTTGCTCTCATTAAAAAATTGGTAGCAGGTATTTCTATAACATAGCCAGTTTTTAGGACATGGGCCACAATAACTTTCTAGAAAGGGAAGAATATATTATTAATTCTGTACAGATCTGAGCACTATAGCAGATTCTGTCTAGACAAATCAAATACCTTTTATTCCAACTCTAACATTCCAGATAAACCAATCTGATAATCTCCAATGACATATCGCCACAAATTTATATATATACAGACAGATGCCAAGACTAAGTACCTTCTGCTTTGTAGGAGCCCTCCATTGTTAAAAGATAAAAAATGTTGGAATGCTATGGATTATCGGCAAGAGTTAATCATTTTCTTACACACTCTCTTGTTAACACTGTTGGATATATGCCCATACCCAATTACACCAAGACGCATGTAATTTGTCCTTTAAAATATTAGAGAACTTTCACTTACCTTCCAAAGAAAGTGGAGCTTCTTTGTTCAATAATGCTATTAAAATAATCATTAAGAGGATTAAGAGGTACAGACTTCCAGTTACAAAATAAGTATGTTATAAAAATGGCAAGTACAGCATAGGGAATATAGTCAATAATATTGTAATAACATTGTATCATGACAGATGGTGATGATGCTCATCATTGTGAGCACTGAGTGATATATAGAATTGTCGAATCACTACATTGTACACCTAAAACATTATATGTAAGACATATTTCAATAACAAAAAATCATAATTAGCAAAAGGGTTTGTGTTGTTAGTAACTTACGGTTCTAGCAAAAGTAGTTGACATTTCTAGACAGGTAGCAAAAACATAAGGACGCTTCCAATATTGCTAGCTTTTGTTTCTGTGCTTCTGAATACTAATCAAAGTAATACATTAATTAGGTCAAGAATGCTTTATTTCCTTCTCTACTATTACTTACAATGTATGATTATGGCACCGCATATCATTACCATTATAATGAAGTGGATCCCCAGAGCTATAGCAATGGAATGGACCAGGAAAAATGGAGATGCTGTCAGAAACAAAAGAAAACAAACAAACAAAAAGAATAAGAAAGAAGAAAAAAATAAGGATTAAAAAATTTCGGTATGTTCACGTTTAATATAAACATTAGATTTTTTTTTATGGGAGGGGTGATATCAGTACTTTTACCCTAATTATTTTTCTCAGAACAAGTAACATAGGTACTTTGTAAATGATTTAAAAAAAGAGACTATAGAAATGCAGATTCCCTCCTGCTTCTCCCCAAAAGTTCTCCAGTTCCCTCCTTAGTATAAATCATGGTTATAATTTTTAAAATTTTCATGTAGATACAATAAGAAACATAGACAATTCCTTCAATCCCTTTTTAAAAACGTTTATTTTTTATTTTTTAAAGGAAATAACTTTATTTTATTTATTTATTTGTAATGTTTTATTTATTTATTTCTATTTTATAGTTTATTGTCAAGTTGATTTCCATATTACACCCAGTGCTCATCCCAACAAATGCCCTCCTCCATGCCCATCACCCATTTTCCCCTCTCCCCCACCCACATCAACCCTCAGTTTGTTCTCAGTATTTAAGAGTCTCTTATGGTTTGCCTCCCTCCCTCTCCTTAACTAGTTTTCCCCTTCCCCACTCCCATGGTCCTCTGTTAAGTTTCTTCTGATCCACATATGAGTGAAAACATATGGTATCTGTCCTTCTCTGCCTGACTTATTTCACTTAGCATAATACCCTCGAGTTCCATCCATGTTGCTACAAATGGCAGGATTTCATTCTTTCTAATTGCCATGTAGTATTCCATGGCATAGATAAACCACATCTTCTTGATCCATTCGTCCGTTGATGGACACTTAGGCTCTTTCCATGTTTTGGCTATTGTAGAGAGTGCTGCTATGAACAATGGGGTACATGTGCTCCTATGCATCAGCAATACTGTATCCCTTGGGTAAATTCCTAGCAGTGCTATTGCTGGGTCATAGGGGAGTTCTATTGTTAGTTTCCTGAGGAACCCCCACACTGCTTTCCAGAGGGGCTGCACCAGTTTACATTCCCACCAACAGTGTAGGAGGGTGCCCGTTTCTCCACATCCTCGCCAGCATCTATAGTCTCCTGATCTGTTCATTTTAGCCACTCTGACTGGTGTGAGGTGGTATCTCTTAAACGATATGTTTAAGAAACTGCAAAATATTCTGAGTTTCTTTCACTTGAGAAAATATCTTAGAGATTATTCTGCATTGTGTCTTATAAAGTTGTCAAATTTGTATAAATAGCTGCTTGCATTGTCTTTCATTGGTATATGGACAAAAAAATCCCCAGAGAGTCTTTTAATATTTTCCAATGTGTATTTAAATTGTTTCTTAGTTTTGTTATTAGATATCATAACATGAATAACATTTTCATGCGCTTGTACATATTTTTGAGTTCCTCTCTAGGAGAAGTCCCCCATGCGCTGTCACTCATCCGTGGAATTTAAGAAACAAAACAAATGAACATAGAGCAGAAAAAAATAGACAAACCGGGAAACAGACTCTTAACTACAGAGAATAAACTGATAGTTAGCAGAGAGGAGATGGATGGGGGGATGTGTTAAATATGTAATGGGGCTAAGGAACACACTCGGGATGAGCACTGAGTGTTGTAAGAAAGTGATGGATCCCTAAATTCTAAACCTGAAGCTAACATTACACTGCATGTTAACTAACCAGAATTTAGATAACATCTTTAAAAAAACGTCAAGAAACTGGTCTCAATTTTGTTCATGATAACCTGGAGATCATGAAAAAAATCTTAAACCAGTGTCTAACTGTATTATATATTCCAATAGTATACTAGAGTGAATTTCCTTTCTGCTTTTCTCATGAAGGTAAAATAAACGGATTGTTTCTCACTGCACTAATCCGATGCATTCGGGATTCACTTCAAAATATGTAGAGAAGACATGCAATGACGAACTTACGGTTTTGTCCACATTTGCTTGTGATTACTGTAGGCCTTCTCCTTGGTCGTGCGGAAGCACTGTGCTTTACCAGTTCGGAGTCATAATTACGGACTGCATCCCTGTCTGGACAAATACAATTCAGGCCAATAGGAGTCATAGCCTTTCTGCCACTTGGGTCATACATTTTTACAATTTCACTTGCTATTCTACTCAGATCCTTATAAAAGTATAAATGACATCAAGTTTCTTTTATTTTATATTACTTCATTATTATGATTTTTGTGCTTTTAATATGAATAAAATTATACTTATTCTTTGGCAAAATCTCTTAGGCAAGATTTTACGTTCTATTAAAATCAGTTAATTCTTGGGGCGCCTGGGTGGCTTAGTCGGTTAAGCGTCCGACTTTCGCTTAGGTCATGATCTCGCTGTTCGTGGGTTCGAGCCCCGCATCCGGCCCTGTGCTGACTGCCAGCTCAGAGCATGGAGCCTGCTTCAGATTCTGTGTCTCCCTCTCTCTCTAACCCTCCCTTGCTCACGCTCTCTCTCTCCTAGAAATAAATAATAAAAAAAAAACCATTAAAAAATAAAATCAGTTAATTCTTAATGTGTAATGAAATTGAACATTAAAATAAAGACAGCGTAGGATGCCTGGGTGTCAGGTACGGTCCAACTCTTGGTTTTTGGCTCAGATCATGATCTCACACTTCATGAGATCGAGCCCCATATTGGGGCAGGAGCCAGCTTGGGATTGTCTCTCAGTTTCTATTTGCCCCTCCCCACTCACTCGCACTGTCTCTCTCCCTCTCTCAAAATAAATAAATAATTTTTTAAGAAAATTTAAAAATAAAATAAAGACAGTGTATCATAAAAAAGACAGGGGCCTAAGGAGTTAGACATGTGTTTAACTCATGGAACCTCATTTGGTAAGTTAACAACTTCACAGATGAAAGAAAGAAAGAAAGAGAGAGCGAGAGAAAGAAAGAAAGAAAAAGAGAAAGGAAGGAAGGAAGAATAAAAATAAGAGAAAAGGAAAGAACAAAGGATATCAGCACAAATTGTTATGGGTATTTAAAAAGTGAAATTAAATAATATGCCTTTAGTAACAATAATGTTAGTCATGTAGTAAACAGTAAATGCCCAATTTTTGTTTAAAGTGAAAGACATACAATGAACAAAATAATAAGGAATAAAATTTTAAGATAAAGACACATAAAGAATCTTGCCCCTGAATAAAACAAGTAAAAATTCATTTTGCTCTCTTCCTGATATAACAATCATTACTTTATTTCATTTATAAATGAAATGTTAATATGAATTATCTTTTATATGTAAAATTAAGCTAAAGCATTTTTTGCACATACTGTGTGTAATTTAATTATCAAACACGTGAAAAGGGTAGGTATTATTTTCTGGATAAAGAACCTGAATGTTATAGGTGGCCAAAATCATATTGCTTATTTAATATAATGTTGGGAATAGAAATATACTAAGGTAAATATAGCATGTTTTATATCTATGTTTGATAGAAAAAGGAAACTTAAGTGCATAGAGGCTGTGGATTGTCCCAACTCCCAATCATTATGCTGTCACTATTTCAGGCTGCTTCAAATTGTGAAAGATTTTACTTTAGGTAGTTAATAAAACAAAGGAGGAAAAAATCTTTCAAGTTTTTGAAAACTTTATTTAAAATATAACATGGACATAATATGAAAAGGGCATAAGTGAGTCAGAGTAATTTTCTTTCTTCTTTTTAATGCTTATTTCTTTATTTTGAGAGAAAGAGCATGAGGAGGGGAGGGGTAGAAAGTTGGAGAGACAGAATCCCAAGCAGGCTCTGCACCACCAGTGCAGAGACTAACGTAGGGTCGAACTCAAGAACTGCGAGATCATGACCTGAGACAAAACCAAGAGTCTGACACTTAACCGACTGCGGCACCCAGGTGCCCCTGGAGTAATTTGCTTTCTTATGCCTTGTATACGTGTATCAAATTCCAGGTATCTTAACAATTATATAGGGGCACCTGGGTGGCTTAGTCAGTCAGTTAAGCGACTGATTTAGGCTCAGATCATGACCTTGTGGTTCATGAGTTCGACCCCACATCCAGCTCTGTGCTGACAGCTCAGGGCCTGGAACCTGCTTCAGATTCTCTGTCTCCCTCTTTCTCTGCCCCTCCACTGCTCATGCTCTGTCTCTTTCTTTCCAAAATAAACATTAAAAAATTCCTAATTTCAGCTCAGGTCATGATCTCACGGTCTGTGGGTTTGAGACCCATCTCAGGCTCTGCGCTAACAGTACAGAGCCTGCTTGGGATTCTCTCTCTTCCTCTCTCTCTGCTCCTGCCTTGCTCATACTCCTTCTCTCTCTCTCTCTCTCTCTCTCAATAAATAAACTTAAAAAAATTATACACAAGCCAAACTGCACATTTAAGTGGAAGGTACATACCCATGCTGTGAGGAGCCCACTGATCTTGGACCAGCTTCATTGTATAATTATGACTGTTTATTTACCCCAGTGAAGAATTCCTGAATAAAATAAAATTGGGCATGTTTTCTTTCCTTAGGGTGAGATAACATATCTTCATTAGGAAAATGAGACTATAGCAATATTTTCACCATTCATCTATATATAAAGGGAAAAAATGAAAATAAGAGTTCATCTAAAGCCAGGCAAATAAACCAGGTAAAATTAATTTATTAAAGTTCTCCTGGTTACAAAATAATAAATAATTCTCTCAAAAATATAATGGGGCGCCTGGGTGGCTTAGTCGGTTAAGCGTCCGACTTTCGCTTAGGTCATGATCTCGCAGTTGGTGGGTTCAAGCCCCGCGTCGGGCTCTGTGCTGACTGCCAGCTCAGAGCCTGGAGCCAATTTCAGAGTCTGTATCTCTCTCTCTCTCTGACCCTCCCCTGCTCATGCTGTCTCTCTCTCTCTCCTAGAAATAAATAAAAAATATTAAAAAAAAATATAATAGGTGTTTTAACTCACCTGCATCAAGATACTTAATCAAAAATATTTTTTATCACAGATATCAAATGACAACACACATAATATTCTATGTGTGCTTTTTTTGTGAGGCAAATTTGGGCCAGTGATGTAAATTTTTGTTGAATGTTTTTTCTAATACATATTAATTCAACTCCTGTCCATATCATCATCATTGTTATCATCATCATCGCCACCATCATCACCTATAAATTGTGATCACCATCATTATTAACAAAAATAATCTCATATTTATATAGTAGAATGCCTAGAAGAGCTCTCAGAAAAAAATGGCTATTTAATAATTATAAAGAGTGCTTAGATTAAAAACAATAAAGGCCGTTTCATATTTGCTCATAGTAGTTGGAAGTAATGACATGTTTTTCATTTTGCAAATAAAACTGTGTATCACAGAAGGTTAAGTGCCTTGCACTAGAGCAGAAAACTCAACGTGTGAGAATTCAAGTTGAAATTCAATTCTCTAATCCCAAAGGTAGATTCAGTCTTGGAGTTTTGTTTGATGATTAAACTCCATCTTCACAGCAAATTCATAACTTATTCTTCAGTAAGTATATCCTATCTACTCATCATTGAACCCAGGAAAAAAGAGTGTATAGCTTAAAAGTAAGAAGCATTCTTTCCCCTCCATAATTCTAGTCAAACACTTAGCAATCAATTATAATTATCTTATGGTGTAAATATTTTTGGAAACACTCTTGAGTTTGAAATCTCAAGAATTTCTCATTTCTTGAATAATAGTTGTTAGAAACACAAACACACACAGAAACACACCTGATCAAAGAAGGAAGATCTTGATTCTGTGGCTAAAACCTTCTATACAACTGAAAAGTTGAGACATGTCCTGTGTTACCAATTTAGAATTAAAAGTAGAGATGTTCTCTCCTGTCAATTTTGATCCCTGGGGAAGATACGACAAATGTTATTTTAATCTCTCCTTATGAAAAAAACCACAAACAAACCACAGTATTTCCGCCTATCACAGCACAGAAAATTCTGCTCACTGGTGAAATGAATGTGAGCTGTGAAGATGATTTTATGACTTAAAGTGATTAATTCAGTGACAAGAAGTTTCACAGAGTTTTAAGGGGGGGAAATGATGGGCTTACATAATCTTTTTCTGAATTAAAACTGACAAATTGGTCTAAAATAGGGTTGTGAGCACTGTGTGAAAAAAAAGAAAGTTAAATTAACTTCTTAATCATCTTGTGCACATGCTGTTATAAATTTGAATGAAATCAAGTATGCTAAATGTATCATCTAAGTTGGAACCGTAGAAAGATACCTTTCATATATGTATACACATACATATAAGTATATGCACACACATAAATGCATACATGTGAATAGACATATGTGTACATACATAATCTTTTAATTATAAAAATATAAAGTGTGTACAAAATAAAAATACTCTGACCGAACCATATGCCGAGCTCAAAGAATTATCACTTTGTAGCCAATATGATTTTATTTATGATATATTTGGTGTCCAGATCCATTTCTGCTCCTATTAAATAGATCCTTTTCTCTATTTTCCTTGTAAACTTCACTCATGATACTACTCTGTTGTTGAGAACAATAGCACCAAATCTTACGCCAGAATAGCAACACAATCAACTAATGTCTTAATATTCTGGTTTTTAGCTACTCATAATTTTTGTTACATTAAAGTATGATTAAAGGAATTGTCATGGCCTAAAGGAGCTTAAAGAGATATAATGACTAAATGTCATATGGTATCCAGGCTGTTAGAATGAATCAGAAAAAAAGACATTAGGTAAAAACTAAGGAATTCTGAAAACAGTATTCTTTATTTAACAATATATCAATATCATGGGGCACCTGAGTGGCTTAGTCGGTTAAGCGTCCGACTTTCGCTTAGGTTATGATCTCGCGGTTTGTGGGTTCGAGCCCCGCGTCGGGCTCTGTGCTGACTGCCAGCTCAGAGCCTGGAGCCTGTTTCAGTCTGTGACTCCCTCTCTCTCTGACCCTCCCCTGCTCACGCTGTCTCTCTCTCTCTCTCCTAGAAATAAATAAAACATAAATTAAAAAAAATTAAAATAAAACAAAACAATATATCAATATCAGGCATGCCTGGGTGGCTATGTCAGTTAAGCGTTTAACTTCGGCTCAGATCATGATCTCGCGGTCCGTGAGTTTGAGCCCTGTGTTGGGCTCTGTGCTGACAGCTCAGAGCCTGGAGCCTGCTTGGGATTCTGTGTCTCCTTCTGTCTACCTCTCCACTGCTCATGCTCTGTCTCTCTCTCTCAAAAATAAATAAGGATTAAAAATTTAAAAAATATATATATCAATATCAGTTCATTCATTATGACAAACATGTCATACTAATGTCAGCTGTTAATACGGGAAACTGGAAATGGGACACATGGAAACTCTTTGTACTATATTTGCAATTTTTCTATAAATATATGACTAATATAAAATAAAGAGTTTATTTAAAAGCAATACTGGGGCTTCTTTACAATGTTATCATAATAGTTATTATTATTTTATTAATATAATACAACTGGGACACTTTAAACAAATTAAAAAACACACTGGAGAGAAACATCTAAGAAAGCACTCACTCATATTAACTCTCACTGAACATGAGCTTGTGAAAACAAACTTCAATCAGTAAATCTAAGTCTATTCAATCGGAGAGCATGATTAGGCAATAATCTTTAGCTAATAAAACAATTGGACACTGTAACAATCTATGTACAATATTTATAACATACAATTAACATATATAGATATTGATTCCACAAAATTTGATAAAGCTAGAAAAAAATATTTATGAAATCAGTAGGTTATTTGAAATCTTACATATGGATAACACAAATGCCAAATCATTTTATGGAGAAAAACAATAAACTTCAAGAAAAAGACATAATTTACACAAACTCTTCTAGATGGTATGGAAAAAAGGAATAGTTGTTATTTCTTTCACTAAAAGTGGAATTACCTTGATGCCTACATTAGGTGAGAATATGTTAAGAAAGGAAAAAGAAAATTCAATCTCATTTATGAAAATTGTTGCAAAATACTAAAATAGCACTCAATCAAAACAGCAAATAACACTCCTATAGGTGACCAAATTGAGTTTATTTCATGAGTGTAATAGTTTTCCTTTGAAAGAAAAATCATTAAATGTAATTTGGTATAAACACTAGATTAAAGAAATAGAACATGATGACATCAAGGTGGAAAGCACATTTGCTATAATTCAACACCATTTCATGATAAAAACAATCATTAGCATATGTATGAGAGAATTTCTATCAATATAGCTCTTAACTTTGAGATATTCATAGGCTTTTAGAAAATCATAAAGCAAAGAAGTCTCTAATATCACTTCTTTTCAATGTCATTGCGGAGATTTGCAGCACATTTAAGACTACTATAGGAAATTAAAGAGATAAGGCCTTAAATTTATTTTTTCTGATGATATATTTATTGTCAGGGAAGAAGACCTTCCTCTGCTGTGGTCCTTCTAGTTGAACATAGAATCAAATTGACATAAGGGTGAGCGTCCGACTTTCGCTTAGGTCATGATCTCGCGGTTCATGGGTTCGAGCCCCGCATCGGGCTCTGTGCTGACTGCCAGCTCAGAGCCTGGAGCCTGGAGCCTGTTATAGAGTGTGTATCTCCCTCTCTCTCTGATCCTCCCCTGCTCACGCTGTCTCTCTCTCTCCTAGAAATTAGTAAAAATATTTAAAAGAAAGAATCAAATTGACATAAGACACTCTAACCAGAGAAAATAAAATTTAACAGGTGTAGGTATAGGAAATCCACAGGGACATGAAATTCTAAGGCAGTCAGGTAACATAATGCTCCTATGAAGTTAAGGAGAAGGGGAGGGCCTGAGGAAACAAAAGGGAGACCGCTCATTATCATGAAGGTAAAAGATGTTTGGAACAACAAAAACACAGGCTGCCCTTTGTTATTCAGTTAAGTTCCTTAAGTAAAGGGGAGTTTCTGTTAGTAGCTCTCTTTCTATTGCAGGGTCTCCTTTCCAAAGTAAATTGATGTTAAACACATACTCTTCATCTGTCATGCTGGAACAATTCTTGAGAACATAGTGATCACGTGGTGATATGTGAAATTGCAAAAGGAAAGGACAAAATTTTCAGAAGACATACTTTCTAATAAGTGAAATAAAAAACAACAAAAATGTATGCAGAAATGATAATCTGACTACAAAAATGTACATATGGGCTTCATATGGACACTATTTATCCAGCCTCTTAAAACTATTGGAGAAAGAAAGCACCAGTGCTTTGCAAACAGCCTGGGTTCAAGTCATTTAAGAACACCCATCACAGGAGCCTGTGTGGCTCAGGTAAGCGACCCACTTTGGCTCAGGTCACGGTCTCGTGGTTTGTGAGTTCGAGTCCCACTTTGGGCTCTGTGCTGACAACTCAGAGCCTGGAGCCTCCTTCAGATTCTGTGTATCCCCCTTTCTCTGCTCCTCCCATGCTCATGCTCTGTCTCTCTCTATTTCTCAATAATAAATTTTATAAAGTTAAAAAATTTAAAAAAAAAAAAAGAAAGAAAGAACACCCATCACCACTTCAACAAACTATTTGGAAATTTCTTTTGTTAAATGAGAATAACCATCCACCAAGCCCCAGTCAACTGGCAAGGGCTTACATGGCCGAGCATATATTAAGCTCTTCCTGTGTGTCCTAAGGGGAGGAGGTGTTGAGGCCCCAGTGTAACTTTGTGGTGAGGAACTGTCCTCTGGGCAGGATGCTTACTTCAAGCTGTGACACTGAACCTGGATGTGGTCAGAGGTATTTACTGGGCAGTTGCCCAGAAATGAAAGTATAAGGTATGTGGTTAGGACCAAATGGAACTTTTGTAGTCTCAACTTTTCTGTAAATATTTTTCAACTGATCAGAGACGTGTCAAAAGACAAATTCTAAAATCAACAAAAACAAGAAAGTAAATTTAAAAAGACCGAGAAATAGAGCTGAGTCTGGATGCTGATAGACAGATTGAAGTAAAATAACTGAAATATGGAGAACACGCCGATGGTTACTGGAGGGTAGGTTGCTGGAGGGATGGATGAAATAGGTGAAGGGGATTAAGAATACGCTCATCATGATGAGCACTGAGTAACATATAGAATTGTTGAATCCCTCACTATATTGTACACTAGACACTAAAACAACATTGTGCGTTAACAATACTGAAGTTTTAAAAATTTTTTTTAAATGTTTATTTTTGAGAGAGAGAGAGAGACAGAGTGAATGCAGGGGAGGGGCACAGAGAGAGAGACAGACTCTAAAGCAGGCTCCAGGCTCTGAGCTGTCAGCACAGAGCTCCGTGCAGGGCTGGAGCTCATGAACTGCGAGATTGTGGTCTGAGCGAAAGTCAGACACAACCAACTGAACCACCCACGTGCCCCTGCCTTATGGGATTTCCATTCTTCCTGCAGGTGGTCATAACTGGTGGTACACAAGTCTCTTCAGCACACTTAGCATACCCTCCACTATCTCCTGTGCCCAAAATCACATTCCTGAGTGCCTTTCTCTTAGAGTTAGAACAGGGCCAAATCTACTGATTTTTATTTTGTTAAGTTTCAGAAAAAGGCCACATAGCCTAGATCATCTTGAGATAAAATTAAATAACTTAACTAAGGTCTGCAAATTCTTACCCTGACATTAGTCCTAAACATCTGAGTACTCTGTTACCTGTTCCCTTTAAATCACATCTTATTCCTGGTGTTTACTATACTTGTCCTCTAAATGGTTTAATTTGTACCTCAATTTTTACTTTAATTTTGATTTATAATTTAATTTGCTGTTGAATTTAATTTTCTGTGAATGCCATGGCATTTGCTTTAATTATTGTAAGTGATTTCACAGAGTATTTTCCTGTATTGATTTTATGTTGTTTTTAACAACCAGCTATTTCATAAAAATTTGTTCCTAATTTTAAAAGGGACAGTAAGTTATGAAGTAGCTATGTATGCTAAATGTGTTCAACTTGATCCAACACAGGAGTAATAGTTTTTTAAGTTTATTTATTTATTTTGAGAGACAGAGAGAGAAAGAGAGAGCATGCAAGCAGGGGAGAGGCAGAGAGGGAGAGAGAGAGAGATTGAATCCCAAGCAGGGATTCCCAAGAATCTCAAGCAACTGGCAATGCAGTGCCCAATGTGGGGCTCGAACTTATGAACCATGAGACTATGACCTAGGCCGAAACCAAGACTCGGGCTCTTTACTGACTGAATCACACAAGTGCCCCCACAGGATTAATATTTTTAAGTAGAAAAGTGTATTTGTTAATTTCTTATTTTTGTATTCAAATGGTCAAAGAATACTTGTATTATAATGTTCTCCTGGCATAACTATGCCTTTGCTTCTGAAAAGCACATGGAGGTCTTGTGTGAAAAGGTATGTAGAGTTATTTCTAGAGAATGTACTGTAAGTCTTGGAGGGTGAAACGTTGGTCATGTTCTGGTCTTAAGGCTGTGGAACGCGATAGCACTATGATATACAGAGCCCCATGACCCCTCCCTGGCTACAGAAAGCCATGAACTTTCCTCTCAGTATTTCTTCTCAGAAGTGCCCAACTTGAGCTCAACAGGGTGAAGATATATAATCCTCTCACCAGGAACATTCATATTCCAGAGCAATTAAATTGAACTTATTGGTTACAAATTCAGCTAGCCTCATTAAACTGAGTAGGCAAGTAAAACAAAGAAAACATTAGAAGTATATAGCAATGAACAAAAAGTTTTACTTATATAAATATTTTAAATACTGTATATATGTAAAGACATGTCATAAATATACATACAGTTTATATACACAGTTGATCCTTGAACAACAGACTTGGAACTGCAGGGGTCCATTTATATGTGGATATTTTACAGTACAATACTGTAAATGAATGTTCTCTTTATGATTTTCTTAATAATATTTTCTTTTTCCTTGCTTAATTTATTATAAGAATACAATATATAAGACATATAACATACAAAATATGTGTTAATTGACTGTTTATGTTACTGGTAAGGCTTCCAGTCAACAGTAGGCTATGAGTAGTTAATTTAGGGAGGAATCAAAATTCTATGAGGATTTTTGACTGCAGTGGGGGTTAACATCCTTAATGTCCATGTGGTTGAAGGGCCAACTAGATGATAGATAGATAGATAGATAGATAGATAGATAGATGATAGATAGATGATAGATAGATCTCAGAAATAAATGCTAGCAAAGCCAACTAGATGATAGATAGATAGACAGACAGACAGATAAATGATAGATAGATGGATAGATAGATAGATAGATAAATAGATAGATAGATAGATAGATCTTAGAAATAAATGTTAGCAAAACTGTGAAAAGAGAGCCTCAGGAAGACACGGAAGACTTATGTCTCTGGCCAACACTACACACATCAGTACTGGTTTCAATTGCGAAATGTGACGAAGATGACTATTCTACTTACAAAAATTGTGAAAGTGTTATGAAAATCTTCCTTGGGACACATATTTATTAGATCTGAATATTTCCAAAACCCAAACGATCAAAACAGCCAATGTCAGGACTAAAATTGCAAATCCAGAGAGAATGTAGAAGTTATGTCATTAGATAAGATCCACACTCAATGTACTATCAGAGGACCAGACTTAGAGAGCTCAAAATGAAATGGATAATTCATGGAGTTTGAATGTGGAAGTAAAAGTACTTCAAGTGAGACCTGGTAAGTGAAGTTGAAAACCTTTTACAACATTTCTAAACTTTGGAAAAGAAGCAACATATCTAAGAGATGATAATGTTATTATTATTCCTGATATGTGCACATTAACTGTATAAAAAAGTTTATACTTTTAAAAAGTTCAGATTTTATATCTAGCAAAATGAAAAATTGGCCTTTAAAAATAGCAGACACCCAAAAAAAGGTTAGGTCAGGATATTTTCCTTTGTTTTCCAGTATCCTTAGGTCTGCCATTATTTTTGGAAACAAGGATCCCTGGCCTCTAGGAAAATCATTTTGCATATGATAAACTCTCAGGGTGAATTTTGGTTTATTATGAAGATCATGATGACGACTGTGATGATGATGGTGGTTATGTGGGAAAGGTTAGTGTTTTGATAATTTTATGCACTAAGACACATTTGAAGATTTAAAAATAACAGACATATTTTTGTTTGTTTTGGTTGAGTAGAGCTGATACACAATGCTACATTAGTTTCAGGTGTACAACAGTGACTTGACAAGTTTATACATCACGTTATGCTCACCACAACTGTAGTTACCATCTGTCTTGTTTTCAGATCCAATTTTTTATGGTGGAAAAATATTACATCTATTTCACAGGAAGGCAACCTAAGTCGAATCTCCCTAAGAATACTAACTTAATCCAGGCAACATACTTTATGGTGAGAATAAAGAGTGTAAGAATTTGGGGTAGATGAATTATTTGCTTAATTATCTTTAGTCTTTTATATTAAATAGGGTTAATTTCAAAGTCAAATTATTCTAGATTCATAATTTGTTTGGTCTTAGTGCCTTCTACGCCGGTATTCTTTAAATATTTTTTAGAATTCCATTTCAATTAATATATTGGCTTCTGGGTCACCTGGGCGACTCAGTTGGTTAAGCCTCTGACTTTGGCTCAGGTCAAGATCTCACGGTTTGTTGGTTTGAGCCCTGCACCGGGCTCTGTGCTGACAACTCAGAGCCTGCAAATCCTCTGTCTTCCCCTGTCTCTGTTCTTCCCCCATTCACAACTCTGTCTCTCAAAATAAATAAATAAATAAATACACACACACACACACACACACACACACATATAAGTGTGTATATATGTAAATATAAGTGTGTATATATATATATATATACATATCTATATATTGACTTCCAGGCTATACCTGTTTACATTATATTCTTAGTGGTTGTTCTAAAGATTATGGTACACACTCTTAACTTTTCACAGTCTTTTTTAGAATTATTTTTCTACAACTTAAGTAATCCTGTAACAAACAGTTTTATTGATCACCTCCCCAACCCATTACGATATCATTGTCATATGTATTATGTCCCATATATGTTGTAAACACTGAAAGGCAATGTTATAAAATTTGCTTTGAATAATCATGCATTTTGCAAGAATTAACAGATGGTTGTGTTTCATATTTACCCAGATATTTATAATTTCTCATGCTCTTCTTACCTTCCTAAATACCCAATTTTCTGTCTGGTACTACAGAATTTCCTTCCTTTCCCACTTGCAATGCAGGCCTGTTGGGGATGAACGTTCCCAGTAGTTGTTTGAAAATGTCTTAATTTACCTTCATTCAGGAAGGCTATCAATGATACAGAATTCTGGATTGGCATATTATTTTTTCTTTAGGTGAATATTCTATTATTTCTCATTTTCATTACTCATAATGAATTTCTGGGCATACATGTATCATTATTCTCTGGTTGCTTTCAAGAGTTTGTTTTTCTCCCTTTCAGAAGAATGACTACAAGGTACCCACTTGTGATTTAGTTTTTAATGATCTCATTTGGGTTTTACTGGGCTTCCTGAATTTAACTTTGTGCTTTTCAACAAATTTGGAAGAGTTTCAGCTGTTATTTCTCCAAATATTTTTTCTGCCAGATGTTTCTTCTCCTTGTAAGATCCTAATTACACGTGTCATAACTTTTGGTATTATCACATTGATCTCTCTTGTAAAAATTATTTTTGCTCCCCTAGAGATTCCATTATTACTATTATCCAATATGGAACGATTGGGTGAGAGATGGGCAAAACTAGGTATTTACATGTTACCTTAGGAAGAGCAACAAAGAAACAATGGTTGCAATTAAGGGAAGAGCCTCAGAAAATGTAGGGCAGGGCGACACTTATTAAATGTCTTATTTTACCCATAACTTTGCACTCATTAGTTACCAGAAAACAAAACGTTCAGATTAGTGAGTTTGGCACACAGACGCAAGTCTGTTCTTTTTGCATTTTCTCTGGAACTGGCTGCCTGCAAAGAACATGTTTTCTGCTCTGCTCCGACAACAGTAACGTTTAAAAGGGGCCCCCTCTTGCTCTGAATTTAGGTCTGAAATGAGTCTGTTTAACTTTGGGATCCAGAATAACAAATCCGTTATGTTCAACACCTAAAGTACATTCTCAGAAAGTCACAGAGAACTGTACCATTTTGATCTTTATATCCCTGGTTTCTCCATGACTCTATTCTGAATTCACTCTAGATTCACACCCTCCTAATTAATATTATTCCATATTTATATATTTCCAGTGGTTTTGGTGGATCCCCTAACCTGAGTTCACTCTACCAAATAGTTCCTGTAATTTCTTATGGGTACTTGTAAGACTTAGGCACCTTTTAATGAACATATTTAGACATGTAAATAACATTCTGGGAGAAAATTGGGAGGTATTCCACCTCAGAATGTATGAAGCAGCTTCTCTCTAACTTTTCTCCATCCCTAATGGTAAGAGATGCATGTGTGTGGGTGGGATACTCCAACATGGGAAAGGAGAGAGTACGTCAGTCTCTTCCTCTAAGATCCTGTAGGGTTCTTAAATCTATGAATTGAACAGGCTATCTTGTCCAACCTTGACAGTTCCTTTCAAATTTCTTCAGTTCCAAAAGAATAATAGCCTTTAAATACATCCAAAACAACAACTGTGGAAGGAAACAGGGAATCTACATCACAGAGAAAAGGAACAGAAAATGTGACTTGGTTTCGAAATGGAAATGCATGTCCAGTAAAAAATGACTCTTGTTTAGAGTCCATATGTGACATGTTGAATTTCTCAAAAACTTTGTTTAAAATGCAAATATCCTTGATGTATATGATTGAATTGGTTAAATCAGATAATATTTTTGATGCCTCATTAAACTAATATGTTGACGATAGACACTTGGATGGGTAAAAAGAGGAAGGCAAAGTTTTAGACGTTGAATCCTCTTGGAATCAGAGTTTATTGAATAATTAGGAAACAAAACAAGAAAAGAAGACATACAGCAAGAACTCAGTGTGGTTACCCTTTATTTAAAGACTCTTTAGGCATTACATTATTTATTCCTCAGGTTAGCCCTATTAGGTGGCTACAATTATGGTCCTCCTATCAGATGGTGAAACTGAAGCATAAAGTTGTTAAGTAAAAATGACTGAAGTTTAGTGAATACTTGAGTGCCAAGAGGTGCTTTTCAAATAATCTTCAAGTAGCTCTCTGAATAAAATACTATTTCTATCATATTTTACTGGACAGGAAACAGCCAGAACAGTTATATAACTGAGTCACAGGACTGAGAGTGTGCATTCTGAAATTACATTGAAATGACTTAGTTTCATTGCTAAAGTCCTTAAACTTTATACTATACTGCTTACTCCCTATTTCACATTGATCAAGGACCCTGGTGAAAGCATCTATAGAATGATGTTTACCTCCAGACAAAACTACCTTATGAGAATATTTGGCACAGAGGAAACAAAAATCTAGCAAGGAAATTGTTTGAAATACTAAGTGTTTTAATTGTTTTCCAATATTTTTTTACAAACAAACTTACCTATTTCATAAAATATAATGGTAAAAATATTCCTATGCCTAGAATAGATTAGGTTATACTTCAGTGAGCTACATTTCTTCCATCTTGAAGATATAAGATCATTAGGAGGAGGTAGATCCTGACTGTTTTGAAAAGAAGTATACTTGGCAGACAATTAGTGACAGCTTTGAATATGTGACTTTTTTTCACAATACATTGTAAGAAAGTGACACCTTACAAGTTCAGGGCCCAGGAATTAAAAAGCACAAATCTGCTGGGGTGCTGGGGTGGCTCAGTCAGTTAAGTACCTGACTTCGGCTTAGATCATGATCTCGCAATTTGTGAGTTCAAGCCCATGTCTGGCTATGTGCTGACAGCTCAGAGCCTGGAACCTGCTTCAAATTCTGTGTGTGTATCTCTCTCTCTGCTGCTCCCCCACTTGTGCTCTATCTCTCTCCCTCAAAAATAACTGAAGATTAAAAAACAGAAGCACATATCTGCTGACTCCTCTGACAGCTACTAATCTCTGTTATAAAAGGTCATATACCAAGGTATCCACTCCTCTAAGAATAAAATATATGAAAAGATATGAGCTGAATCTGTCTGGAGCCAAGTTCCTACTTACCCAGCCTACATCAGCTAAAACACCCTTAAAGTATAAATGGTTAAATGAGAAATAAATTTAAATTATTTTTAAACATCAACACAATCTTGGGTTTTTTTGTAACACAACTTCAGCAATTAGTTACAGCTGTCACATATTGTATGAAATTAATTTTGAATATTCATATAATTTTTCTACAAGAGTATAGGGACGAAATACAGAGAATATAAAGACAGCTAAATTCATAGATAAATGTATATGAAATACTAAGTTATTTGGCAAACAATTGTCAAAGGTAAACTTTTCCCCTCTTGTAAATGAACTAGGGTAGAAATATCTCTGAATGATTACTAAATTATTGAATTTTCTTCTCAGTTCTGTCAATAACCAGCTGTCTGACCCACCGAAAAATCTTTATACTTTTAATTCTTATTTTCTTTATTATTTAACACTATTTTTCCCATTAAAATATCTCTTAAGACATAGTAGTAAAGAGTGGCAAAAGTTAGGATATGGAGAATTTAATAAAATAGGATATGTTCCAAACTATGTACAATCCAGGTGAAGAGAACATCAAACAAGGAAAAGTACCAAAGGACACTGGTTATTATCTGATGAAGATACCAATCTTTACCAAAAAACAAACATAATCATTAAAAATGCTGCACTAAAAGAGATTCAAAAGATACAGTTTGGTTCCATTCTCTGAGGAAGTAGGCAGATCGGAATGGCTCTTCCATAGCCTCCCTGAGTACCCGTTAACCATTTAGTACCTTCAGCTCCAAATCCACCCATGGGGCTCTGTTCTCAGATAACGGTGCAAGACTGTATCAATTTTCTCTTGTCATCTCACAATGAAGTTGACTTGTCTGTAAAAGACAACAGAGAGGCAGTGCAGCAGAAAGGACTCTTTTCCCTGGTTTCATGGTGTTTTTGCTCCTTTGGCCGCTATGGCTTGGCTGCCAGTTGCATGCTTGCAGGGAGTCCTGTGTATCCAACCTCCAGGAAGTTTTTGTGGCCTGTCCGTCAGTTTCCTGCCCTCAGCTCTGGCCTCCTAACACGCTGGTGGGAGTTCCTCTTGCCTGCCTGTCACAGGCCGAGATCTATCCTCACCAGTGGACCGTGGAGCTGCTGTGTTCCGGGCCAATCCAGTGAGCATATGTGCCCTGAAGCTGTGTGTAGCAATAATGTCTTCAGTGACATCTAAACCCTGTCTTCAGAGAGTAGACCTGGCTCCCCAGTCATCACTCTTTTGGGTTCTCTCCTTTAACTCTAAGATGTTCTTTTATTTAAAAAGCTTTTTAATGTTTATTTATTTATGAAAGAGAGAGAGAGAGAGAGAGAGAGCAGAGGAGGAGCAGGAGACACAGAATCTGAAGCAGGCTCTAGGCTCTGAGTCATCAGCACAGAGCCCCACTCAGGGCTCGAACCCACAAACCATGAGATCATGACCTGAACTTAAGTTGGAGGCTCAACCAACCGAACCATGCAGGCCCCAACTCTAAGATACTTTTGTAATCTTTTTTACATCTTAGTAGTCTTTCCTCTTAGTAGGCTTTCCCTTACAATAGATAATAAATGTTAACATCAACCTTCCCTTGGTTTCTGTCTCTTGATTCAATTCTGACACAACCTTGCTCCTCTGCGCGTTGTTCATCCCTCATTTGCAGCCGCTTTAAGGGCTAGGACAAGTCAATTAATTTGGAAATATGAGTGGAATTGTTCCCCTTATTGAGAGCTTTATGGTAACAGTGCTTGATATTATGATTTGTAATTTATAATTTATTTTAATAAATAGCAAAAGCTTAAGAAGTATATATTATGTACCTGAGAATGTATTTTTTACCTTAATATAACCAAAGATTGAAAAAAACAGTTCTACAGCACCAAGGATGAAGCCTCAGGTACACTTTGGACTTTGGGTGATTATGAGGCATCACTGTGGATTCATCCTTGGTAACAAATGGACCATTTTGGTCAGTGACATTGATAATGAGAGAGGCCATGCACGTGTGCAGACAGGGGCAATATAGGAAATCTCGGTGCCTTCCTCTTAATTTTGTTGTGAACCTAATATTGGTCAAACAAATAATATCTTAAGAATATTCTTAGAAAATAATTGTCTGGCTTATGAAGAAATGTGAGATATATTTTTTATAGATGGTGAGATAGCGTTACACGAAAATAGGAAACTTAATTGCCTGGTGCTTACAAACATATGGTCTTGTGATTAAGCAAGATGTAAAATAACTGCTCTCTAATCTAAAATTGAAATATGGACAATTCTGGTCACTGTCTGAAGATACTGGCAACCTGAAATACAGAGAATTATTTTGAATTAATCTTAGCAATATATACAATAATATTTTGATGAACAAACAATTCATTTCGACTCATGGTTATATAGCTAAGTGTGAATATTTCCCATATCATTTTTCTATAGAAACACTTCAACAATTATATTGTGTTTGTATAATAGTCCACATATTGCTGTTTTTCTTTCTAAGACTAATTCCTTGAAGGTATAAAAACCATAAGTTCTTAGGAAACTTACACTGTGGAAGAGAACGTTGAGCCTGTCAACCACATCGATGATTTTTTATTGCTTCTCTGGAAGTCTCCAATCCATGAAGTAGTAATGAATAATTTCAGCAAATACTATGAGAATATAAATTTTATTAGAAGTCAAATAAAAGCTCTTATATTCATTTGGATTTTGTAGTAACAATTTTAATTAATTCCTACTTTATAAAATCTTTCAAATTATAATATAATGTTACACACTGGACACATTATAAAAAAATTTTTTATGTTTGTTTATTTTTGAGAGAGGGAACAGAGTGTGAGCAGGGGAGGGTCACAGAGAGAGGGAGACACAGACTCTGAAGCAGGTTCCAGGCTCTGAGCTGTCAGCACAGTGCCCATCATGGGGCTTGAACTCGTGAACCATGAGATCATGACCTGAGCTGAAGTCGGAGGCTTAACCGACTGAGCCAGCCAGGCACCCCCACACTGGACACATTATAAAAACATCTTAGCAGGACTATGTAAAGGGGACAAATTGACAAAGATAATAATTTTTGGGTTCTGATCATTGACCAAAGGTTAATGATAACTTGTGCAATATTTACATTAACAAAAATCCTGGATATTCAAGTAAGAAGCAGCACATTTATCATTTTCTTGCCTAGGATGATCCCATGCCTCCCCACTTGTCAACCCTAGCTCAATGATCAAGAAGAATCACAGTTTTTACTGTTTGGAGAAGCTGCACAAAACAATGGTGCTGGTGCCACAGGGACAGACTCGAACAGTGGGGGTGAACTAGACTGTTGATTTTCAGCTCCAAGTGCTGATTTCATTCGGTAATGATGAAGAAAACCCATACTCTTACTAGTCAGAGGTTTTGGTCTTTATGCCAAGCACTGTGATCCCCTTAAATATAATGGGAAGATACTTCTGTGAAAATACAATGGAAGAGCTGACATGAGCTCTCCACATACTCTTGGCTGGTAGAAAAGAATATGCGCACATGGAGAGGAGACCAAGATGCACCCAGAAGAAAGTAAGAGCACGTGGGACTTGAGAACTCATAATAAAGTTGTGAGCAGTCCCCTCCCACACTCACACATGTGTACAAGCACACACACATGCACACACATCACATGGCATTGGGGGAAGTCTTACTGACCTGCGGTATTTGAATGCAGTCTTTTGTTTGTTTATTATTATTCTTTTTTATTCATTTATTTTATATAATTTATTGTCAAGTTGGCTAACGTACAGTGTATACAGTGTACTCTTAGCTTTGGGAATAGATTCCAGCAATTCTTCACTTACATATGACACCTGGTGCTCATCCCACCAAGTTCCCTGCTCGATGCCCATCACTCATTTTGCCTGCTCCCCTGCCCCCATCCATTAGCCCTCAATTTGTTCTTTGTATTTAAGAGTCCCTTATGGTTTGTCCCCCTCTCTGTTTTTATCTTATTTTCTCTTCCCTTTCCTTATGTTCATCTGTTGCGTTTCTCAAATTCCACATATGAGTGAAATCATATGATATTTGTCTTTCTATGACTGACTTATTTCACTTAGCCTAATACTCTCCAGTTCTATCCACATTGTTGCAAATGGCAAGATTTCATTCTTTTTCATTGCTGAGTAGCATTCCATAGTATATATAAACCACATCTTTATGCTTTCATCAGTTGATGGACACATTTGGACTCTTTCCATAGTTTGGTTATTGTTGTAGAGCTGCTATAAACATTGGGGAATGTGGTCTTTTAAAAACTTGGTATTTGACATCTAAGCTACAAAATTACAAGGGCAATCCCTTAGAAGGTAGGCTAAAAAATAAAGATCAACAGTAAAAATTTGGAAAAATTGAACGAAAATGTCAGCAGGCAGACTTTAGAGAGAAGATTCCAAAAGTTTATGCAACTTACAAAAGTAACAAATCTAAAAAAAAATAGAATGCATGTTTGCTAAGTGTATTTCAAAAAAGGTCTACTTGAAAAGTCAAAAGATGGGGGCACCTGGGTGGCTCAGTCGGTTAAGTGTCCGACTTCAGCTCAGGTCATGATCTCACGGTTCGTGGGTTCAAGTCTTGCACAGGGCTCTGTGCTGACAGCTAGCTCAGAGCCTGGAGCCTGCTTCGGATTCTGTGTCTCCCTCTCTCTCTGACCCTCCCCTGCTCACACTGCCTCTCTCATTCTCTCTCTCAGAAATAAATAAATAAAACATTTTAAAAATTTAAAAAATCATTATTAAAAAAAGAAAGAAAAATCAAAACACATAAAAAGAAGGTGGAAAATGTCTTCCATAATAAAAGAAATCATAGACCATTAGAAACCTCTCATGGGATGAGATGTGACATTTATCAGAAAAAAAAGTATTTTAAAATAACATTCCTAAATATATGTAAATTACAATGAAAACTTAGTTCAAATAATTAAATGAACATGTGATGGTAGCAACCGAACAAGTAGGTGATAGCAATAGAGAAATAAAACTATATGAATAAACCACAAAGAAATTTTGAGTTTATAAATTCATACCTGAAGTGAAAAATTCACTAAATTTTCTCTACAGAAAATCTGAGATGTAATAGACAAAATTGATGAAATTGTGGTTAAAGTAACAGCATTTGTTCATCCCATAGAATGAAAAAGAAAAAAAAGAGACAATTTGACAGAGTTCAGGGACCCTCAAAAGAGTATCAGGAAAACCAGCATAGGTCTAAGTATAATCTGAGAAGAACAGCAGAGGCAGAAAAAAAAATTAAGTTAAATTTAAAAATTAATAAAAAGTACAACAACCTTAAGTCACAATGAATGGACAACTTACTAATATCATTTAAAAATATTTATAGATACCAGAGCCTTAGCAAACTGTGCTATCAGAATGAGCACGTACAAATCCACATCTCAGGACATCATCATGAAATGAGCAAAGAACACTTGCAAACGTAGACGAAGAAATAATCTTGAGGGAACAAGGTAGATTAAGACGTGTCTTAAGATCAGTATGAAAATCAGGGAATGAGTGACATATTTTCCACCTCAATCAGCCTTATACCACATAATGTACCACAGACTCCGTATCTGCCCTGCACCCAATTTCAGGCTGGAGTGGGATACCATCAGCAAGATGAGGCAATAGGAAGCTCCAGGCCCTAAATCTCCTAGGGAAAAAATAATTTAAAAATATATCCAGACACAAACCCATGTATATTCAGTTAATCATTTTTGATAAGGGTGCCAAGACCATTCAGTAGGGAAAGAACAATGTCTTTCACAAATGGTGTGAGAAACTGACTATCCACATGTGAAAGAATGAAGTTGGATGCTTACATTTTCACCATATACTAACGTTAACTCAAAAAGGACTAAGGACCAAAACAGAAATGTAAAACTATATAATTGCATGAAGAAAACCTGGGGGAAAAGTAAACAACATCGTGTTTGGCAATGATTTCTTGGATATGCCACCAAAACCACAGACCACAAAGGAAAAGTCCATTGTAGACCAATGGGCTACATCAAACTAAAACATTTGTATGCATCAAAGGGCATGATCAACAGAATAAACAGGGAGAAAAAACACTTGCAAATCATACATCAAATAAGGGTTCATTTCCGAAATATATAAGGAATCTTACAAGTCAATAACAACAACAAAAGCCAAATAACACAATTAAAAAATGGACAATGGAATTGAATGATATATTTCCAAAGAAAATATACAAATGGTCAAAAAGCATATGAAAAGATGCTCAATATCACTAATAATCAGAGAAATGCAAATCAAAACATGATGAGCTATCTCCTCATACTCATTAGGATGGATAGAATTAAAAAAGTTTTGGTGAGAAGGTGGAAAAGAGGAGCCTTGCACACTGTTGTTGGGAACACAAATTGGTCAGTCATGATGAAGGGGAGTAGGCAGCTTCTTCAAGAAATTAAAAATACAACTACCATATGAATCAGCAATCCCCTATATAGGAAAACATCTAAAGGAATAGAAAGCAAGATCTCAAAGATATGTGTACACACATCTCACTGCAGTATTATTCACAAAAACCAAGACGTAGAAGCAGCCCAAGTGTCTACTGATGGATGAATGGATCAAGAAAACATGATATACACATAACAACATACTATTATTCAGCCTTAGAAAGGAAGGAAATCTTATCAATGCTATAAAATGGATGAAACGGGGCGCCTGGGTGGCTTAGTCGGTTAAGCGTCCGACTTTCGCTTAGGTCATGATCTCGCGGTTCGTGGGTTCGAGCCCCGCGTCGGGCTCTGTGCTGACTGCCAGCTCAGAGCCTGGAGCCTGTTTCAGAGTCTGTGACTCCCTCTCTCTCTGACCCTCCCCTGCTCACGCTGTCTCTCTCTCTCTCCTAGAAATAAATTAAAAAAAACATAAAAAAAATTTAAAAAATAATAAAATGGATGAAACTCCAAGGCATTATGCTAGGTGAAACAAGCCAGTCACACAAATGCAAAAAAGAAAACAATAAGTGTACAATTCCACTTTTATGAAGGCTCTAAAGTAGTCAAATTAGTAGAAAGAACGAGTAGAATGGTGATTGGTAATGGTTGAAGGGAAAGGGGAAAAGGTAATTATTGTTTAATAAGTATAGAGTCCCAGTTTTATAAGGTGAAAGTTCTAGATATCTGTTGGGCAACAATGTTTCTTTAGTTAGCGCTCCTAACCTGGCTGCTTAGAGCTGCTTAAGATGTATGTGATAGTTAAATACAATGTAAAATGTGAGCTAGTGTATGATTCCCACTATGTGAAAGTCTGAAAGAAACAAAACTACAGAGACAGGAAATAGATCAGTGGTTGACTGAGTTTAGGGGGAAGGAAGGGTGGATAGATGGAGCACAGAAGACTTTTAAGGCCGTGAAACTATTCTGTGTAACTCCATAATGGTTGATACATGTCATTATATATTCCTCCAAACTCATAAAATTCACAACACCAGGAGTACACCTTAAAGTAAACTCTGGTCTTTGGGTGACAAAGATGTGTCACTATAGGTTTACCAATTGTAGCAAGTGGCCCACCCCCCTGAAGGATACTGAACATGAGAGAGTCTATGCGTTACTGATGTACAGACACATAGACACCAGGGGAACACAGAAAATCTCTGTACTTTGTCTGAGTTTTGCCATGAACCTAAAATCTCTCTGAGGCAATAGTCTATTTTTATTAACATGGATAATGTGGTATGCTTTATGTTATGTGCCATTTTTTTATATGGCCACAACTTAAAAAAATAAAATAAAAGACAAAGAAAAGTGGTGATCTTGACAAAAGCAAGAAAACAACTACTCATTATATTTAGTAAATAACAGTATGATTAACAGATGAGTTCTCGCCTGAAACAACAAAGAATAAAAGATAGGGAGGTCAAATTCAGAGCTGAAAGTACTGAAAAAAAAAGGCAAGAAACAAACCAACTTCCTGCACACACACAAAAACCCAACACAAAATAAAATAAAAAGACTTGTCAAACAAGAATTGTAGATTCAGCAAAACAAAATTTGAAAAAAGAAGTTGGGTAAAGACCCCACAACAAACACAGAGCCTAAGAGAATTTCCTCTCAGTACACCTGCCCTCCAAAAACGCTGTTTAAGCTACAGGTAAATGATGCTAATTGGTAATTCACATCCACAAAGAGAATAATGATCAGCAGAAATGGTAAATATGTTGGTATATTTTGAAATCTGTGTGTGTTTTCCTC
Organism: Hyaena hyaena; assembly: GCF_003009895.1. Lineage (NCBI taxonomy): Eukaryota > Metazoa > Chordata > Mammalia > Carnivora > Hyaenidae > Hyaena > Hyaena hyaena. The sequence continues at coordinate 329,422 of NW_024081735.1, forward strand.
TCTGAATTGCTTCAAAAGATAAGATTACTTAAAGTGGTCATTATAACACTGTATGGTGAGATATATACCACGTACTTTATACCTTTTAGCATTTGTTAATGTTTGTGGTGCAAAGTCACCATGAATGCGTCATTTCAAGTCTCTGATGGGAAATCATGAATGCAGTGTAGGAAAAGATATGTATAATTGGTGATCAGAATCCAAAGGTAGGTGACTTCAGTACAGCCTTGTAAGAAGAGGTTTCCCTCTCTCTCTCTGAAAGTTGAGTGTCCCTATGAAAGTTTTCCTAAGTTGAAATGGTGTAAATTAAACAAACAAATAACATTAATTTATATGGAAAAATTGTTGAATATTCCTGTATTTTGATCCCCAAAATAACCTCCACCAAAATAAATAACACCAAAATAACCTCTCTTACACTTTTCTGATACCTCAAGACACACGCTGCTAATGGATGTGAAAAAGAAATTGAATACAGATGCTCAAAGACACAGTTGAAAGCTATGCTTGATACTGAACTGAGACGCTGAGTACAGTTTCTGAGGAATGAACTTGACAGGGCAAATCTTGCTGCTTGGACTGTGAGATGCCTCTATCACAGTAAAACTAGCACTGAACACAATTTTCACTTTTCTCCTAAAAACATTAATCCCCTTCAGTTTCTGTTGTTCAGCAAAAACTGGTACTAACATAGCTCTTTCACAAAAGCAAAGTGACATAATGCAAATTTTCTTAAAGAGGTGTTTATTAAGAACACAGGGAGGGGCACAGAGAGAGGGAGAGAGGGAATCCCAAGCAGGCTCCCCACTGTCAGTGCAGAGCTCGACTCACTGCGCTGTATCTCGCGAACCACGTGATCACAACCTGAGCCAAAATCAAGAGTTGGACACTTAACCAGTTGACCCTCCAGGTGTCCCAGGCATAATGCAAATTTTTGAAAAGCTGAGGAATGCCTGTAATACTTAGGAGGAGGAAGAAGAGCTATGTCAGTGCTAATTTAATATACTTTAATGGAAATTAGTCAGACTTAATTGGAAGGAGATGGCAATCCGCTAACGATATATGTGTGAAGAGTGCCATCCGCAAGATGGAAGATGAACAGATCGCAATGTTCTTCGACCCCACAAAAAGCAATAAGAACAAAAATTGGACAACTTCAAACTAAGAACTGCTCAGGAACACTCTAGACAACAAAAAAGCAGCACAAACTTGGTGCGGCTCAAGAATCCAGGGTGGCCCCATGGAAAGAAAAGGAAGCATTTTGCCTGCATCACCCAACCCTCCAGCTGAGAGTCACTTGGCACCTGGAGGAATCCCCTTGGGGGAAGTCATCTCATGGAGAGAGGGGAGCAGGAAAACCCCAAAATCTTCAATGACGTGAATGTGTGCAGCTATTGTAACAGAGGTGACCCGTTGATGCTGATCCTACTTGTTGGAGCAGCCACCTTTGAATCTCCTCCCAGAGGCTGGAGCTGTTGCTATGGTGAGACTTGCCTTTAGGTGCCCCAGTTGCTGCTTTTAGGGAATGGGTGCCAGACCATCTCCCTTATACAAGACTAGCGCTGCCTCTGAGTTTTGCCCACGCTTCATCCCAGGTTGAGGCTCTGTCTCAGCCTTAACAGAGCAGCTAAGGCGCCCTGAACCTTGCCCATGGATCCTAAGAATGCTTGCACTGCCACTCTAGGTGCAAATTGCTGCTGCCCTGAATTCCACCCACCGTGTTTCATGTCATGACTCTGTGTCTTCATGTACAGTGTCCTCCTGCTGCTCTGAACCCCACCCCCACTATGATGCCTACATTCAGAACTGCCGCTGCTAACGCCAGGTTGCTATTTGAAAACTTTACTTCATGTATGGTCGCTCAAGGTTCTGACCCATCATCGCTAGGGCCAAGCTATGAATGCCTTGAGCCTCGTCTCTTAGGTTCCAACTAGGGCTCTGACTCCTTATTGTTGGGACTGTCTCAACAGAAACTTTCACCTTCTAGGTCACAGTTTGAACTGCAGTTGGGGGCTGTGCTGCTTGGACTCTGTGTCCATCTCCGTGGGTCCCGACATATGGCTTTAACAGACCACAAGTGGATCACGGTGCTGCTATGTTGGGGCTGCCACTGCGGCCAGGGGTGGAAGTTCGACTCACCATCCCCAGATTATGCGACTACTACATCCTGCCGCCCAGCCCCAAGCTCCCGCTCAACCTTGTCATCCCAAGCTTTGTGGTCCTTGCTGCCTATCCTCTGCCAGCCAGAGCCCCTGAGACCCAGGAAGAGTTTCCATGGAATATCTGCCCATGTCTCCACCCTAGACCCCAGTGCCACAACCGCAGGAAGTAAACCTGTGCACCAAGACTTGTGGTTCTGGTCGTTCTATCTGTGCTTGATCTCGGATGACAGCCCCAGTATTGCTCTGAGGGCTCTGAGGTCAGCATGCCATACCAGACACCAGATGGGACCATCTCAACAAGATCTTCTTCCCAAACACAAGGCAGGAGAGAGGGGGATGATATTTTGAAAGTGGTCAAAAGGAAGAAACAAACTGTCCACCAAGAATGCCTTACTCAGCAGTCATTCAAAAATGAAGAGGAGATAGCGACTTTCCCAGCATCTCATGGGATGGTGTGTCAGTGTTTCAGCTTGCCCCAGATGGCAGAGGATGGCAGCAGCACAACTCTAAAGGTGGTCCTGGAAAGCCATGCATCAGAAACAGCTTTAACTATTTGACCTGCCCTACTGAAATGCTAAAGGGAATTTTTGAAGCTGAAACAAGAAGACAAAAATAAGTAACATTAAAACATATGCAAATATAAAGTCATGGGTAGAGGTGAAAGGTATAATATCCTTGACATTGGCATAGACCATAGTTTCTTGAAGAAGTCACTAAAACCACAGGCTGAGTGGGACTGCATTAAATTAAAGAGCATCTTTCCAGCAAAGAAAGATTCAAGCAAGTGAAAGAACAATGTAGAGAGCAGAAGAAAATATCTGTAAACAAACATCAGATAAGGGAATAATACTTATTTCTATAAAGAACTCACACAGTGCAATAAAGACAAAGAACATAATCCAATTTAAAAAATGGGCAAAGGACTTGAGTAGATATTTTTTGAAAGACATACAAATGGCAAGTAGATACAGGGAGGGTGCTTAAGGTCACTAATCATTAAGGAAATGCAAATCAAAACCACAAGCTGATATCACCTCTTACCTGTTAGAATGGTTTAAATATTTGCCAACGGATTCTAGTTAGAGAAGGCATCACATACATACAATATACACATTCACACACACACTGAACGTATATTGTTCAGCTGTGAGAAAGAAAGAAATCTTGCCATTTGTGGCGAATGGATGGAACTTGAAGGCATTATTGTAAGAGATAAAAGTCATACAACAAATACAAATACTGTATGATCTCACATGTGGAATTTCAAAAACTGAACTTGTAAAAATAAAGGGTAGAGTGTTGTTTACAACGGCCGATGAGTGGGGAATCCTGGAGGTATTTGAGAGTACAAAGATACAATTATAGATAAATAAGTTCTGGAGATCAAATGTACAGAATAGTGATTACAATGAGCATGACTGTATTATAACCCTCAAAGTTGCTAAGACTAAATCTTAGCTGCTCTGAACACTCACAAAAAGAAAAAAAACAAAAAAACCCAAAAAAACAAAAAAGGTAACTATGTGACATAGAAAGCTGTTATGTAACATATCTTAGTAACCATAACTGCAATTCATAAGGGTATCAAATGAACACATTGTATGCCTTAAATTTATAAATGTTGTATGTCAATCATATCTAATAAAAACAAACAAAAGATACATTAGTAATACCTACAGACACTCAGAAAAATACTTAAGAATACAGTTAAGACATCAATAGTGGGATTAAAATGGAGCTCTAAGATAACATATGTTTAATACAAAAGATGTCAGATAAAGTGTAAGAGAAAGCCAAGACATAGACATAAAGCAAAGGGCAAACTGGCAGGCCTAAATCCAACTATCCAGTAATGACATTCTGTGAATTAGATAAATATTCCAATCAAAAGATGGAAATAAAAAAGTAAGATCAATCTATATGCTCTCTGTAACCGACACACTTTAGATTCAAAGGCACCCATAGGTGAAAGTAAAAGGATAGCAGAAGATATACCTTACAAACAGTAATCCCATAAGTGTGCAGGATCAGATAAAGTAGCTGTTAAGACAAGAAATATTAGTAGAAATTTAAAGAAACCTTTCAAAATGTTAAGGGTGTCAATATAAGAGAAAAATAAGACAATTACAAACATATATTCATCGCCTAACAGCAGAATCCTCAAAAACATGAAATGGAAACTAACAGAAAATTTTAAGTGTCGAAGATTTAAATATCTTCCCTCAGTAAGTGATACAACAGCTAATCACAAAAACAGGAGGACTAGGAAACTGTCCAAACACCAGCAACCAGCCTGACATAACTCACATGTATAGAAAGTGTTCTAGGTCATAAATAGGGACCAGAATTTTCAAGGCTAGAAAACATCAAGGAGTATGCTCTGAAGACAAAGGAATCCATGAGAAGCAACAACAGAAAGAAATTTGGAGAGTTTCAAAACACCTGGAAAGTGACTCAGTTCTGAAAAATTTACAGTTCATAGATGCAGTCTTTGAAAATATCTTGTCTGGATGATGGAGATTCCCTTGCCTGGATGATAATAAACTGAGATTATATCAGAACTTTTAGGGTAGAACAAAAGTAGTGTTGAGACTTTCTGTACCTTTGTGACTTATATTCATCATCTGAGTAGTTTCCCTCTCAAGAAGCTATAAAAAGAAGAGACAATTAAAGTTATAGAAGGAAGAAATGATAAGCATATTTAGCTGAAAGTTGATTCTGCATTTACGTATAGTAGAATAACTCAGGTAGGCCTAAATGAATCAAAACTCAAATATCCAAGAGCATCAGCAAAGGAATGGATGAATACATTATAGTAGAATTACACAATGGAATAGCAAGGACTATGAACGATTTGCAACTTCATGCAACTTTTTGGATAAATCACACAAGTTTAGTTTCACCTGAAAGGTCCAATAATAAAGTACACATACTGTATGATTCCATTTATAGAAAGTGTTTTTAAAATGCAGATAAGAACATGAAAGGGACATTTTGCACTGTTGGTGAAATTCATTTTCTGATTCCATGCAATGGTAACACTTGAAAATTCAGCCATCTGGGGCACCTGGGTGGCTCAGTCAGTTAAGCGTCTGACTTCGGCTCAGGTCATGATCTCATAGTTTGTGAGTTTAAGCCCCGCATCGGGCTCTGTGCTGACAGCTCAGAGCCTGGAGCCTGCTTCAGATGCTGTGTCTCCTTCTCTCTGTGCCCTTCCCCCATTCACGCTCTGTCTCTGTCTCTGTCTCTCTCTCTCTCAAAAATAAATAAACACTAAAAAAAGAAAAGAAAAGAAAATTCAGCTATCTGTTGGCATGTATAGCATGTGTACCCAGAAGAGAATATTATGAAAAGATGCAAATCTACTTATAATCAGAAACAAAATAGAAAAAAATCCTACAAAGCATGTCATGTGAAAACCAAAACGAAAAGAAATAAAAACATCAGAATTTTCTTATATCTTCTAATACAATTTTATCTGCAATTCAGAAAACTTTCACACTTGGTTACAGAGTATTTAGAAGTCTATGAATAAAAAAAAAACAAAAACGTGGTGCCAATAAAAAACCAAAAAGGTAACTTTGTAGGGCAGAAAAAAGGGGGCTAATGAAATATATGTTAAGTACATTTTCATGGGAATACTAAAAAACACTAAATTACATTTCAGTGGCAATCACAAATAGATTCTGGGCATATATAAAAATAATGGACTATGACATAAGTAGATTTATTGAAGCAATACCATGTTGGATTTACATTAGAAATTCCACAGATTTAATGTGTCACATTAGCAGAATAAAAAAGATCAAATGATGTGATTTCTCAACTGATAAAGCTAATATTCATTCTTAGTTTTGAAAATATCTTTAGAGGGATGCCTGGGTGACTCAGTTGGTGAAGTGTCTGACTCTTGATATTTTTTTAATTTTTTTTTTTATGTCCTTATTTTATTTTGAGAGACAGAGAGCGAGTGGGGGAGGGGCAGAGAGAGAGGGAGACACAGAACCTGAAGCAGGCTCCAGGCTCTGAGCTGTCAGCACAGATCCAGACACCGACTGTGAGATCATGCCTGAGCCGAAGTTGGACTCTTAACCGACTGAACCACCCAGGTGCCCCTCTGACTCTTGATTTTTGACTCAGGTCATGATCTCCCAGTTCATGAGATTTGAGCCCTGAGCTGAACAGCGAAGAGCCTGCTTGGGATTCTCTCTCTCCCACTCCCTCTCTCTTTCAAAGTAAACAAGCAAACAAACAAACAACAAACAATGTACTTAAAGAAAAAATATCTTTAGAAAGAGAAAATAATAGGAAACATCCATGAAAAGATCTAAGACAGATATGAAAACTCTGAAAAAGTACTAATATAAACTCACTGTTTAAAAAAATATGGTTTTTAACATATGAAACAGACATAAGACTATATAAGGGGATTAATGGAACAGATTAGAGAGTGCAAAGTTTATATCCATACATATATGGAATGCACATTTCAACAAAGATGTAAAGTCATTCAGGGGACAAAGTATAGTCTTTTCAGTAAATGTTTGGGAAATGACAGGGAATTAAAATTATTAATAAATATATGCTTTATACTGTATACACAAATATTAAAAATTGTTCATGCATAGGTGTGTACATATGATAAAATTTCAAGAGGATGTAACAGAAAACAGCACATGGCCTAAAGTTGGGCAGAGATTTCTTAGACAGAACACCAAAAAATGATCCATAAAAGAATGAAGTGATAAAGTGTAGTTCATCAGGATAATTTCTCTATTTGAAGAGAAAAGAAAGACAAGTCACAGTCTTGAGAAGAAATATTTACAAATCACAGCTAATAAAAGACTTGCTGCCAGAATACATAAAACATTCTCAAAACATAATAACAAAAAGTAAAAATAGATGCAAAATATTTCAATAGCTACTTCACCAAAAAACATATATGGGTGGCAAAAGAGAAGAGGAAACAAAGCTCAACATTATTAGTCTTAGGAACATTCAAATTAAAATCACTACAGACCGGACCTCCTGTGCTGGAAAGATAGAGAGGGTAGACTTTTCTCCATTCCTCCCGCCAATACAGCTACAAGCCTTGGGTATTATATGCAAGACAACATAAGAAGATTCACAAAGATGGCGAGAAAGTTGACAGAACCGAGCACTGGAGATCTGAGGAATGACATGGCGGTGAGCTCCCTGGGCATTTTCTTTACCTCACACACCCCAGACTGCTGCCAGAGAGGCTAGTAAACCACAGACACCAAAGGTACATAAAAAGTTCCCAAAATATGGGCTGCCTGGGTGGCTCAGTCAGTTAAGTGCCTGACTTTGGCTCAGGTTATGATCTCACAGTTTGTAGGTTCAAGCCCCTAGTTGGACTCTGTACTGACAGCACAGAGCCTGCTTTGAATTCTGTTTCTCTCTCTCTGTGCCTCCCCTGCTTGCACTGTCTCTCTCTCTCCAAAACAAATAAACATTAAAAAATAAGTCCTCAAAATGTTTTACCTTCCAGGCAAAATAACAGAAAAAAGGCATGCTAGAGAGACAAAAATTTTAGACACCAACTATATCGTTCCAATCAAAAACCATTGACTAACCCACAAAAATATCATCCAGGCATGCAGGGGAAATCAAGACATTCTCTAATGAAGGAAAACTAAGAAAATCTGTCACTAGGGGCACCTGGGTGGCTGAGTTGGTTAAGTGCAACACTGTTGGTTTCTGCTCAGGTTGCCATCTCACAGTTTTGTGAGTTCAAACCTCGCATCTGATTCTATGCTGGTAGTGTAGAGCCTGCTTGGGATCTCCTTCTCTGTCTGTCTGTCTGTCTGTCTCTCTCTCCCCCCTTCCCCCAGCACGTTGTTGTCTCTGTCTCTCTCAACATAAATAAATTAACTTAAAACAATGCATCACCACCAGACCCATTCTGAAAGAACTGCTAATCGGAATTATCTAAACAGAATTTACATTTAGAGGTTCTCTGATAACAAAAGGAATCTTGGATCCTCAGGAAGAAAGAACAAAATAAAGAATAAAAACATCGTTGGTTCTAATGGAATTCTTTCACTTCTTGTGCTTTCTAAATTGTTTGATATTTGAAACAAAATTATCAGTTGAAGCGAAATTAAAACATCGGTTTGATCCTCAATTTTAGGAGAGAAATATTTAAGATGATTAAATTATAAAAGGGACAGGTAAGGGGCTATAAAGGAAAATAAGGCTCTACATTTTGCTCAGACTGCTGTAGGTTGTGATAGACTGAGTAGATTGTGATCTATGAATATATAATTATCTATATATCTTTATAAATCTTTATAAATTTATATAGATATATATCTATATATCTATATAAATCTATATAATTATCTATATATCTTTATAAATCTTTATAAATTTATATAGATATATATATCTATATAAAGCAGAATAAAGCATATATGTACATATATATAACTTTATATAACGTTATTTATGAAGAAAAGATCCACTTTCTTATAAATTATGCTCCATCAATTAGGTCATGATGTAGAAAAGCATAACTTTTTATCTTACAGCATCACAAATATGGCATCACCAAAAATAAATTTCCAATAGATCATAAACCTTAATTAAAAGTTAAAAAATAAAGACATAAAGAGAAAAGGTAAATCCTAGAAAGTAATATAGTAAAGTCATGAATGTTGACTAACTTCTGAAATAGGTCCAAAATAATCACCATCTTTCAAAATGATAAATTGGATTATAGTACCATGAATAAATTTGGGGTATTAAAAACTCCAACGTGAGAGTAAAAATGCTAGTCACAGCATCCAAAAACCTATTTGCATCTTATAAACTCAAGAAAGAGCTCATATTTAAAATTTAACGAGGACTTCTAAGAAGTGAAAAGAAGACACAGTCCAGGAGGAATGGGCAAGAGGTGCACTCAAGCATTTCCCCTTCTCACAGAAGAAAATACCCTCAAGATTCACAGTCCAGAAAATGGTACTGTTATATAGTCATCCGAACTTATTATATTAATTTTTCACTACTGAGTTTTGGACCAAGGGTCTCTTTTGTACAATGTGGACTTATGCAATATATTAGAAAAATGTTGGAATATGGCAATCAATTGAAATATACACATAACTGTGTAAATTCATTCTAATGCTTAGAAGAAAATCTATTATAATTATACAGAAGGACAATTATTTCATATTTCCCCAGTTTTATTTTCTGATGATAAGTGTAATAATCATAAGCAAATGTAATATATCATATACTATATAGTTATGCATCATATATAAATTATTATAAATGCAATGTGTGAAAAAAAGACATGGAAAAAGTTTTCCACAAAACATTATTCAAAATATCCACATACTAAAAAGGAATGAAATTTGTGAAAATAAATTTTAAAATGTCATATTCGTACTCTGGTTTCTCTTCAGATCGCATAAATCTTTCACCTTTTAAAATGTCATATTCATTGAAGACTGTAGTGAAAATTCACAAACTTTAGGCAAATGCGATAATATAAATGGCTTACAAATATCATATGAGGGAGAAGACAGACACACATAAAAATGCATACTGCATAATTCCATTGATAAGAAGTCCAAAATTAAGCAAAGATATTTCATAATATAAACGGGCAGGGCTAATAAAGTCTCTAAGCTTCTACATCATGATCTGACTTGTAATCGCGTGGTTCTAACTAGTGTGTATTCAATTCGCACAACCATATACTGAGTTCTCTTGATGTGTTAAAATTAAATAGTAGTTTATTTCGGGCTAAAGGGTATTTATAGAAGCAATTTTCTATGAAAAGCAAGAATTGGAAGTTATTAAAGGTGCAGTAATTATATAAAAATGTAAATAAAATATCATGCTCAAACAACAAAACAGGCTTTAAAGCAAATATATACACAAATATGGATGAACTCTACAAATAGAACGTTAACTGATAATGTTTTAATAAAATTTGGACACATTTGAAATCTTACCACATCCTCTTCATCATCTATGTTGAGCAAGTTAGAGTTCTTAGAAGTGCAGGATGTCACGCTCTCATTCCATGACTTTCTCTCAGTGCTAATGTAATAGCAATTGTTGCCATATATAAGCCACTTTTTTGGACAACCACAGTAATGTGCTGGAGAAAGATTATGAGATCTTGAATGTTAAAAAATTCAAATTTACGCACCTGCATGGGTACACACAGATGTGAACATAACATATCTACGCATCCTCACAGGATGATATAAATAAAATAGGCTCACACACACTCGCAGAGAATGGTCAGACTCTCACTCCCCGCTTTATGTGCCATATAAACCCAACACACAAAAAATTCCATCTCTACATGTCCGGAGAGCCACCAAATAAAATCGCCTTTATGGACGGTAAAATGATTTATCTCACTTTTAAAAATATTTATTTATTTTTGAGAGAGAGATAGAGTGTGAGCAGGGGAGGGGCAGAGAGAGAGAGGGAGACACAGAATCTGAAGCAGGCTCCAGGCGCCAAGCTATCAGCACAGATCCTGGCACAGGGCTCAAACCCGTGAACTATGAGATCATGACCTGGGCTCAGTCGGACACTTAACTGACTGAGCCAGCCAGGCGCCCCTAAAATGGTTTTTCTCTTATCATGTTATAATAGGAGAAAATTTGAGGTGATTGGTAACAATGAGTATGGTGATTTTAAATGAGTATTTCTTCAAATTGTTTCAAAAGAAGAAATATTCTCCTACAACCATTATTTTAGAAAGTTTATATGTGAATTTCTAATTGATTTTCACCCAAACACACTTGATTAACTTCTTTGCCTCGCTTCAGATGGAGACAAAATAGAAACTATACTAATATCAGAATTTTGAAAAATATATTGTACCTTTCTGGACCCTTTTTTCCAGGGAAGAATTGTTCTGCTTCGGTGTGTCAGTTCCTAGGAAAATTAAGGCAATCCTCATACAAACTGAATATTAAACTAAATAAATTTAAATGACGGAGTTTCTCAGTTTGAAATTTGGTATACTGCTTAGATTTAGAAAACTGTAATAAAATTAACTTTACCAGTAAAAAATGAATAAAGTAATGAAGATGTGGGAGAAAAGATTTCAAAAGCCTTAAAAAAAAAACCAAACAGCACCACCTTTTACAGTATTTGATAACCAATGTCAAGAATTAATTTGTATTTCTCCATAAGGTGTCTCTCTTATACCTTGTCTTTGAGTTATGAAATCTGAGGTATGAGAAGAAATATGTAATACTCTCTATAATTATTGTTATTTCTACCTTTGACTGTTTCAGAATAATCATTCCAAGTTAGAGCATACAGGCATTAAAATGAGATGACAAAATTCCATAATGTTATGAAATATTTCGGGCCACTGAGCATCATTAAAGTGAAATATTCCCTTTAGTCATTCAAACACTTACTTACTGGGAATAACAGCTATTGTGGCCATGGTGGACATCAAGAAGAGGCAGCTGATTCTCAGGATCCCAGCTATGAGCTTCTCTGGACACAATGGTAAAGAGTAGAAAGAGAAATGAAAACACTGAGAAGGGATGCACAGAAAAAATCGTTTAGGAAATTTACAAACAGGAGAAACAACAATACACATGGGACCCCACATAAAAACTTGGACTCCAAACCTGTATCTACCATTGTAATCATCTCTCAGAATATACCCTTGCATTTACAGTGAATATACCGCTCCATGACATGGTGGTGAAGACTACAAATTACAATGCCTGAACAAATTTACTCCTCAGATTTCAATTACAATACGTACAATACCTTGAAGGGAACTTCAAGGTCTGATCCTCACAAGTGAAAAGTAGATGAGCTCATTCCCTACTCATTCCCTGCACCGCTGCACCCCAACTGCCCATCCTAGAGCAGACATACCTGTCTGTAGCACATGTTTTACCTTTGCAATGATAGTCCTTGCCGTTCCCTTGAGGATCCTGAGAAGCCCTTTGAAGATTTAGTTCTGCATAGGCTATGTCCTCCTCAGGTGCGGAAATGGAACTTTTAGTGCCCTTAGGTTTCCCTTGCTGTCTTTTGGAGCCCTTAGCGTGATGCAGTTCTGCATAAGTTACTGCTTGGTTACTCATGTCTGCAGCTGAACCCGCACTGAAGGGCTTGATAAACAGTGTATGTCATGTGCTGACAAGATTGCTCGTACAGCGACACTGGGCGGAGTGCGGGGTGAGGGACACACTCGTTTGCAGTTGAACAATGTAAAATCTGGCACTAACTTCTGTAGAGCTTTAAATTAATGTTTCATTCTAGAGTCCGTGGTTTCTACTGTGATACTCTATGACACAATAGTATTGGTTGGAAAAATGTAAAGCAATTAATGAGATTGGAATGAAGGAATTCATGAATAATACTTCCTTATTAGTGTAAGGTCAGATTCCACAGAAACATTTGAACACTATTAACTGGGTCAAATTTGAAATGCTGAATCCTGCACCAATTTGTTGGACAATTTTTAAAACCATTATTGGTTCAAAATTGAGTGTTCTGACTGGAGAATACTAGTTTTAGGACACATAGGAATTTCCTGGAGTAAATTGCTTTTAGATTTTTCTAAAAGGTCGTGTGCTATCAAATGATCTTTTATTTTAAAGAAGGTTGGAGTTCTGAGACATCGTTAAATTTTAAAAGAAAGATTTTATATGTTGCAAAATATTACGTGACCCACTAAACTTATCCGCAACCTGAACAACATTGGAAACAAAAGATTATTTTTTAAGGATTTATGCAACCCCAGGAATAGATACAATGGCAAAGATATGAAACCATAAGCTGATTAATAAAAGTGTAGAACTTTTATGGAAGAATACTGTTGGTACAAACTTTTAGAAAGATCTATCAATCTCAAAGGCAGTGAGGGTAGCTTTAGTTGTATAAGGAATTCTGATAAATCAAATAACTGTAATTTAGTAATTCAGTCAATGAGCTCTGCAGGCAGCGAAATCTGGAATTACTTTTGGCTCTCAAACATACAAAGAATGATCTTTAAAAAGTTACTTCCTGTGTCTAAATACCTAGTATTTGCTAGTCTAAACTGGGAATTAAAATAAGTAAAATATAATGCATATAAAGTCCTTAGTAATCAATCTGGCTTTTCTAAATTCTCAATAATATATCAGTTATTTTGATTGTTTTTAACACAATAGCCACATTAACTTTACTGATTCCAATCCTTTAGACCATATAACATAATTCATTAGAGAGGAGTGTCTTTCAATACAGAATATCTTTTTTGCCAAGTTTTGTTCAGTTTTTTAGGAAGTCTTTTGATTGTTTGCAGTTCAGTTTAAATTAGCATTTTACAGAAGGTATTTCATCTTGCTTTTTATGAAAAATCAGGGGCGTCCTGGTGGCTCAGTCGGTTGAGTATCCAACTTCAGCTCAGGTCATGATCTTGCTTGTGAGTTCGTGCCCCATGTTGGGCTCTGTGCTGACAGCTGAGAGCCTAGAGCCTGCTTCAGATTCTGTGTCTCCCTCTCCCTCTCTCTCTCTGCTCCTTTCCTGCTCACGCTCTTTCTCTCTCTCTCAAACTAAATAAATATTTAAAAAATTAAAAAAAGAAAAATCAAACTCTTTTCATTTATCTAAGCAAATGTATGAGGAATGACATTTGACTTGTGATTTCATGGATTCATCTTAAGATCTATTTCTTAAGGTTGAGCTAAATATCAAATAATATATGTAGCTATATGTACAATTAATGGCAAATTCAAATCAAGTGTTTTTGTCATGATGCTTATGGGTTTCTCTTGAAATTAGGTTGATTTGCAAATACAACTGCATGTGTGTATACGCACCTAATTCCTTCTCCATAGGCAAGAATTTAAATATTTTAAGAAATTCTCCAATATATTTCCTACTCATCCTTGTTTTTCACCATGAATTGTCGGAGTACAGATACCAATGTTGTCTGTGATGTGATTGTTTACTAGTTGTACCTCAAGCGCTTCCCAGCTGGCGTGTATAATCTCCCACTAACCAGTGTGGCTGGTAGAGAGACAGGGCAGTAGTGACACGTGTCTTCTGTTGGCCAGGCAGTCATGCATCTTCGGTGGGAAGCAGGTTACTCTTGTAAACAGGTAAGATCTCTGGTCTTCACGGCCTGCTGGCCCTGTGAGAGCTCATAGTGAGGCAATAGTGGAAAAAATAGATTTCTCATCAACGCAAAAAATCTGAACAGGAAATTCTTACCCTTGGGTTCTTTTGAAGACACTTTATTTCATCACACACCTCCAGAATGTAGAGACTTTGAGCTTATAGGGTGTCATTTAGGTTACCCCTCAGCAAGTGCCTCTGAGAAATGTTTATGTTTCACAAGATGCTGTGGTCAGAGACATGACCACTCAGGCTGCTCCCATCTGAATCACAAACACTGAGAACTTAGGCCTTGTGTAAAATATCTTAGATTATTAAGTTTTACTTTTATTTTATTTTTTAAGTTTATTTTTTAAATTTTATTTTGAGAAAGAGAAAGCATGCAGGTGCGTGAGGGGCAGAGAAAGAGAGGAGAGAGACAGAGAGAGAGAGAGAGAGACAGAGAGAGAGAGAGAAAATCCCAAGCAGGCCTGCACTGACAGTGCAGAGACTGACTCAGGGCTGGAACCATGAGATCATGACCTTGAGCTGAAAGCAAGTTGGATGCTTAGTCAACTGAGCGACCCAGGTTCCCCTAAGTTTTGATTTTAGACAGGGTGCTACAGCTTGATGTTACTTACTTCTTTTTCTTATGCCCTTGCTATGTTGTTTCTATTCTACTGAAAATATTCTAAAATCATCATCTCGTCAATAGCTATTTAATGATATTTGACACTAAATCTGAATACTTACTATGTTTCACCTTTATTGTCACTGTCACAAAGACCTTAATTTCCAAATTTATCATCTCAGTTTTTTCTGCCTTATGTTTTTAAGATATTTGCATTTAGTGTTATCATTTGTAAATGAGTTATTTAGGTTTCTGCTTAAAAAGGTAAATGCCTGTGGAAAGAATAAAACATTGAACAATTTTGAGCAATAGCACCATGCCAGAGATTTGAATATTAAACAATTACTCATATTACTTGTTGAGTTATTCTCCAATAGTGAGTCATTATCTGTATTTTAGTAGGAATATTTGTTGTAAATGAGAAAAACTTAAGTCTAACTATGTAGGGGGGAAATTAATATAATGTTTAAAAATTTCACTTAACTCAAAAATTGGGGAGGGCAGAGAAACTACTTTTAAAACACAATTAGATGATACATGAACATTAAAGGGAAATAAAATCTTAAAATGAAATTACCGGGGCGCCTGGGTGGCTTAGTCGGTTGAGCGTCCGACTTTCGCTTAGGTCATGATCTCGCGGTTCGTGGGTTCGAGCCCCGCGTCGGGCTCTGTGCTGACTGCCAGCTCGGAGCCTGGAGCCTGTTTCGGAATCTGTGTCTCCCTCTCTCTCTGACCCTCCCCTCCTCACGCTGTCTCTCTCTCTCTCCTAGAAATAAATAAAACATTAAAAAATTTAAAAAATAAAATAAAATGAAATTACCTAGTTAATGTCAATGGAATTATTTGCCTTTTTTCTCCATTGTGGGATTTGGTTTGCAAATGATTTTTGAGGATATTTGCATGTACATTTCTATTGCTGTGTATTTATTTTTAATGATGTATAGTTGACATATAATATTATATTAGTTTCAGGTTTCCACATAGTGATTCAACATTTATAACTTTAATGATCACCATGATAAAGCTCATTACTATCTATCACCATACAAAATTAATACAATGTTACTGACTATATTGCTTATATTATAATTTATATCCCTGTAGCTTGTTGATTTTATAACTGAAAGTTTATACAGCATACTACCTTTCACCGATTTCAGGCTTCCCCCTCCCCCGCCAAGGCAGTCACAACTTTGGTGTCTTTATATATGAGTCTGTTTCTATTTCACTTGTTTATTTGTTTATGATTTCATTATTAAACCAACAGAATTTGCTTTCTCTGTCTGACTAATTTCTTTAACATACAACCATCTAGGTTCATCAATGTTGTCCAAAATGACAAAAATTTCATTCTTTTCTATATCTGAGTAGTATTTCATCGTGTATATATATCACTTCTATGTATTCACTCATCTATAGATGAATACATGAGTTCCTTCCATCTCCTGGTTATTGTAAGTAATGTTGCAATAAACAGAGTACATACCTCTCCTCAAGTTAATGTTTTTGTTAAAACACAAATACATGGAGATTAAACAACATGCTAATGAACAATGAATGGGTCAACTGGGAAATCAAGGCAGAAATTTAAAAAAAAATACATGGAAAGAAATGAAAATGAAAACACAGTGGTCTAAAACTTTGGGACGCGTCAAATGTAGGCCTAAGAGGAAAGTATAGACCAATACAGGTGTACCTCAAGAAGCAAGAAAAATCTCAGATAAACATCTACCTACTGATGTATGGATATAGAAGAAGTGTTATATAGTATAATGGTATATTATTTAGCCACAAAAATAGTTAAATACTATATGTTTTCACTTATATGTGGAATTTAAGAAAAAAAGCAAACAAACAAAAGGAGAAAAGAGACAGGGAAACAAAGCAAGAAACAGATACTTAACTATATAGAACAAACTGATGGTTACAGAGGGAAAGTGGATGGAAGAATGAGCGAACTAGGTAGTAGGGATTAAGAAATGCACTTGTTATGATGAGCACTGGGTGTTGTATGGATGTTTTGAATCACTTGATTGTACACCTATAACTAATATTACACTGGATGTTAACTAACCATAATTTAAGCAAAAACTTAAAGAAAAATTGAGATTGTGCTTTGAAGTTTGGTATCTGTCTTTCTCTCACTGACGTATTTCACTTAGTATAATACACTCTCACTCCATTCTCATCATTGCAAATGGCAAGGTTACATTCTTTTTGATGGCTCAGTAATATTCCATTGTATAAACGTGCCATATCTTCTTTATCCATTCATCAGTTGATGGACATTTGGGCTGTCTCCATAATTTGACTATTGTTGATAATTCTGTTATAAACATTGGGTGCACATTCCCCTTGGAATCAGTATTTTTGTATCTTTTCAGTAAATAACTAGTAGTACAATTGCTGAGTCATATGTAGGGCAATACTATGTTTACATTTTGAAGAAACTCCAGGCTGTTTTCCACAGTGGCTGTACCAGTTTGCATTCCCGCTAACAATGTAAGAGGACTTCCCTTTCTCTACATTCTTTCCAGAATCTGTTGTTTCTTGAGTTGTTAATTTTAGCCATTCTGACAGCTGTGAGGTAGTATGCCATCATGGTTTTGATTCCCTGATGATGAGTAATGTTGAGCATCTTTTCATGTATCTGTGGGTCGTCTATATATCTTCTTTGGAACACTGAGTATTCATATCTTCTGCCCATTTATTAAGTGATTATTTGTTTTTTTGGTGTTGAGTTGATAAGTTCTTTACAGAATTTGGATACCAACCCTTTATCAGAAATTTCATTTGCAAATATCTTCTCCCATTCTGTAGGTAACCTTTTAGTTTTTTTGTTTCCTTTACTGTGAAGGAGTTTTTATCTTGATAAGTCCAAATAGTTCAATTTTTCTTTTGTATCCCTTGCCTCTGGAGACATCTCTAGTAAGAAGTTGCTCTGGCCAAGATCGAAGAGTTTGCTGCCGGTTTTCTTTGCTAGGATTTTGATGGTCCACTGTCTGACATTTAGGAATTTCATCCATTTTAAATTTATTTTTGTGTATGGCATAAGAAAGTGATCCAGTTTCATTCTCCTGCATGTCATTGTCCTGTTTTCTCAACACAATTTGTTGAAGAGACTGTCTCTTTTCCATTGGATAATCTTTCCTGCTTTGCTGAAGATTAGTTGGGCATATAAGAGTTTGTCCATTTCTGGGTTTTCTATTTTGTTCTATTGGTCTATGTATTTTTGTTTTTGTTTGTTTTTATGCATTGACCATAGTGTTTTCATGACTACAGCTTTGTAATATAGCTTGAAGTCCAGAATTATAATGCCTCCAACTTTGCTTTTCTTTTTCAAGATTGCTTTGGCCATTTAGGGTCTTTTGTGGTTCCATATAAAATTAAAATAGTTTACTCTGCTTCTGTGAAAAATGCTGGTGGTATTTTGATAGGGATTGCATTAAATGAGTGGATTGCTTTAGGCAGTGTAGACAGTATTTATTCTTCTAATCTGTGAGCATGGGATATTTTTCCATTTCTTTGTGTTGTGCCCCACTTCTTTCATAAATGTTCTCTAGTTTTCAGAGTACAGATCTTTTACCTATTTTGTTAGGTGCATTCCTAAGTATCTTATGGGTTTTGGTGCAATTGTAAATGGGATTGATTCCATGAATTCTCTTTCTGCTACTTCATTTTTGGTATATAGAAATTCAACAGATTTCTGTAAGTTGATCATGTGTGTTTCCTTTACTGCGACTTTACTGAACCTGTACATCAGTTCTAGCAGTTTTTTGGTGAAGTCTTCAGGGTTTTCTACATAGAATATCATGTCATCTGCAATAGTGAAAGTTTGACCTCCTCCTTACTAGTTTGGATACATTTTATTTCTTTCTGTTGTCTGATTGCTGAGTCTATGACTTCCAGTACTACCTTAAATAACAGTGGTAAGGGTGGACATCCCTGTCTCGTTCCTGAAGACAGAGGAAAAGCTCTTAGTTTTTCCCCATTGAGAATGATTTAGCTGTGGGTCTTTAATAGATGACTTTTATGATGTTGAGTTATGTTTCCTCTACCGCTACTTTGTTGAGGGTTTTTGTTTGTTTGTTTTGTTTTGTTTTTTATCAAGAATGGATGCTATGTTTTTTCTACATCTATCGAGAGGATCATAGGGTTTTCAATGCTCCTTTGGCATCTATTGAGAAGATCATATGGTTCTTATCCTTTCTTTTATTAATGTGGTATATCACATTGATTGATTTGCAAATAGGAATCACCCCTGAAGCCCAGGAATAAATTCCACTTGATTGTGGTGAATGATTATTTTAATGTACTGTTGGATTTGATTTCTTACTATTTTGTTGAGAACTTTTGCATCTGTGTTCATCTGAGATATTGGCTTGTAATTCTCCCTTTTAGTATGGTCTTTGTCTCATTTTGGAATCAAGACGACGCAGGACCTGTTGCATGAGTTTGAAAGTTTTCTTTTCATTTCAATTGTATTGGAACACTTCGAGATAAGTATTAACTCCTCTTTAAGTGTCTGATAGAGTTCTCCTGAAAAGATATCTGGCCCCGTACTTTGTTTATTAGGAGATTTTTGATTACTGATTCCATTTCTTTTCCTAAAAATGGGCATGTTCCAAATTTCTATTTCTTCCCATTTCAGTTTTAGAAATTTATATGTTTTTAGGAATTTATCCATTTCTTCCAGATTGCCCAACTTGTTGGTACATAATTTTTCATAATAGTCCCATGTAATTGTTTGTATTTCTGAACTGCTGGCTGTGCTATCTACTCTTTGATTTGTAATTTTATTTATTTGGGTTCTTTCTCTTTCTTTTGATAAGTCGGTCTAGAGGACTATCTATTTCATTAATACTTTCACAGATCCAGCTCCTTGTTTCATCTTTTTTATTCTGTTCTATTTTTTTGTTTCTATGTCATTTATTTCTGCCCATTATTTCCATTCTTGTGCTGGCTTTAAGCTTATTTACTGTTCGTCTTCTCAGTACTTTAGGTATAATGTTAAGTTGTGAATTTGAGACTTTTCTGTCTTCTTGAGGTGGCCTGTGTACTTCCTTCTTATAACTGCTTTTGCTGTATTCCAAAGGTTCTGGACTGTCATGTTTTCATTTTCATTGGTTATCATGTATTTTTTATTTACTATTTGTTTGCTTGTTTGTTTGTTTGTTTAGAGTGAGTATGAGTGGGGAAGGGGCAAAGAGGGAGAGGGTGAGAGAGAATCGCTAACAGCGCAGAGCCAATGCAGGGCTCAAACTCACAAACCGTGAGATCATGACCTGAGTCGAAACCAAGAGGTGGGTGCTTAATGGACTGAGCCACCAGCCACCCTTATTTATTTTATTTCTTCTTTATTTTCCTGATTAACTCATTAGTAGAGTGTTCTTTAATCTCCCTCTGTTTGTGGTCGTCCAAACTTTTTTCTTGTGGTTGACTTAAGGTTTCATATGTTGTGGTTGGAAAACACGCATGTTATGATCTCAAACTCTTTATACTGGTTAAGGCATGAACTGTAACACAGTATGTGATCAATTCTATTGAAGGTTCCATGTGTACCTGAAAATTAATGTGTATTTTACTGCTTTAGGATGAAATGTTCTGGTTAAGGCCAGTGTGTCATTCAAAGCCATTGTTTCCTTGTTGATCTTCTGCTTAGATGATGTGTCCATTGCCTTAAGTGGGGTTTTAAAGTCTCCTACTGTTGTTGTACTATTATCAATGAGTTCTTTCATGTTTGTTTTTAATTTATTTATATATTACGGCTCTCCAGGTTGAAGGCATAAGTATTCACAATTGTTAGATCTTGTTGGATTGACCACTTTATTATATTACAGTGTCTTTTATCTCTTGTTACAGTCTTCGGTTTAAACTTCAGCTTGTCTGCTATAAGTACGGCTACTCCAGCTTTTAAAATAATTTTTTTAACATTTATTCATTTTTGAGTGAGAGATAGAATGCAAGTGGGCTAGGGACAGAGAGAGAGGGAGACACAGAATCCAAAGCAGGCTCCAGGCTCTGAGTTGTCAGCACAGAACCCAACACGGGGCTCGAACCCACAAGCAGTCAGATCATGACCTGAGCCAAAATCTGATGCTTAACTGACTCACCCAGGTGCCCCTACTCCAGCTTTTTTTTTTTTTTTTTTTTTTATGATGTTTGTTAGCAAGATAACTGGTTCTCCATCCCCTAACTTTCAATCTGGAGATGTCTTTAAGTCTAAAATGAATCTCTTGTAAGTAACATGTAGTTCAGTCTTGTATTTTGTTGTCATTTTTTTAGTCCATTCTGATACCCAATGTCTTTTAGCTGGAACACTTACTCCATTTACATTCAGCATAATTATTGACAAATATGAATTCAATGCCATTATATTACCTGTACAATTGGTGTTTCTGGAGATTTTCTCCATTCCTTCTAGTCTTTGCTGCTTTTGGTCTTTTTCCCTATTCAATAAGTCCCTTTTAATATTTTTTGCAGGGCTGGTTTAGTGATCATGAACTCTTTTAACTTGGGGAGAGGAAACTTTTTAATCTCTCCTTCTATTCTGGATCACAACATTGCTATATAAAGTATTCTTGGCTGCATGTTTTTCACTTTCAGCACTTTGAATGTATCATGCCACTCCCTCTGGCCTGCCAAGTATTTGTGGAGAGATCTGCTCCTAACTTTTTTTTGTCAAGTTGGTTTACATATAACACCGAGTGCTCATCCCAACAAGTGCTCCTAACTTGATGTCTTCCCTTGTAGGTTAGGGATTTCTTTTCCCTTGCTGCATTCATAATTCTTTCCTTATCTCTGTATTTTGCAAATTTTCCTACAATATGTCTTGGTGTTAGCCATCTTTTATTGATTTTGATGCAAGATCTCTGTACCTCCTGGATTTGGATGTCTGTTTCTGTATCTAGATTAGGGAAGTTTTCAGCTATAATTGGCTCAAATAAACTTGACCCATTTTCCCCTCTATTCCTCTTTTGGAACTCCTATAATACAGATGCTATTACTCTGTGGAGTTGCTGAATTCACACTTGTGATCCAATGTTCTTCTTTCCCTATTACTTTCAGTTTCATTGTTTTCCATAATTTTATCTTCTATACTCCTTACTTGTTTTTCTGCTTCTTCCATCCTTGTGCTCATTACATCCACTTGGTTTTGCATCTTGTTTATACCAGCTTTCATTTTGGCATGACTAACTTTTAGATCTTTCATCTCTGTTATAAAGGTCTCTATGGTTTCTTCTATGCTTTCCTCAATTCAGGCTGGTATCCTTATGAATATTGTTTTAAATGCTGGTTCAGACATATTACTTATGTCTATTTTGATTGGCTCCCTGGCCATGTATCTTTTTGTTCTTTCTTTTAGGGTGAATTATTGTGTCTTGGCAGTTTGTCTAGATTTATGTCTTTTCTGTGTTAGGAAAACCCTTTCCTGGTTCTATTTCCACAGAAGCTTTCCCACACTATGATCAGTAGACCTGGTGTGAGTGAAGGGTTTGTGCTGCTTTTCTGGGGGAGAGGTCTGCTGTGCTGGTTCTTGGGCTAACATGCCTTATTTAAAAAGGCACCTGCAGAGCACAGGGGAGTGGGGCTTGGTATAAGTGGCTCAAGCCTCCCCTGTGCGTGCTTTGCAGCTTTCTGAAGTCTTTTGATGCTGAGGGGAGGGGTGAAAAATGGCACTGGCCTACTCTCTTCCCCACAGAAGGAAGTTCTCACCCATCGCTGCTCAGGAAGCCCTGACAGAGGAGCAATCTCCCCTCTTGTGTCTCAGGATTCAGTCATATCTCTGCATTCAGCTTATCTGTGTCTGAATTGCCTGTGTGCCTGGCAGCCCAGTGCTCCTGTGTTTTATCTCAGGTATGTGACTGGATTTCAAAGAAATTTCAGTGGCCTGGTTGCCATGCAGACCTGTGCTGATCCTTTTATAGAGAATCTCACTGTGCCTTGGTTGGTGCTGATTTGTCCCAGAAAAGCAGTCTCGTGACTGCCAGGGGCTTGGATTTTATGGCAAAAATAGCAAGAAGCCAGCCACCTGATCAGCTACCTTAAGCAGGTGTCTCTGCTCATATGCTAATGAACGGGGCAGGTTCTCTGTCCCAAGAGGCAGTGCTGCCTCTCCTAAATGCACTCCAAGAAGGGGAAGTGTCTGTCTTCAGTGTGACTCAGGGGACTCTCAGAACATGCTGTCTGCCCCTGGGCCTCCGCTTTCTTTCTCCACAGGAGCACGGCTACCTACTAGGCTCAAGCCTATCAATGGTGCAGACTTTAAAACTTCCGGTTTTCGAGTTCCACTGCTTGTAAAACCCTGTGATAACCAGCCCCTCTTGTTTTCCCAGTCAGTGGTGTTGGGGAAATAATTTTCTTGTGCAATCTTGCTGGATTATCTCTCTCCCTCTAGTTTCTTCTCTCTCCGTCTCCATGAAAAGGACTCCCTCCCTCCACAATACCTGCAATACTTTCCTCTCCCAAGTCACATCACCCCATCTCCTCCCTCCGCCATGGCCTCTTTTCTCCCTCAAGTTGTGGAGATGGTTCTGTCAGTCCCCAGCTCAATTTCATGGGTGTTCAAAATGATTTCATCGTTGTGTAGCTGCTGAGGGGCAAGGGAAGGATAAAGGCCTTCTTCTGCTCCACCATCTTATTGCTCCCCCACTTCTAGTTTATTTTCACTTTTAGCTATTGTACTCTTCAGGTTTGAGTGCATTTTAAAATATTGATGATAATGTTTCAAACTATAAATATATATTTGTATTAGTATTCAAGTGAACCGTTAGAGCACTTTCAGTAAACACATGTGAGATTGGTTAGGTCTTTTCACTGTTTGAGAAGGCATTAAGGAAGTAATCTGTGAGACGTTAATGTGTGAAGAATGTATGCTGTAAAAGAGAACACAGTAAAGAGATATTTAGAGCATATTAAATCAACAAATTCTAACAGAAGAAAGTTCAAATATTTATTGTGGAAGATAAGAGAATAAAGAAAAAGTAGAGTTCAAAGAAATGGTAGTTTTACCCCAAATTAAATTATGAGTATATTATATTGAACAATCATGTCATTTTGCTCACACAGAGATAACATATATTAGCAAAACGTACATGATAACTTAAAAATTACACTAATTTAAGCAGAATAATTTTAATTCCAATACCAAGAATGTTTAACTAACTGTTGGCTCTTTTAAGGAGATACTTCCTCAACAGAGCAAAGGGAATAATGAGCCTATCAAGATTTAACAATATGAAACTGCATATGGTGGGAGAAAAGTGGGAGAAGCCTGCTCTAGCTAATGTACTGTCACAGTACAAGGTGGGAACAATTGCTGGAAATGATGGAGCACATTTCATAAGGGTAGATTGAGTGTCCAGACCATTAGTGATGTTCATAAAACCTGTATGCACTTAATAATAGAAGTTCAACAAAGATTTGACAAAACGGAAGAAGTAAACAATCATTAAAAAGAGATTAAACAACTGGATCTTCCTGCTTATCAGACAAGTAGATGTATCTGTACGGCTATCAAAAGACTTAATATGCACGCACTTAAATACACGATATAGTAGTATAGAATATTCATATATTTTTTTAAATGTTTAATGTTTATTTTTGAGAGAGAGAGTGAGGGAGGGGCAAAGAGAGAGGGAGACACCAAATCTGAAACAGCCTTCAGGTTCCAGGCTCTGAGCTGTCAGCACAGAGCCTGAAGGGGGGCTCGAACCCACTAACGGTGAGATCATGGCCTGAGCCGAAACTGGCTGCACAACTGACAGAGACACCAGGGCGCCCCTAGAATATTCATATTTTTAAAATTCACATGAAAATGTTCCCAAAAATCTTTTAAAAAACACTGTGAACTCACATTTCCAAGTATATTAATATAAAATATATGGAACTGTGATGTCACTGCATTAGCCAGCCTTCACAATTAGGTACATGTAGATGAATATTTACATTTAAGTTTTCATAATTAAAAATAAATAAAAGCTTGCTATTGGTACTGCAGTCACGCTAGCCATGTTTAATAGAATTGTTAACCGTGTCCACCTGCAAAGAAAATTCTCTAATTGCGGTTCACCTAAAATAAAGTCAGTAACCAATAATTTGAAAGTCCTTTAATGGTTTTAACTCACTAACATATTTCTAATTAGCATATGAGCCAAATTTATAATCACAATGAATGTCTACAATTTTTCTATAGGATTAACAAGAAAAAACATAACAGCAAAATTGTGTCTTGTGCAATATTAATTGCCTTAAGTGCATTTATTACAAAAGAGAAAGAGAACAGCAGTGTGAGCATATATGACAAGAAACTAAAATATGACAGCAAACATCAGGTGAAATTAAATCTGAATGAAGTCAGTAAAAGAAAACAATAAATGGTACAGAATCATGACAAAGAACAAAATTGTAGTAAAGAGGATCATAAAGGACAAAGGTATTCTCATTGAAAAGACAATGAAGTGGATAAGACTGTCAAACAAAAAAAACCACACAGATCTTTTATATTTACATTAAGCTTGGGAACATATAATTGTTTTTGTAGATATTAAAGGGCAGTAAAGCCATATTGTAAATAGATGTGAACATTTATATGGAGCAGAAAATTCCCAGAAAATGAAAATTACCAAACTGGTGTATAAAAAAAAGAAACTTGAGCAAACGTAGCATGTATTAAAGAAATTGAGTTCATTACAGAAATAGTCCTACCAAGAAATCTACTCAGAAGCTAAAATGGCATTAATAGTGAATAATGACACTTAAAAAACATTGATCAAGTCGCTTACCGTTATTATAGTTGTCATTTGTAAACACTGGAAGACAATGTTGCAACCTTTGCTTTGAATACTCACATAGTCTGCAAAGAGCTTCACAGAAGTTGGTCTTTCATTTACCTAGATACTTATGACTTATCATTCCTTTCTGACCTTCTCAAATACCCAGTTTTCCATCTGGTACTATTACCCAGAAGCCTGAAAAATTCCTTTCCCTTAGCACTTCTCTCAATGCAGGCCTGCTAATGATGGAGGTTCCGAGTAGTTGTTTGAAAATATCTTAATTTACCTTTATTCTGGAAGGCTATTAATGACATAGAATTCTGGGTTGGCAGGTTACTTTTCTTGAGATGAATATTCTACTATCTTCTAAATTTCATAATTTCTAATGAATTTCAAGACATATCAAGTGTTGTTAGTCTCTCATTGCTTTCAAGATTTCCTTTGGATCTTGTTCAAAAGAATGACTACAATGTATCCACTTGTGATTTAGTTTCTATTTATCTTATTTAGGTTTCCCTGGGCTTCCTAGGTTTAACTAGGTGTTTTTCAACAAGTTTGAAATAGTTTCACCCATTGTTTCTTCAAATATTTTTCTGCCAATTGTTTCCCTCTCTTGGTAAGATGCTAATTACACATGTCTCAGAACTCTTCATGTTATCACATTGATCTCCCTTTGAAAAATTATTTTTGCTCCTCTCAAATTGGATGATCTCTGTTATCCAACTACAGCATTTGGGGACCCACCACCTAATTTTTAAATGTTATTTTATGAGATGAGGCTCCAGAAAGAAACAATGGATGTAACTAAGGGAAGTGCCTCATAAAATGTAGAGCAAAGCAACAGTTTTTAATGTTCATGTCTGATTTTATCCCCAACTTTATACTCATCATGATTACCAGAAAACAACATTTTCAGATTAGTAAATTTGGTTCATGGGATTAGGCAGACACAGCACCGTCCTTCCTACATTCTCCTTTGGAACAGGCTACTGGCAAAGCAGACACTTGCTGCTCTGTTACAACAATGGTAAATTTCCAAAGTGCACCACCTCCTCTGAATTTAGTACTGAAGTGAAGACTGCTTAACTCTAGGATCCAGAATAACAAGCCCATTATGTTCAACACCTAGCGTATATTTTCAGAAAGGCAGATGCAGAGAAATCTACCATTCAGTTCTTTATATCCCTGACTTCTCCATGACTCTTTGTACTCTGAATTCACGCTTGATTAATACCCTCCTAATTTTGTTCCATATGTATACAGTTCCAATGGTTTGGGTGAATCCCCTAACCCATGCTTACTCTACTAAATAATTCCCATGGCTTCTTATGGACGCAAGTAAGATGTTAGGTACCTTTCTATACATGTATTTAGATATGTAAACAATAGGGAGAAAATTGGGAAGTGTTCCACATTAGAATGTACTATGCAGCCTGTCTCTTCCTTTTCTCTATTCTCAATAGTAAGAGATGCATACATGTCAATGGGATACCCCAACATTGGAGAGAAAAGGACATTTCATTCCCTTCTTCCCTAGGATGCTGCAGGTTCCCCCAAATCTAGGAACCGATCAGGCTACCTTTCCCAACTTGGCAATTCCCTTCAAAATGTCTTCAGTTCCATACAAGACAGCCCTTACGTATGTCGAAGTAACACACTGGGCGAGAAGACTGGGGTTCTTGACCAACAAGAAAAACAACGGAAATTGGGGCTTGATTTCCAAAATGAAAATGCATGCCCAGGAAAAAATTACTCTTGTTCAGTGTCCATACACAATGTGTATGAATTTCTCAAAGACTTTTTTCAAATGCAAATATCTTTGATGTATATGATCAAAGTGTTTAAGTCATATTACATTGCCATTGCCCAGTTAAACCAATATATTGTAACAATTGAGATTAGAATGCGCTGAAAGGAAGTAGACAGTTTTATTTGAAATCAGCTTTTATTAAACAGTAGGAAGAGCAAAATATGAACGAATCACATATAACAAGAACATCATGTGGTTAGGCTTTATTTTGAGGATATTTAGACATTATATTATTTATTCTTCAGATCAGCCCTATGAGGTGGCTGTAGTTATGATCGTTATGTCACAGGTGATGGCATAGAAGCATCAAGATCTTGAGTCAAAACGACTGAGATCTAGTGAATACTTGTGTACCAAGAGGTACTGTTCAAGTAATCTCAAGTTACTCTAGGAATATGATACTATTTCTAGTATATTTTTCAGAAGATGAAACTGAGCCTGAGCAGTTATGTAACTGACACAGGCGAAGAGTGTGCATTCAGAAATCACACGGAAGTGATCTAGTTGCGTTGCTGATGCCCTTAAACTTTATCCCATACTGTTTGTTCCCCATTTGTAAATTGATCAAGGACCCTGGAGCAAGCATCTTTTTGATGAGGTTTACCAGTACACAAAGCTATTTTACAAGAATTTTTGGCACAGCAAAAACAAAAACTAGTTGGGACGTTAAGGACTAATTTTTTCCATCTATTTCTCAATAATTTTCTTCTACAAACACATTTATCTATCGAATGAAATATAATGAGAGACATACTCCTATGGCTAATATGGTTATTTTTCAGTGAATCTACATTTCTTTCTTCTGACCCCTTTGAAAAGAGTATACTTTACAGTCAGTGATATATTTGGCCATCTTACTTGTTTCACAATATAATGTGAGTGGGAATGGGATAGCAATGAGTTCCGGCATCAAGAAGCACATTATGCTCGTTGCTATCTCTGCTAGAAAAGATCATATGCCAAGTAGCCTACTATTCTAAGAATAAAATATGAAAAACAGATCTGAGCTGAATTGTAGTCTAGAGCCAAGTCCATACATGCCCAGCCTTGATCAAATAAAACATAACCAAACCACAAACTGGTGAATGAGAAATAAAGACTTATTTTTAAGGCCAATGCAATCTTGGGTTGTCTGCAACACAAATTTAGCAATTAATTACAGCTACCGATTACATATAATTAAACATGATTTTAAATATTCATATAATTTCTCTATGAGCATAAGGAGTAATTAATAGAATTTTAAAAATATGTTATCTTCAAAGAGATCAATGTATATGAAATATGAATTTATTTTGCAAATAATAATCAAGTTTAATCGCTCTTCCCCTGTACTTGAATTAGAGCGAGAATATCTCTGCATTATTATCAAACTACAGACGTTTGTTCTAAATTCTGACAATAACTAGCTATTTGACCCATGCAAACATCCTTAGACTTTTAATCATTGTTTTGTTCACAATTTAACATTATTTTTTATATCAAAATATTTTCTAGCACGGTAGTAAAGAATGACAAAAGTGGGGACAAGAGGAATTTGATAAAACCAGATCTCGTGCAAAATATCCGAAGTCCAGATGGGGAAAACGACACTCAAGAAAAAGTATCCAAGGACACTGGTTATTATCTAATGAAAAGCCAATCCTCACCAAACAATGAAATATTAGTGCTGCACTTTGGTTTGATTTTCTGAGGAAGTGGATAGATCTGAATGACTCATATAGCAATCCTGTGGTTGTTGCATCTCAGCCCTGAGTGCCCGTTAACAATTTAGTACTTTCAGCTCCAAATCTTTACCTCGGTGCCCTGTTCTCAGATAATGGAGGTAGATCTTACTAACTACCTTGTCAGCTTACATGAGATTCTGTCAGCAGAAGACAATGGAGAGACACTGCAACAGAAAGGGTTCTTCTTCCAGGTTTCATGGTATTTTCGCCTTTGGCTGCTATGATTTGGTTGCCAGCTGGATGCTTGCACGTCAGCCTCTAGCAGGCTTTAGTATCCAGTACCAGTCAGTTTCTAGCCCTCGGGTCTGTGACTCCTAACACTCTGGCAGGAAATTCTTTCTCCTTGCCCATCACAACCTGAGATTCATTATCAACTAGTTCAGTCTGTGGACTGTGGAGCTCCTCTGTCCCGGAACAATCCAGTGAGTATGTCTGCCATGAAGCTGTGGGCAGCCATACTGTCTTCAGTGACATTTCAATCCCATCTTCAGAGAGTAGACTTGGCTTCCCAGTGATCCCTCCCTTGGGTCCTCCTTTTAACCCTAAGACATTCTTATCGTTTTCTTTATCTTACTAGCCTTTCCTCTTCGTAGGCTTTCCTCTTACAAACTTTCCCTTAAAAATAGATAATTGTTTAACTCAAACTTCTCCAGGTTTCTGTCTCTTGCCTCAATTCTGACTAAAAACCCTGCCTCCCTGGATTGTTCAACCTTCTTTTGCAGCCCATTTAAGGGGTAGGACAAGTCAATTAATTTTTGAAATCTGAGTGGAATTGTTCATCTTTTTGAAGACTTTACAATAGCAGTGCTTGATATTAATTATATCTTGTAACTTAAATATAATTTAGTTTAACAAATATCAAAAACTTAAGAAATGTATTACATGTTCCTGAGACTATATTATTTACAGTAATATAAATAAACATTGAAAAATAGTTCTACAACACCAAGGTTGAAACCCGAGGTACACTTTGGGTTTTGGGTGATTATGATGTATCACCGTGGATTCATCGTTGGTAATAAACGGACTACGTTAGTGAGTGATATTGGTAATGGGAGACGTTATGCATGTGCATAGACAAGAACAATATAGGAAATCTCTGTATCTTCCTCTTAATGTTGCTGTGAACCTAAAATTGCTCTAACAATAACATCTTAAAAATACTCGGAGAAAACAATTGTGTGGCTTTGAAGAAGATAAAGATACGCTCTTTAGATGGTGTGATAGCATTATACCAAAATTAGGTAACTAGTGCTTGATGCTTACAAACATATGGTCTTTCTTCTAAACAGGACACAAGAGACGTTATGTAGGATTCAAAATTGAAATATGGACAATTCCGGTCACTCTCTGAGGATGCTGACAACCTGAAAGACAGAGAATTTTACCCTTTTAATCGGAACAACATATAACATAATAGTTTGATGAATAAACAATTGATTTAGACTACTAGTTATATATCTAAATCTAAATATTTCCCAGGTCGTGTCTATGGAAACACTTTAACAATTGTGTTTTACCTAATTGTCCACATGTTAATGTTTTTCCTTCTAAGATTAATTCTTTATGGCATAAAATATAAAAAAAGTTCTCAAGAAACTTACCCTTTGGGAAAGAGTCTTAAGTCTTTTCGTGACACAGACAAACTATTATTGCTGCTCGGGGGGACTATAATCCATGAAGAATGAATGACGAAGGTCAACAAATACTATCAGAAAATAAATGTCATTAAAAGTCAAATAAAAGTCTTGTACACATTTGAATTCTGTAGTAACAAAATTCATTCTTTCTTACTTTACGTACTCTTTACATTATAATACAATGTTATACCCTGGACACATTATAAAAGTTATCTTAGTAGGACTAAGTGGAGAGGACAAATTGACAAAGAAAACAATCGTGGTTCTGATCATTGATACAAGGTTCAGAGTACTTTGTGGAATATTTGCACTGGAATAAATCCTAGAGATTCAAGTAAGAAGTGCATTTGTAATTTTCTTACATAAGACTGCTCCCATGCCTCCCCACCTGCCCACCCTAGCTTAGCGATCAAGAAAAATTCTTATTTTTATAACTGGAGAAGCTGCAAAAAGCAATGGCGTTGGTGCCACAGGGGGAAACTTGCTCAGCAGTTGGGCTGGGGGCAAAATTGCCCATTGATTTTTCATCTCCAAGTGCCAATGTCACACAGTAATGATGAGGAAAACCCATATTTTTGCTGGTCAGAGGTTATGGTCTTTGTGTCAAGCATCGTGACTCCCATAAGTATAACAGGAAGCCATTGAATGTGAAAATATAATGGAGGAGTTGGAATTAGCTGTCTACACACTCTTGGCTACTATAAAAATACGCGCACATGGAGAGGAAACCAAAATGAGCCCAAGAGAAAGTAAGAGCACAAGGAGACTTGAGAACTGGTAGTGAAGCTATGAGCACTCCTCTCCCTCACTCACACACTCACACATACACATGCACAAACATCACACGG
This sequence comes from Hyaena hyaena, assembly GCF_003009895.1. Lineage (NCBI taxonomy): Eukaryota > Metazoa > Chordata > Mammalia > Carnivora > Hyaenidae > Hyaena > Hyaena hyaena. The sequence goes on from NW_024081735.1 coordinate 361,120, forward strand.
AAGACTGACTTGCAGTATTTGCACACAGTCTTTAAAAAAATCCTAATGGTGGCGGGGCACCTGGGTGGTTCAGTTGGTTAAACATCCAACTTCGACTTGGGTCATGTTTTCACAGTTCCTGGGTTTGAGTCCCGCATTGGGCTCCGCACTCTGGTAGTGTGAGGCCTGCTTGGGATTCTCCCCCTCCCCTCCCTCTGCCCTTTCCCCACTGGAGCTTTCTCTCTTTCTCTCAAAAATAAATACACTTAAAAAAAAAACTATTGGTTGGCACATAAGCTACAAAATCACAAGGGCAATCCCTTGCACGATAAGCTAAAAAATGAAAACAATAGGAATTTGGAAAACCTGAACAAAAATATCAGCAAGCCAATTTAGAGGAGGAGATTCTGCAGTAAAATTTATGCAATTAAAAAAATAATCTAGGTAAATGAAATAGAATGCATGCTTACTGAACTATATCATCAAAAATGTCTAAAACATCCAAAAAACATGAAAGGAAACTGGAAAGTCTCTTCAATACTAAAGGAAAGCATACGTCAGTAAAAATTCCTACTGGGATAAGATGTTACATTTATTAGAAAAAAAGTATTTTAGAGTAATATTTATAAATGTATGTAAATTATCGTAAGAATTAGTTCAAATAATTAAGTGAAAATATGATGGCTGCAATATATCAAGTAGGAAATATCAGCAAGTAATAAAAGTATACAAATAGACCATAGATAAATTCTCAGTTTATAAAAACATACCAGAATGAAAAAGTCACTAAATCGACTCCTCAGAAAATTTAAGTTACAGCAGAAAAAATTGGTGAAGTTGAAGAAGGAGTAATAGTATTTATTCTTCTCACAAGATGGAAGAGAAAAAAAGAGAGAACACTTAACAGAGTTTAGAGACCTTCCAAACAGTATCAGAAGACCAGCATATGTCTACATATAATCTGAGAAGGAAGAGGAGCAGAAAAAGAAAATCAGAAAGTCAACCCTAAGTCACAATGAATGAATTACTTCTTAAAATTATTTAAGATAATAATTATTCAAATTATTTTGGATCCCAGAGGTTTAGCAAACTCATTGAACTATCACAGAGAAATCCACAACTCAAGACCACTTAATAAAATGACACTTGAGAACACAAAGAAATACTCTTGAGGGAGCAGGACGGATTAAGAGGTGACTAAAGTCAGTGTGAAAATCAGGGAATGGGAATGGGTGACATATCTTCTACCTCCATCAGCCTTAGACTACAATATCCACCACAGAGTCTATATGTGCCTTGCACACTATTTCAGACTGGAGAAGGGGTGACATCAGCAAGATGAGGCAATAGGAACCCCCAGACTCTAAATCCCTCATGGAAACAATAACTTAAAAATGCATTCAAACACAACCCCTGGATATTCAGTCTAATTATTTTTAATAAAGCTTTCAAGATCATTCGATAGGGAAAGAAGAGTATCTTTCACAAATGGTGTTGGGAAACTGACTATCCACCTGCAAAAGAATGAAGCTAGATGCTTACATTTCTACCACATACTAAAGTTAACCGAAAATGAGCTAAAGACCTAAACGTATGTAAAACTAAAAATTCCTTTGAGAAAACATCGGGGGAAATGTAAACAACATTGTAATTGGCAATGATTTCTTGGGTAGGACACCAAAGCAACAGATTCCAAAGAAAAGTCCATTGCAGACAAATGTGTTACATCAAACTACCACATTTCTTTACATCAAAGGGCATGATCAACAGAATGAGAAAACAGAATGGGAAAAAATGCTTTCAAATCATGGGTCAACAAAGGGATTCATATCTCAAATAGATAAGAAATCTTGTAAGTCAGTAACAATACAAAAACAATAACAAAAACCGAAGTACCAAAATAAAAAATGGGGAAAGGAATTGAATCGACATTTTCCCAAAGAAAATGTACAAATAGACAATTGCTCTAGGAAAATCAAGTGTCTTTTTGTGAATATGGGTAATGTGGTATATTTTGGGTTATGTGGGTCTGTTTGTTTTGTTTTTTTCTTTGGCAACAACTTAAAAAATAAAAAGCAAACAAAAAGAAGTGAGACTGACAGTATCAAGAGAAAAACCACTCATTACATTTAGGAAGATAGCAATATGATAAATAGATGAGCCTCACCACAAATAATGAAGAATAAAAGACTGGGAAGGTCAAATTCAGAGCTGAAAGTACTGAAAAAACAAAACAACAACAACAACAACAAAACAAAACAGAAAGTCTCATCAAACAAGAATTATAAATTCAATGGGGCACCTGGGTGGCTCAGTCGGTTAAGCCTCTGACATCGGCTCAGGTCATAATCTCACGGTTTGTGGGTTCGAGCCCTGTGTCAGGCTATGTGCTGACAGCTCAGAGCCTGGAGGCTGCTTCTAATTCTGTGTGTGTGTCTCTCTCTGATCCTCCCTTGCTCACGCTGTCTCTCTCTCTCTCTCTCTCAGAAATAAATAACATTAAAAATTTAAAAAAAAAGAATTCTTAAAATATAATAACAAAAAAGGTAAAATATAAGCAAAATATTTCAATAGATACTTCACCAAAGTATGGATGGCTTATGAGTGCCAGAAAAAGATGATCAACACTATTAGTCATAGAAACACTCACATAAAACCACTACAGACCAGACCTCCTGTTCTACAGTGATAGTGTTGCGCCCGAATTGCGAGTCCCAGAGACCTCCAAGGAGCCGGCACCAGTGCAAATACAAAAGGGTCTTTATTAGAAGCTCAAGCAGGGGCTTACCCGCCTACCAGTGTAGTGGCAGCAGGGTGAAGCCCCGAACAATAGCGAGTAGGGTTTTTATGGGGTCAGGGACAGGGGTGTTACAGTGCATACGTTGTACGTCTAGCATCATCACATAAGCACCAATTACCATTGTACACTGCCCATGGTAACGGATTTGACCATTCAGTACCTGTGAGGTGTTCATTACCTTTGGTGGGACCCAATCATGACTTTTGAGAATCCTCTGAAAATGACCAATTATGAGGTGAGTTCAAAGGGCCCACGTGGGGTTCAGGCAAGCGGCGAGAAATTGGCTAGTTTGTATAAAATAACTGTCTGCGGTTCCCAGCCTTGGCTCAGACCATAGGAATGTTTTTTGATTAGCTGAGCTGAGGGCGGTCCGAGGGTGGCTTCAGCCTTGAGCACTCTGAGGCTTTTTTCTGGAACTGGGGCTACGTGCAGCCCGAGGGTGCTCTTAATGGAGGCCTTAATCTCAAAATGACGTTACTTAGGCTTTTCAATAGGATAGATTTCTCCCAATTCCTCCCTCCAAATACAACTACAACCTGGGACAATACACATGAGACAACATAAGAAGATTCAGAAAGACGATGAGAAAGCTGACAGAACCGAGCACTGGAGACCCGAGGAATGGCAGTGCAGGGTGAGCTCCCTGGAATTTCTCTTTATCTCATATATCCGAGACTGGTGCCAAAGAGGCTACTAAACTACAGACACCAGTCGGTACACACAAAAGTCCCCAGAATGCTTTTTCTCTCCAGTCAAAATAACGGGGAAAAGGCGTGCTAGAAAGACGCGAAGGTTTTAGACACTAACTGCATCATTCCAACAAAAAACCACGGACTATTCAACAAAAATATCACCTAGACATGTAGGGGAAGTCAAGGCATTCTCTGATAAAGGAAAACTAAGAAAATGTGACACCACCAGACCCACTCTGAAAGAGCTGCTGAAGGGAATTATCTAAACAGAGATTAAATGATAAAAGAAAGAATTTTGGATCATCAGGAAGAAAGAACAAAAGAAAGAATAAAACTATTATTAGGTTGAATGGATTTTCCTACACCTCTTGCATTTTCTAAATTGTTTGTATTTGAAGCAAAATTATCAGTTGAAACAAAAGTGTAACACCAATGTGATCCTCAGTGTATATAGAAGAATATTTCAGATGATTATATTATAAATGGACACAATAAAGGGACATAAAGGAAAAGAAAGTTGTAAATTTTACTTAAACTGCTCTGGGGATGATAGTCTGTGTAGACTGATATATGTATATATAATTATCTATATAAACATATATAATACATATTATTTACATAAAGCAGATTAGAGCATATATGTACATATTTACAACTTCGTATATATATAAAGTTAATTGTGAAGTAAAGATATACTTTGTTATAGATTAAGCTCCATCAATTGGGTAATGATGTAGAAAAATGTGACCTTCACTTTTATCTGACACCATCACAAATACAGCATTGCAAAAGTTAAACTCCCAATGGGTCGTAAACCCTATTTAAGAGTTAAAAAATAAAGAGAGAAAGGAAAATAGATAAATTCTAGAAAGTAACATAGGAAATTATATTCATATACTTTCACTAATTTCTGAAAGATCTCCCAAATAATCACTACCAGCCAAAATGATAAACTGGACTGGAGTAACATTAATAAATTTTGGTCATTAAGAGACTCCAATTTGGGAGCAAAAATGTAAGTCACAGAGTCAAAAATCTATTTACATCTTATAAACTCAAGAAAGAGCTCATATCTGAAAATAACCAGGATTCCAAGATGGAAAAGAAGACACCATCCAGGACAAATGGGCAGGAGACGCACTCAAGCCCTTCTCATCCTCAAGATTCACAGCCCAGAAAAATGGTCCTGCTAAATAGCCATCAGAACTTCCTGTATTAAGTTTTCTGAGTTAATTGAGTTTGGGATCAAGGGACCATTAGGTACAATGAGTATTTACAGAATATTCTAGAAAAATGTAATGATAATTTAATATATTGACATATACACAGATTTTTGACCATGCAATTTCATACTAATGATTATAAAAATTATATTATAATCATATATAAACACGAGGATAAAGTTATATTTATATATTATTATTTTATAATGAAAATATAATATTTATATTCCATAAATATACTGTATACTATATGGTTGTGTATAATAAATTATTATAAATATCATATGTGGAAAAAGACATAGGAAAGGCTTTTCATAAAATAAATATTCATAATACCCACATACTAAAAAAATGAATTTCTGAGAATAGATTTTAAAATATCATATTCATAAAACACAGCAGCAATAATTCACAACTATAGACAAATTCAATATTATAGATAGATTACAAATAGCATATGGGAGCGAAGGGAGACACACATAAACATGAATACTGCATGATTCCATTGTATTAAGTCCAAAACTAATCAAAGTTATTTCATAATATAAAAATGGGCAGGGCTGATAGAGACTCTAAGCTTTTTATGTATGTGTGTATGTATGTATGTACTTGTTCATTCATTCATTCATTCATTCATTCAAAGAGCAGAAGCTGGGGAGGGCAGAGAAAGAGGGAGAGTATCCCAAGTGGGGTCCATGCTGTCAGTGAGGAGCCAAGAGAGGGGTTTTATCTCACAAACTATGACATCATGACCGAGCAGAGTTAGAGTTGGACCCTTAACCCACTTAGCCACCAGGTACCTCAGGCTCTAAACTTTTATGATCTGATTTGTAATTACCTGGTTCTAACTACTTTGTGATAAATTTGCACAATCATATGCTTAGCTTCCTTGGTGTGTTAAAATAAATAGGAAAGTTCATTTTAAGTAAATGGGCACTTACAGAAGCACGGTTTTCTATAAAAAGCAATAACTGGAAGTTACCAAAGTTACATTAAAAGTATACAAATATAAATGAAAGTACACTTGGGTGGCTCAGTTGGTTAAGCATGGGACTCCTGATTTTTCCTCAGGACGTCATCTTAGGGTTGTTAGATGAGCCCTGACTCTGACTCCATGCTGGGCATGGAGCCGCCTTAAGATTGTCTCATTCCCCCAACCCCACTCGTCCTTACTCTCTTTCTCTTTAAAAATATATATTTATTTATTTATTTTTATATTATACATATATTATTTATATTTTATATTTATATATAATATTTATATATATATATACATATGTATAGAGAGAGAGCAGGAGAATCAAACTATGAAAATTTAGCAGACTTTAAAGCAAACTACAAGTAGGAAAGCTATGGATTAATTCTATAAATATAATATTAACTAATATACTTTTGATAAAATCTGGAAATCTTGGTATCTTACCGTGTCTTCATTATCTATGTAGAACAGGCTAGATTTCTTAGAAGCACAGGACATCAGACTCCCATTCCATGGTTTTTTTTCAGTGCTGATGTAATAGCAGTGGTTGGAATATATAAGCCACTCTTTTGGACAGCGTCCACAATGATAAGCTAAAAAAAAATTATGATATATCATCCCAAAGAACTTTGAATATTGACAAATTCCAATTAATTTACATAGTTGCATATGTATACACATATATGTATCTATACGCACTCAAAGGATGGTATAAATAAAACAAAATATGACTACTACACTCACAGAGAATGCTCAGCCTCTCATTTCCTAATTTACGTGCCCATATAAAGCAAACACACAAAAATATCCATCCCTACATGTCCCAAAAGACAGCTCTACACATACTGATTGAAACCACTATTTTAAAATAGTAAAATTATTTATCTTTTATTATGTTATAGAAGGAGGGCATTTGAGGCAATTGGTAACAATGGGTGTGGTGATTTTAAATTTTTTTTAATGTTTTATTTATTTCTAGGAGAGAGAGAGAGAGAGAGAGACAGCGTGAGCAGGGGAAGGTCAGAGAGAGAGGGAGTGACAGACTCTGAAACAGGCTCCAGGCTCTGAGCTGGCAGCCAGCACAGAGCCCGACGCGGGGCTCGAACCCACGAACCGTGAGATCATGACCCGAGCGAAAGTCGGACACTTAACCGACTAAGCCACCCGGGCGCCCCGGGTGTGGTGATTTTAAATGAGAATTCCTTTATATTGTTGTATAACAGGTAATTCTCTCCTGTAATCATAATTTCTGAAAATCATGATTTTCTAATTGATTTCCCCAGAAGACTCTATCATCATCCTCTCTAGCCTCTCTAGCCTCAGAGAGAGTTAAAATGGAAACTATACTAATATCAGAATTTTGAATATGATGCTGTACCTTTCTGGACCCTTGTTTCCAGGGAAGAATTGTTCTGTTCTGGTGTGTCAGTACCTAGAAAAATTAAAGCAATCCTGATACAAATGTAATGTTAAGCTAAATAAATCATAATGATTGAGTTTCTTACTTTGAAATTTGGTGTATTGTTTGGAATTAGAAAACTCTGTGGGCACCTGAGTGGCTCAGCCGATTAAGCGTCTGACTTAAGCTCAGGTCATGATCTCACCGTTGGTGAGTTCAAGCCCCACATCAGGTTCTACACTGATAGTGTTGAGTCTACTTTGGGATGGTCCCTCTCCCTCTCTCTCTGTCCCTCTCTCAAAATAAATAAGTAAACTCTGAAAGAAGAAAACTGTAATAAAATTGATTTTCCCAGTAAAAAGTGAATCAATTAATGAAGACGTGGGGAAATCCTTTCAAAAGCCTAAAGAACCAAACCACACCATCTTTTACAGTATTTGGTTTAACCAATCCCAAGAATTGATTTGTGTTTCTCCATTAGGTCTCTCCTACATCTTGAAGAAAATCTGAATGAATATCTATATAATAGATATCTGAATATGTAATACTCTCTACAATTATTGTTATTTCTACTTTTAACAAATTCAGGATAGCCATTCCACATTTACAGCATACATGCACTAAAACGAGATAATAAAATTCATAATGTTATACAATATTTTTAAGCACTGAGGCTCTTTAAAGTGAAACATTCGCTTTAGTCATTCAAACACTTACTTACAGTGAATAACAGCTATTGTGACCACGGTGGACATCAAGACCAGGCAGAGGATTCCCAGGGTCCCAGCAATAAGTTTCCCTGGACATGGTGGCAAAGAGCAGAAAGAGAAATGAAAACACTGAGAAAGGATGCACAGAAAGAATCATTTAGGAATTTTACATACAAGTGAAGCAACGAGGCATAGGAAATCACATATAAAAACTTGGAACTCAAATCCATTATCTACTATTGTAATCTCTCAGAACATACCAATGCACCCGCAGGAAATACATGACCCCATGAGATGTTGGTAAGGATCTACAAGTTACAACAAAGCCTGAACAAAGTTAGTCCTCAGGTTTGAAGTATAATATCGCATTCCAACTTCAAGCTCCTATCCTCACACATGAAAAATACATAAGATCATTCCCTATTCATTCCTTACACCCCTTGCCCCAACTGCACGTCATAGTACAGTTATACTGTGTACTAAATGTTTTTACCTTTGCAGTGCGAGTCCTTGCCACTCCCTTGAAGGTCCTGAGAAGCATTTTGAAGATTTAATTCTGCATAGGTTATTTCCTGCTCAGTTACTGAAATGGAACTTATAGTGCCCTTCGGTATTTTCTGTTTTTTTGAGTACTTAACCTGATTGAGTTCCGCGTACGTAACTCCTTGGTTATTCATGCCTGCAGCTGAGTAAGGTCAGGCACAGTGCTGTCTGAAACTGCACTGAAGAACTTGATGACTAGTGTATGTAATGCAATGTCAAGATTGATAGTACAGTCACACTGGGTGGAGTGTGGGGTGAGGGACACTACTCATTTGCAGTTGAAGGATGTAAAATCTGATACTAATTTCCTGAGAGGTTTAAAGAAGTGTGTCATGATAGAATGGTGGTTTGACAGAATGGAATTGTTTGGAAAAATGTAAACCAATAAATTAGTGAAGAAAGGAATTCATGAATAGTCCTGTCCTTATGACTGTAAGGTCAGATTCCACAGAAACATTTCAACACTATATGAAGAACCAGGTTAAAATTAAATGCTGTATTGGAAAAAAGTGCCACAGCAAAGTTTTGGCAGTTTTTAAATCTAATATTGGCTAAAAATTGAGTGCTCTAAGATTTAGCATATATAGGAATTTCCTATAGGAAATGACTTTTATTTGGGGGCTTACCTATATTTACTAAAAGATAATGCAGTGCCATCAATTGATCTTTTATTTTGAAAAACTGTGGAGTTCTGAGAAATTATGAAATTTTAAAAAATGTTTTATTTATTTCTGAGAGAGAGAGACAGCATGAGCAGGGGAGGGTCAGAGAGAGAGGGAGACAGAATCTGAAACAGGCTCCAGGCTCTGAGCTAGCTGTCAGCACAGAGCCCAACGCGGCACTCGAACCCATGAACCGTGAGATCATGACCTGAAGTCGGATGCTTAACCGACTGAGTCACCCAGGTGCCCCGGAATTATTAATTTTAAATGAAAGATTTTATATGTTGCAAAATGTTATGTGACACACTAAACTCTTCCAAAACCTGAAGAATACTGAAAACAAAACAAAACAAATTTTAAGTACTTATTCAACTCCAGAAATTAATAATTGATTTAATGGCAAAGTATGAGACCATAAAATCATAAATAAAAGTATAGATCATTTACGGGAGAACACTGTTAGTATAAGCTACCAGAAAGATCTATGAATGCAAAGGCAGTGAGGGTAGCTCTAGTTGTATAGGGAATTCTAAATATTCAAATAAATGTAACTTCATAATTTGTCAATGAGGTCAGCAGGTAGAGAAATCTGGAATTCTTCATGGCTCTCAAACATACAAAGTATGACCTTTAAAAAGTTACTTCCTATCTTACAACCTAGTTTTTACTAATCTATAATGGAAATTAAAATAAGTAAAATATAATGCATATAAAGCCCTTAATACTCAATCTGGCTTTTCTAAGTTCTAAATAATCTATCAGTTATTTTAATATTTTTTTTAACACCACACTCACATTATCTTTACTGATACACATGCTTCAGAACATGGAGCACAATTCATTAGACAGGAGTGTCTTTCAGTATTGAATATCTTTTTTGCCAAGTGTTTTTCCATTTTTCAAACAGTCTTGATTGTTTACAGCTCAATTTAAGTTAGCATTTGACAGAAGAGAATTCATCTAGCTTTTTATGAAAAATAAAGCTGTTTTCATTCATCTAAGCAAATGTGTGAGAAGTTATGTTTGGCCTTTTTGATTTGATGGATTCATTTTAAGAATCTACTTCTAACTGCTAGGTAAATATCAAATAATATATGTAATTATAACTCATGACAAATCCAAATTAAGTTTCCTTGTCCCGGCGCTTACGGAATCTCACTTGAATTCATTTGATTTGCAAACACAGTTATGCCTTATGCACTTAGTTGCTGATCCATAGGCAAGAGTTAGAATATTTTAAGAAGTTCTCCACTATATTTCTTATTTTTTTCCTGTTTGTTACCCTGGATTGTTGGAATGCAGATACCAATACTGCCTGTGATTTGATTGTGTATTAGTTGTGCCTCAGGTGCATCCCATCCAACATTTGTATCTCCCACTAAGTGAGGTGACCAGTAGAGAAACAGGGCAAGAGTGACACATACCTTCTGTTGGCCAGACAGTTGTGCATCTTCCAGTGGGAACCAGGTTACTCTCATAAACAGAGAATGTCTGTGATCTTCACAGCCTGTGGGCCCTGTGAGACTTCAGAGTGAGGCAATAGTGGAAAAAACAGATTTCTCATCAATGTGTCACCTAAATTTGAACAGGAAATTCTTACCCTTGGGCTATTTTGAAGACACTTTATCTCATCACACACCTCCAGAATATGGAGCTTGTGTGTCATGTCATTTGGTTTGTCCCTTGGCAAGTGCCTCTGAGAAATGTTTATGTTCCCCAAGACATTGAGGCCAGAGGCTTGACGAATCTGAATCACAAACACTGAGAACTTATGCCTAGTGCAAAATATCTTAGATGTTTAAGTTTTACTTTTAGATAATTCTGCTACATCTTGGCATTACATACTTCTTTTTTTTATGCTCTTGTTATATCATTTCTATTATACTGAGCATAATCTAAAATCATCATCCCTGTAACAGGTATTTAATGGTATTTGACAGTCGTTCTGAAGACTTACTACATGTTCAATTATATTGTCACCGTCACAAAGATAGTAATTTCAAAACCCATCTTCTCAATTTTTCTGCCCTAGTTTTAATATATTTGTACTCAATATTACTCGTAAAGGAGTTATTTGAGCTTCTGTGAAAAAGGTACATGACTGTAGGAAGGATAAAACACTGAACAATAGCACCATGCCAGAAATTTGAATATTAAATAATTACTTACATTGTTCATTGGTTCATCCTCCAGGGATAGCTAATTGTCTCTATTTAACTAGGAAGATTTGTTGTAAATGAGAAAAGCCCAAGTCTAACTAGGTACGTGGGAAAATGAATGTGAGTTTTGAAAAGTTCACTTAACTGACAAAATTGGGAGAGTGCAGAGAAGGTACTTTTAAAACACATTTAAATCACACATGGGCATCAAAAGATATAAAACATTAAACATAGATTACCTAGTTTGCATCAATGGAATTCTTTCCCTTTTTTTTTTTTTAACATTGTTGGATTTCATTTGTGAATAACTTTTGAGGATATTTACATGTATATTTCTATTGGCCTGTGGTTCTGGGTTTTTTTTCAAAATTGGGTGACTATTTTAATGTATTTATTTTTAATGATGGAGATTTGACGTATAATATTATAATAGTTTCAGGTGTAGTCATAGTGATTCCACATTTATACACATTATGATAACAATCATTGCAATAAAGCTCTTTACAAGGTTAATGCAGTATTGTTGCCTATATTCCCGATGCTGTAATGACACCCCTGTGACTTATTTATTGTATAACTGAAAGTTTGTACCATTTACTTTCTTTTGCTTATTTCAGCCATTCCTTTTTGCCTCTTTCCTATGGCAATCACAACTTTGGTCTCTCTATATAGGTGTCTGCTTTTGTTTTGTTTATTTGCTTTTAGATACCACATTATCAGTTAAATCATATGGTATTTGTGTTTCTCTGTATGACTAATTTCATTTAGCATAAAACCCTCCAGATCCATCAATATTCTCAAAATTGAAAAAAAAATTATTCTTTTTTATTGCTGAGCAATATTCCATTGTGTGTGTATGTATCCTTGTGTGTGTGTGTGCATGTGTGTGTGTGTGTGTGTGTGTATCTCACTTCTCTATTCATTTATCTATAGCTGGGCAAATGGATTAAAAAAAATTTTTTTTAATGTTGTTATTTATTTCAGAGAGAGAGAGAGACAGCGCAAGCAGGGGAGGTTCAGAGAGAGGGAGAACACAGAATCCGAAACAGGCTTCAGGCTCTGAGCTAGCTGTCAGCATACAGCCTGAGGCGGGGCTCGAATCCATGAACCATGAGATCATGACCTGAGCTGAAGTCGGAAGCTTAACCGACTGAGCCACCCAGGTGCCCCACAAATGGATTTTTTCTATTTCCCAGCTATTGTAAGTAATGCAACAATAAACATAAGGTGCATACATCTCCTCAAGTTAATGTTTTCATTTTCTTCAGACAGATATGCTGAAAGACTTTGTGGATGTTACGGTATTTATATTTTAAAATTTTTGAGGAACCTCCAGACTGTTACCCATAATGAGTACACAAATTTAAACTCCCACCAACAGTGTATAAGCTTACCTTTTCTGCACATCCTTCCCAACTTCTGTTATTTCTTATCTTTTTCATTCTGACATGTTTCAGTTGATGTATCATTGTGGGTTTGATTTGTATTTTCCTGGTTGTTAGTGATGTTGAATATCTTTTCATGTGTCTCTTGGCCATTAAAAATTTTTTTTTTCAAAGCATATCTACTCAGGTCCTCAGTCCACTTTTTATTTTTAAAATTTTTAAAAAAATTTTTAAATTTATTTATTTCTGAAAGAGAGAGAGACAGCATGAGCAGGGGAGAGTCAGAGAGAGAGGGAGATACAGAATTCAAAACAAGCTCCAGGCTCTGAGCTATCTGTAAGCACAGAGCCTGTCGCGGGACTCAAACCCACGAACCGTGAGATCATGACCCGAGCCGAAGCCGGACGCTTAACCGACTGAGCCAGCCAGGTGCCCCCCTCAGTCCATTTTTTAATCACTTGTTTCTGTTCCTTCGATGATGGGCTGTAGGACTTCTTCATGTATTCTGGATATTAACCCCTTGTCGGATATATCGTTTGCAAATATCACCTCCCATTCAGAAGGCTGCCTTTTTGTTTCATGGATCATTTCCTTGGATGGGCAAAAACTTTGTTGTTTGATGTGTTGTTTATTTTTCATTTTATTTTCCTTCCCTAAGGAGACACACCCAAAGGAATAAAGTTAAGAATATTTCCAGGGTTTTTTGCCCATCCTTTCTTTTATGAGTTTTATGGTTTCTGGCCTTACATCTAGGTCTTTAATTCATTTTAGGTTCATTTTTGTGTATGGTATAACAGCATGGTCCAGTTTTATTCTTTAGCACATAGATTTCCAGGTTTTTAAACACCATTTGCTGAAGACTCTCTTTTCCCCATTGTCTATGTTTGATTTTTTGGTCACATATTAGCTGATGATATAAACTCAAGTTTACCTCTGGGCTTTCTATCCATTCCTTTGATCTATGTGTCTATTCTTTTTCCATACTGCTTTGATTATTACAGCTTTGTAGTGTAGTTTGAAATCTAAGAGCAGGTCATTTCCAGTTCTGTTAGTCTGAAAGAATGCTTTGTGGGACACCTGAGTGGTTCAGTCAGTGGAGCAACAAACTTGTGATATTAGCTCAGGTCCTGATTCTAAGGTAGTGAAACTGAGCCCCATATTGGGTTCTGCACTGAGCATTGTGCCCGCTTAAGATTCTATCTCTTCCTCTGTCCCTCTCCCCCAACACGTGCTCTCTTTCTTTCTCTCTAAAAGTAACAATACCAAAAAAACCCTCAATGCTTGGGTTTTAAAGTCTTGTTAGTTTGATATACATATTGCCACTCCTGCTTTCTTTGGATGTCCATTTGCATGACAAGTCTCTCATCCCTTCACTTTCGAGTCTCTTTTAGGCAATATGTACATGAGTCTTGATATTTTTCTTATTCATTCTGACACCTTATGTCTCTTAATTGGAGGGTTTTGTCCTTTTACATTCAAAGTAATTATTGATAGATATATATTTATTACCATTTTATTACTTATTTTGTCATTGTTTCTGGAGACTTTCTCCGATCTTTTTTTATGTTTGTCACCTTTGGTCTTTCTTTCCCTCTGAAAGAATCTCTTTTAATATTACTTTCTGGGCTGTTTATTGGTCACAAACTCCTTTAGGTTTGTAGGTGTTTACCTCTCCTACTCTGAATAATCACCCTAATGGATAGGATTTTCACGGCTGCAGTTTTTTCTTATTCAGTACTTTGAATATATCAGGCCACTCCCTTCTGACTCCCCAAGTTTCTGTTGAGAAATGTGCAGTGACCCTTATGGGTTTTTCATTATAAGTTATAAACTTCTTTTGTCTTTCTGTGTTTAAGATTTCTTCTTTATTACCATATTTTGCAAATTTAATTACAGTATGTCTTGGTGGTATTAGCCAGCTTTTGTTGATTTTGATGGGATTCTCTGTGCTTCCTGGATCTGGACAGTAAAAAAGACAAAAAAGGCCTTTATATAATCATAAAGGGGACAATCCAGCAAGATCTAATAATTGTAAATATTTATGCACCCAACGTGAAGGTACCCAGATATATAAAACAATTAATAACAAACATACAGGAACTCATTGATAATAACGCAATAATAGTAGGGGACTTTAACACCCCACTTACATTAAACAGAAAATAAACAAGAAAATAATGACTTTGGATGACACACTGGATCAGATGGACTTAACAAATATATTCAGAATCCATCCTAAACAGCAGAATTCATATTCCTTTCAAATGCACATTGAACATTGTCCAGAATAGATCACATATTAGATCACAAAACAGGCCCCAGCTCATATAAAAGATTGAATTCATACCATGCACTTTTTCTGACCACAGCACAATGATATTAGAAATCAACCTCAAAAATATATTTGAAAAAACATAAATTGACGGGGCCTAAACAACATGCTAATGAACAATGAGTCAACCAGGAAACAAAGAAGAAATTTTTAAAAGTACATTGAAAGAAATAAAAATGAAAACACAACCATCCAAAACCTTTGGGATGCAGTAAACGTGGTCATATAAGGGAAGTATACAGCAATACAGTATACAGGCCTACTTCAAGAAGCAAGAAAAATCTTTAAAAACAACCACCAATTGATGAATGGATAAAAAAGCGGTATTATATTTAAGGAATGGAATATTATTCAGCCACAAAAAAAGAAATCTTGCCATTTGCAACAACATTAATGGAAGTAGCAAGTATTATGCTAAGTGAAATAGGTCAGCTGGAAAAAGAAATAAAATATGTTTTCACTCATATGTGGATTTTAAGAAACAAAGCAAGCAAAAGGATAAAAGAGAGAGGAAGGCAAAGCAAGAAACAGACTCTTAACTCTCTATGACAAACTGATGGTTAGCATAGGGAATGTAGGCGGGGGAGTGAGTGAAATAGGTGATGGGAATTAAGCAGTGCCCTTGCTGTGATGAGCACTGGTTGTTGTAAGGAAGCATTGAATCACTACATTATACACCTATAACTAATGTTATGCTGTATGTTAGTTAACAGGAATTTAAAGAAACTTAAAAAACAAACATTGTTTGGATATTCAGTCTTTTGTACTTTTATACCATCTTTAAAATACTTTATTTTAGGGGCGCCTGGGTGGCTTAGTCGGTTAAGCGTCCGACTTTCGCTTAGGTCATGATCTCGCGGTTCGTGGGTTCGAGCCCCACGTCGGGCTCTGTGCTGACTACCAGCTCAGAGCATGGAGCCTATTTCAGAGTCTGTGTCTCCCTCTCTCTCTGACTCTCCCCTGCTCACGCTGTCTCTCTCTCTCTCCTAGAAATAAATAAAAATATTAAAAAAAAATGTTTAAAATACTTTATTTTAGTTCTGTGAAAAATGCTGTTGGTATTTTCATAGGGCTTACATTAAATCTGTAGGCCTTTTTGTGTAATGTGAATATTTTCACAATATTAATTCTTCCAGTCCATGAACATGGTATATCTTCCCATTTACTGATTTATGTCATCTTTGAATTTCTTTTATCAATGTCTTATGGTTTTCAGAGTGTAGGACTTACTTCCTCGGTTAAATTTATTTTTAAGTAATTTATTCTTATAAACGGAATTATAAATGGAATTGTTTTCTTATTTTCTCCTTCTTATAGTTTTTTACTAATGTACAGAAATCCGACAGTTTTGCGTATTAATTTTGTATCCTGCAACCTAATTGATTTCATTTATGAGTTGTAAAATTTTTTTCCTTTGGCAGAGAATTTAGGTTTTTCTATCTTGAGAAACCTGTCATTTGAAAATAGGGACAGTTTTGTATTTCCCTTATCAATCTGGGTGTCTTTTATTTCTTTTTCTTTTCAGATTACTGTGGCTAGGACCTCCAGTACTGTGTTGAATAAAAGTGCTAAGAGTGTAAATCGAGTCCTGGATATGTATTTTTATAAGGAGTTTTGTAACTACGGATTCAACTTCTTTACTATGAGCTTTTCTGTTTAGATTTTTTGTTTATTCCTGATACAATCTTGAAAATTTAAATATTTCTAGGAATAGGTGCATTTGTTTCTAGATTGTCCAGTTTGTTGGCATATGATTGTTCACATATGTCTCTTATGATTTTCTGTATTTCTGAAGTGTGTGTTGCAGCTTCTGCTCCTTGTTTCTGAATGTATTTATTTAGGTTCTCACCCTTTTTTTTTCCTGATAATTCTGTTTAATATTTTATCAATTCTCTATATTTTTTCCGTGAAGAAGTTCTTTTAGCTTCATTGATTTTTTTCTATTGTTTTTATAGTGTCATTTCCAATGTTTTCCATTCTCATCTTTACTATTTCATCTTTGTAAAAAGAAGAGCATGGAAAGTTATAAATCTGGGTAGATATAGAAGACAATCTTCTGTTGATTTCTATGCAGTATGCATGAGTGTCCAAAGCAAAGTTTGCAACAAGGTCTTCCAGTGTATACAGTGCATGTAGGATGTAATACATATGACAACTATATCATAATGGGACAAGGAGTGATCATATTTTTTAAGTGTCATAATTCACCACTAATTCCATCTCAGCTTCTGAGTAGAATTTTTTTGTAGGAAGATTTATATAATGAATCAATTTCTTTACTACATGGTAGGTTTGCTTAGGTTTATTTTGGTTGAAGCACAGTTTGATATTTTGCATTTTCTAGGAAGATTTTATTACATATAGATTTTAAATTCTACT
Organism: Hyaena hyaena; assembly: GCF_003009895.1. NCBI lineage: Eukaryota > Metazoa > Chordata > Mammalia > Carnivora > Hyaenidae > Hyaena > Hyaena hyaena. The sequence goes on from NW_024081735.1 coordinate 378,362, forward strand.
TATAATATGGCTTTATTAATGTTTAATATATGTAAAAAGAATAATGTGTTCCCAAGTTTAATCTAGATCTAAAAGGTCCTTGTCTTTATTTGTTTCTTTGACAGTCTTATCCATTTTTTAAGTCTTTTCAATGAGAATATATTTGTCCTTTTTGATCTTCTCTACTGCAGTTATGTTCTTTGTCATGATTCTGTAGTATTTATTGTTTTCTCTTATTTACTTTGTATTTAATTTTACCTAAATTTTGCTTTCATGTTTTTATTATTTTAATTTTCCAACCAACAATTTTTTCTATATAGTATGGTAGTATGTAAAATTTTGGCAGCATCTTTACATTCTAGAATGTTCGTTTTTCCAAAGTTTTATTTATATTCTAGTTAACAGTGGTGTAATATTGGCTTCAGAAATAGAATTTATTAATTCATCACTTATAAATAGCACCTAGTGCTCAACACGAGTGCCCTCCTTGACACTGCTCACCCATTTAGCCAATCCCCCTGCACACTTACTCTCCATCAACCTTCAGTTTATTTTCTATAGTTAGTAGTCTCATGATTTGCTTCCCTCTCTTTGTTTTTTTCTCTTCCCTTAAGTTCATCTGTTTTGTTTTTTAAGTTCCACATATGACTAAAGTCATATGGTATTTGTCTTTCTCTGACTGACTTATTTCACTTAGCATAATACTCTCTAGTTCCATCCACATCATTGGAAATGGCATGTCACATCTCTTCATCGATTGATGGACATTCATGCTCTTTCCTAAATTTGGCTGTTATCGATAATGCTGTAGAAACATCAGGGCAAGTGTACCACTTCCAATCAGCATTTTTGTGTCCTTTGGTTAAATACCTAGTAGTGTAATTGCTGGGTTTTAACGTAGTTCTTTTTTTTTAAATTCAGGAACGTTCATACTGTTTTCGAGAGTGGCTACAACACTTTGCATTGCTGTCTACAGTGTAAGAGGATTTCTTTTTCTCTGCATCCATGCAAATATCTATTGTTTCCTGTGTTGTTAATTTTAGACAGGAGGCTATCTCATTTTGGTTTTAATTTGTATATCCCTGATAACGAGTGATGTTAAGCATTTTTTCATGTCTGTTGACTATATGTCTTCTTTGGAGAAATGTCTGTGCATGTCTTCTGCTCATGATTTAACTGGATTTTTTGTTTTCTGCGTGTTAAGTTTGATAAGTTCTTTATATTTTTTGGATATTAACTCTTTATCAGATATGTCATTTGCAAATATCTTCTCACATTCTGTAAGCTGCCTTTAGGTTTGTTGATTGTTTCCTTTGTTGTGCAGGAGGTTTTTATCTTGATGAAGTCTCAATAGTTCTTTATTGCTTTTGTTTCCTTAGCCTCTGGAGATATGTTTGGTAAGAAATTGCTATGGTCAACCTCAAAAAGTTTACCGCCTGTGTTTTCCTCTAAGATTTTGGTGGTTTCCAGTCTCAGACTTAAGTCTTTCCTTCATTTAGAATTTACTTTTATACATGGTGTAGGAAAAAAAGAACATCCAAACCTTTTATGCTTTTTTAGCTTCTTGTGGTATATGCTCATATTCCCTCTCTCTCTCTTTTGTTATATATGCACTTTAAGGCAATTAATATTTCACAAGACAAAATATTGCTATTATAATTTTATTATAACTCTTATAAAAATTGTAAACATTCAGTGTGATCATATATTTGGCTCCTATGTTAATTAGAAATATGCTAGTGAGATAAACCCATACAAGGATTTGCAAATTGTTGGCAAACTGTAGTGAGAGAATTTTCTGTAATGGTGGATGTGGTCTACATTTGTGTTAAATGTGGTTACTATGACTGCTGAACCAATGTTAAGCTTTTGTTTATTTTTAATTATAAAAATTAAATTTAAATATTCATGTACATATGCCCAAGTATAAAGATTGGCTGGTAGTTAAGGCAGTGACATCTCTGCTCTATATATTTTATATTATTATACATGGAAATGTATCTAGTGTATTTTTTGAAACTTTGAAAATTTTTCATGTGGCTTTAAAAATATGAGAATTCTATATGAATACATAGTGTATGAATTACATATGTGCATATATGTATTTATTAACTGTCTGGTTTCAGTCATTCTATAGCCTTCCTGATAAATCTGCTTTTTGATAAGCATGGAGATAGAATTGTTCAAATCTCTATTTATGACTGTTTTCTTCTCTTATTTCCAACCTGTGTTCAACTAGTATTATTAAATACACACAGGTTTTATGAAACATTGCTTATGGTTTGGATACTCAATTTATCATTGTGAATTGTGCTTCATCATTTGCACCAAAGGCTTTTGCCTTGGATTTTGACAGTACATTAGCTAGAGCCATTTTCTCCTGACTTGGGTTGCATGGTTGTTGTTTTTTTTCACTTTTTTATACTTTCATTGTTCTGTTTGTGTTTGCTGAAGGAACATCTTGTTAAAAATTTAAAATCAAACAGTGTCTTAAATATAAACATTCTTGGAATTGAAACTAATATTACCATATTAATGTTGACATAATTTTTAACTTATAAGTTTTACTGATACATTTTATCTCTATGGTAAGTATATAGATATAATTAATTGTTAAGGATACTATATTTATCAATCCATTTGGACAAACACTATCATTTCTTAGAATTCTACTTTTTCTTAGTTTACTTAACTTTCACAACCATTATTTTATTTAACTTTCCTCTGTAAGAAGATATTAATTTAATATGCTTTAAATATCCTTTTACTGTGTTCTACGTTTTTTTTTAATTTTTAATGTTTTTTTAATTTATTTCTAGGAGAGAGAGAGACAGCGTGAGCAGGGGAGGGTCAGAGAGAGAGGGAGTCACAGGCTCTGAAACAGGCTCTAGGCTTTGAGCTGGCAGTCAGCACAGAGCCTGACGCAGGGCTCGAACCCACGAACTGCGAGATCATGACCTAAGCGAAAGTCGGACGCTTAACCGACTAAGCCACCCAGGGGCTCCTGTGTTCTATGTTTTAAAGCATATATTCTTTACTCATTAAATTCTAACAAGTTAGTACCTTTACTCATTCACAAGTAGTGAAATTACCTAACCACCCTCACTTCTATTTCCTAAAAATGCTGTATTTGCTTTCTTGAATACTAATACAAATATTATATAGTTTACCATATTTCAATATATAATATATGAAACGTTATCATCAATATTTTAAACTGCAAATATTTTCAGTATACATGATTAAAGTATATAAGTCAGATTATATGTCTGATGCCTGGCTATTTCAGTGTATGACAGGTTTCTGACAGTTATGACAGTTATAGAGCTTGGGTTTTCTTGGAAATTGGCCTTTATTTAATATGTGAAAAAGCAAAATATGAAGAGATCACATATAGCAAGAACTTCATGCAATTAGCCTTTATTTTAAGAATTTATAGCCATCATATTATTTATTCCTCATATTAGCCCCATGAGGTGGCTATAATTACAGTAGCATGTTACAGGTGGCAACAAAGAAGCATTAACTTCTTTTTTTAAATTTTTTAAAAATGTTTTTATTTATTTTTGAGAGAGAGAGAGAGATAGCATGAGTAGGGGAGGGTCAGAGAGAGGGAGACACAGATTCTGAAACAGGCTCCAGGCTCTGAGTTAGCTGTCAGCACATACCCCAACACGGGACTCAAACCCACTAACCGTGAGATCATGACCTGAGCCAAAGTCAGACGCCCAACCGACTGAGCCACCCAGGTGCCCCAAGCATTAACTTCTTAAGTCAAGATGACTGAGATCTAGTGAATACTTGTGTGCCAATTAGGTACTGTTCAAATAATTTCCAAGTAACTCTATGAATAAGGCATTATTTCTTTTGTGTTTTTCAGCAGAGGAAACTGAGTCAGAGCTGTTTGTAACTGAGCCCCAGGGCTAAGATTGTGCATTAGAAATTACGTTGAAGTTGCCTGATTTCAATGTCGATGTCCTTAAACTTTATCCCATACTGCTTATTCCCCATTTGTAAGTTGATCAAGGCCCCTGGTGAAAGCATTTATATGGTGATGTTTACCACAATACAAAACTACAAGAAATTTTGGCACAAAGAAGACAAAAAACTACATGAGACATTATGAAACTACTAAATTCTTCATCTTTTATCCAGTAATTTTCTCTTACAAACTTATTTCATGAAATATAATGAGGGAAATATTTGTATGGCTACTATGGTAGATTAGGTTACTTTTCAGGAATATATATTTCTTCCATCTGACCACTTTGAAAGGATTACACCTTGCAGACAATCAATGATAAGCCTGGTCATGTGACTTGTTTTTATAATATAATGTTAATGGGACTGTGACAGCTTGAGTTCAGGTATTAAGAAACATATTGTTGGGGTGTCTAGGTGGCTCAGTCAGTTAAGCGGCAAACTTGGGCCCAGGTCATGATCTCATGGTTTAAGAGTTTCTAGCCCCACATTGGGCTCTGTACTGACAGCTCAGAGCCTGGAATCTGCTTGGGATTTTGTGTCTCCATCTCTCTGTGTGCCTCCCCTGCTCGCACTCTGTCTGTTTGTCTCTCTCACTCAAAATTAAATAAATATTAAATTAAAAAAAAAGAAACATATTGTTACTGGATGCTAATCTCAGTTATAAAAGACCACATACCAGGTAGACTGGTCTTCTGATAAAATATGTAGAAAGGATCTGAGCTGAATGTGTAGTCTGGAGGCAAATCCATACATGCCAAGCAAGCCTTGATCAACTAAAACACGGCCAAACCAACCAAAGTGAATAAGAAATTAATGTTTACTTGAGATGTCAGTGCAATCTCAGGTTGTTTGTGACAAAACTTTAGCAATTAGTTACAACTGCCATTTACATATTGTATGAATTTGACTTTGAATATTCATATAATTTCTTTTTCTTTCAAAAAATTTTAATGTTTATTTTTGAGACAGAGAGACAGAATGTGAGTGGGGGAGGGGCAGAGAGAGAGGGAAACAAAGAATGTGAAGCAGGCTCCAGGCTCTGAGCTGTAAGCAAAGGGCCCAATGAGGGGCTCGAACTCATGAACCATGAGATCATGAGGGACCCAAAGTGGGATGTTTAATAGACCGAGCCACCCAGGAGTCCCTAATTTCTTTATTGAAGTATAAGGAAGAAGTACAAAAAATATAAAGAATATGTCTATATTCAATGAGATGAACATAAATGAAATATGACTTTGTTTTGCAAATAATAATCAAGTTTAATCTCTCCCCCTCTTGTAATTGAATTAGGGTAGGCATATCTGCATCATTATCTAACTAGTAAAGTTTGTCTCAAATTCTGCTTGACCCACACAAATATTTTTATCATTTTAATTCTTGTTGCCTTCATTATCTAACATTTTAACTTTGGCATCAAGGTACTTTTTACTATGAGCAAAGAATGACAGAAGTGGAGATGTGGAGAATTTAATAAAACAAGATCTCTTCCAAAATGTCTGGAAGCCAGGTGAGGGAAAGGATTCAAGGACACTGGCTATTCTCCAATGAAAAGCCAATCTTTCCCCCCCCCCCCAAAAAAAACAAAAAACAAAAAATGAACCTAATCTTTGATAGCGTTGCACTAAAACAAATTCTTTTTTAATTTTTTTTCCACTAAAACAAATTCTGAAGCTACATGTTGGTTCCATTCTCTGAGGAAGTGGGCTGATCTGAACGGCTCTTGTATAGCAACCCTGTGGTTGTCGTAGGGTACCCTGAGTGCCTGTTAACAATTTATTACTTGCAGCCCCAAATCTATCCCTCCGTGCCTTGTTCTCAGATAATGGAGCTAAATCCTATCCACTTTTCTCTCTTGTCAGCTCACATGAGGTTGAGCTCTGTCAGTAAAAGGCAATGGAGAGACAGTACAGCAGAAACGCTCTTCTACCTGTTTTTTAAAAAATGTTTTAAAAATTGTTTATTTATTTAATAATTTTGAGGAGGGTGGGGCAGAGAGAGAGATCCCAAGAAGCTCTGAGCTGCTCAGTCTCAATAACTGAAATCAGGACCTGAGCCCACGTTAAGAGTCAGATGCCTAATGGACTGAACCACCCAGGTGCCTTGATAATAGAGCTAGATCCTATAACCTTCTCTCCCTTTTCAGCTCGCATAAGGTTGCATTTCGTTTGTACGTGAAACTGAAATGGGGAGATGGTGCAGCAGAAAGGGCTCACCTGCCTTGTTTTATGGTGTTTTCTCTCCTCTGGCCATTGTGGCTTGATTACCAGCTTCATGAATGCAGGAAGCCTCAGGCAAGTTTTTGTGGCTAGTAGCAGTTTCCTGCCTTCCACTCTGTGCCTCCTAACACTCTGACAGGGCGTTCTTCCTGCCTGCCAGTCACAGCCTGACATTCATTCTCACCAAGTTCAGCCTGTGGACGGTGGGGCTCCTCTGACCCAGGCCAACCCAGTGAGCATGTCTGCCACTGTACTGTCTTCAGTGACGTCTAAGTCCCGTCTTCAGAGACTAGACCTGGCTTCCCAGTGATCTCTCCTTTGGGTACTTTCCTTTAACCCTAAGGTGTTACAATTTTCTTAACTTTAGTAGCCTTTCTTCCCAGTAGGTTTCCACTTACAAATAGTTTCTTTGCTTCAACCTTCCCCGGGTTTCCTTGTCCTGAATAAATTTTGACTGATAACCTGGCCACCCTTGGTTGTTCAACCCTCATTTGCAGCCCCCTTAGTGGCGAGGATGAATCAAGGAATTTGGAAATATGAGTAGAATTTAGGACTTTACAATAACAGCACTTGATATTATGATTTATAATTTATGTATAATTTATTTTAATAAATAGCATAAGCTTAGAAAGGCATACTGAGTACCTGAGTATGTACATTTTACGTCAATATAAATAAAAATTGAAAATTAGTTCTACAACATCAAGGGTGGAGCCTCAGGTACACGTTGGACTTTGGGTGATTTTAATGTATCAATGAGGATTCATCTTTCATAACAAAGGAGTCAATCTAGTGAGTGATGTTGATGAAGGGGGAAGGATGCCTAAGCACACACAGGGACAATATAGGAAATCTCTGTACTTTTCTCTTAATTTTGTTGTAAACCTAGAATTACTCTTAAAAATCATATCTTAAAAATATTCTGAGAAAATAAGTGTATGGCTTTGGAAGAAATGAGTAATATGCTGTTCATAGGTGGTGACATATCATTATACCCAAATGAGGTACCTAAAATGCCTGGTGCTTTCAAACATTTTTTGTAGATCTAAGCAGGATTCAACAGCATTTTTGTTTGAGTCAAAGTTGAAATATGTATGGACAATTCCTATCACGCTCTGAAGATACTGACACCCTGAAATACAGACAATTATATTCTATTCATCTTAACAAAATATAACATAATATCTTAAAGAAGAAACAATTTATTTAGATGAATAGTTTTATATCTAAACCTGAATATTTCCCATAGCATATTTCTATGGAAACACTTCAACAATTGTGTTTGTATGGCTGTTCACATATTTGTTTTTCTTTGTAAACGTTATTCTTTTAAGGCATATATAAATGTTTTGAAGAAGCATACACCTTGCAAAAGAATATTGAGCCTTTTGGACACACAGACAAATAATTCTGATTCTCTGGGAGACTCAAATGCTTAAGAATGGATGAGAAGGCTCACCAAATACTATGAGAAAACACATTGCATTAGAAGTCACATAAAAGACTTATATTCATTCGTATTTTTAGTAGCAGTTAATTCTTTCTAATGTTATAGAATCTATCAAAGTATAATATCATATTACACACTGGGCACTTTGGGTAAAAGTATCAGTAGGCCTTATGGAAGAGGAAAAACTGACAAAGGTAACAATTTCAGGGTTCTGAAAATGGATCAAATGTTAATAATGGTTAGTGATATATTTATCATTGAAAGACTCCTAGAGATACTGGTAGGAAGAAACACATTTGTAATTTTCTTGCCTAGACTGCTCCCATGCCTCCCCACCTGCCCAGCCTACCACAGTGACCAAGAAACAATTAGCTTTACAATTTGGAGAAGTTGCAAAAAGCAATTTTGCTGGTGCTACAGGCAGACTTGATTAGAGGTGGGGAAGGGTATGCAATAGCCCATTGATTTTTCAGCTCTGAGTGACAAGATTCCTTGGAAATGAGTGAGGAAAGCTCATACTTCACTCTTCAGAGATTGCTGTCTTTGTTTTGCTGTCACTCCCTCCCCCGTATGTACAACGGGAAGATATTAAACATGAATGCACAACAGAAGAGTTGACATTAGCTCTCTACGCACTCCTGGCTGATGGAAAAAATACACACACAAGCAGAGGAGACCAAAATAAGCCCAACTGAAAATAAGTACAGGAAGAGATTTGAGAACTGATAGTAAAGTCATCAGCAGTCCCATCCCACACTCTCACACACTCACGCACAGACACACATCACAGGGCAGAAGATGCATGCCCTACCGATTTTCAGTATTTGAACCCAGTCTTTCAAAAAGCAGCATATGCTACTACCACACCCTGCCCACCGGCTCCAAGCCCCCACTGGACCTTGTCATCCCAGAGTCCATGTCATGACGTCATTTCCCCCACCAACCAGAGTCACAATGATGAGTTCCTAAGACCCAGGTACAGTTGCCATGGAGTATCCTTACCCTAGTATTTGCATCTTCCATGTCTGCACCCTAGACCCTGTGCCACGGCCATAGCAAGTGAAACCATACACCAAGACCCAGTTGCTATGGGGGTTCCATCTGTCCTTGATGCATGATCCCATTAATATAAAGTGTTTTTAAATGCTGTTAAGAATAGAAAAGGGGCATTTTGCAGTGCTGGTAAAATTCATGTTCTCATTCCATGACATAGTGACACTTGAAAATTCAGCCATCTGTTGGCCTGCGTAGCATGCACATATATCTGTATGTACATTACACCATAATAAAAGTATCATAAGAGAATATATAAAAGAAACAACCATGTGTAAAACTAGGCATAAAATTGAAAAGGTATAACCCAATACAACCTGTGAAAACCAAAACAAAAAGAAATAAAAATATCAGAAGTGTCTTACAACCTCTCATATAATGGTATCTATAATTTAAAATTTTTTCACACACAATCACCTAAGATTTAGATGCTTATGAGTAAAGATAAATGTGAGGCCATTTAAAAACTGAAAGGATATCCTTGGAGGGTGGAAAAAAGAGGATAATAAAATATGCTATATGCCTTTGATGGGAATACTAAGAAATATTATTTATGACATTTTAACTATATTTATTCTTCCAATCCCTGAGCATGGAATGTTTTTTCCGTTTCTTTGTGTCTTCTTCAATTTCCTTCATAAGTTTTCTATAGTCTTCTTCAATTTCCTTCATAAGTTTTCTATAGTTTTCATCATACAGATCTCTTATATCCTTGGTTAGGTTTATTCCTAGGTAGTTCATGGTTTTTTGTGCAATTGTGAATGGGATCAGTTTCTTGATTTCTCTTTCTGTTGCTTCATTGTTGGTGTATAAAAATGCAACTGATTTCTGTACATTGATTTTGTACCCTGCAACTTGGCTGAATTCTTGGATCAGTTGTAGTAGGCTTCTGGTGGAGTCTGTCGGGTTTTCTATGTAGAGTATCATGTCGTCTGCAAAAAGTGAAAGTTTGACTTCTTCTTTGCCTATTCTGTACCTTTTATTTCCTTTTTTTTGTCTGATGGCTGATGCTAGGACTTCCAGCACTATGTTAAACAAAGTGGTGAGAGTGGACATCCCTGTCGTGTTCCTGATCTCAGGGGGAAAGCTCTCAGTTTTCCCCCGTTGAGGATGATGTTAGCTGAGGGCTTCTCATAGATGGCTCTTATGGTATTTAAGTAAGTTCCTTCTATCCCGACTTGCTCGAGGGCCTTTATTAAGAAGCGATGTTGTATTTTGTCAAATGCTTTTTCTCCATCTATCGACAGGATCATATGGTTTTTATCTGTTCTTTGGTTAATGTGATGTATCACATTGATTGATTTGCGAATTTTGACCCAGCCCTATAACCCAGGAATGAATCCCACTTGATCATGGTGGATAATTCTTTTTATGTGCTGTTGGATTCGATTTGCAAGTATCTTGTTAAGATTTTTGCATCCATATGCATCAAGGATATTGGCTTGTGGTTCTCTCTTTTCTTTTGCTTTGTCTCTGTCTGGCTTGGGAATCAAAGTGACGCTGGCTTCGTAAAATGAGTCTGGAAGTTTTCCTTTGATTTCTATTTTTTTGAATAGCTTTAAAAGAATTGGTATTAATTCTGTTTTAAATGTCTGGTAGAATTCCCCAGGGAAGCCATCAGGTCCAGGGCTCTTATTTTTTGGGAGATTTTTGATAACTGATTTGATTTCTTCACTCGTTATGGGTCTGTTCAGATTTTCTATTTCTTCCCATGTGAATTTTGGTAGTGAGTGTGTGTTGAGGAATTTGTCCATTTCTTCTCAGTTGTCCAATTTGTTGGCATATAATTTTTCATAGTATTCCCGGATGATTGCTTGTATTTCTGAGGGGTTGTTTGTAACAAGTTCATTTTCATTCATGATTTTGTCTATTTGGGTGCTCTCTCTTTTCTTTTTGAGAAGCCTGGCTAGAGGTTTGTCGGTTTTGTTTATTTTGTCAAAAAACCAACTCTTGGTTTCATGGATCTGTTCAATTGTTTCTTTGGTCTCTATGTTGTTTATTTCTGCTCTGATTTTTACTATTTCTCTTCTTCTACTGGGTTTGGGGTGCTCTTGTTGCTCTGCCTCTAGTTCCTTTAGGCGAGCTGTTGGATTTTGCACTTGTGCTCTTTCTAATTTCTTGAAACAGGCCTGGAGTGCAATGTACTTTCCTCTTAGGCCTGCCTTTGCTGCATCCCATAGAGTTTGGATTGTTGTATTTTCGTTTTCATTTGTTTCCATATATTTTTAAATTTCTTCTCTAACTGCCTGATTGGCCCATTCGTTCTTTAGTAGGGTGTTCTTTAAACCTCCATGTTTTTGGAGGTTTTGCAGACTTCTTCCTGTGATTGATTCAAGTTTCAAAGCATTATGATCTGAAAGTGTGCATGGTAAGATCTCAATTCTTTTTATTTATCGAGGGCTGTTTTATGTCCCAGTATGTGATCTATCTTGGAGAATGTGCCATGCTCACTTGAGAAGAAAGTGAATTCCCGGGCCTCGGGATGTAGAGTTCTAAATATATCTGTCAGATCCATCTGGTCCAATGTTTCATTCAAGTCCATTGTTTCTTTATTGATTTTCTGTCTGGTTGATCTATCCGTTGCTGTAAGCGGATTATTAAAGTCCCCTACTATTAGCACATTCCTATCTATAAGGTTATTTCTGTTTGTGGTTAATTGTTTTAAATATTTAGGTGCTCCCATATTCGGTGCATAGACATTTGTATTTGTTAGTTTTTCCTGATGGATAGACCATGTAATTATTATATAATGCCCTTCTTCATCCCTTGTTATTGTTTTTAATATAAGGTCCTGTTTGTCTGATATAAGTGTAGCTACTCCAGCTTTCTTTTGACTTCCCATAGCATGATAGATATTTCTCCATCCCCTTACTTTTCATCTGAAGGTATCTTCCAGTCTAAAATGAGCTTCTTGTAGACAGCATATAGATGGATTTTGTTTTTTTATCCATTCTGCTACCCTATGTCTTTTTTTTTTTTTTTTTTAATTTCTTGGAGAGAGAGAGAGAGAGAGACAGCGTGAGCAGGGGAGGGTCAGAGAGAGAGGGAATCACAGACTCTGAAACAGGCTCCAGGCTCTGAGCTGGCAGTCAGCACAGAGCCCAACGCGGGGCTCGAACCCACGAACGCGAGATCATGACCCAAGCGAAAGTCGGACGCTTAACTAAGTCACCCAGGCGCCCCAACTTTATGTCTTTTGATTGGAGCATTCAGCCCATTTAGATTCAGTGTTATTATTGAGATATGTGGGTTTAGAGTCATTGTGTCCTTTGTGGGATTCATGCTTGTGGTGGTGTCTCTGGTATCTTGTGTTCCTTGCAACACTTCCCTCAGAGAGTCCCCCTCAAGATTTCTTGTAGGGCTGGCTTAGTGGTGACAAATTCTTTCAATTTTTGTTTATTTGGAAAGACTTTTATCTCTCCTTCTATTTTGAATGACAGGCTTTCTAGATAGAGGATTCTTGGCTGCATATTTTTTCTGTTCGTCACATTGAGGATCTCCTGACATTCCTTTTTGGCCTGCCAAGTTTCAATAGATAGGTCTGACACCACTCTGATAGGTTTCCCTTTGTATGTTAGGGCCCTTTTCTCCCTAGCTGCTTTTAAAATTCTCTCTTTGTCCTTATATTTTGCCAGTTTCACTATGATATGTCGTGCAGAAGATCGATTCAAGTTATATCTGAGGGGAGTTCTCTGTGCCCCTTGAATTTCAACTTCTACTTCTCCAGGTTGGGGAAGTTCTCTGCTATGATTTGTTCCAGGACTCCTTCAGCACCTTTCCCACTCTCTCTCTTCCTCTTCTGGAATTCCTATGATACAGATAGTTCCGTTTGATTGTATCACTGAGCTCTCGAACTCTTCTTTCATGTTCCTGTATCAGTTTATCTCTCTTTTTCTCAGTTTCTTCTTTTTCTATAATAGTGTCTTCTAAATCACATATTCTCCTTTCTGCCTCTTTCATCCGTGCATTGGACGTCTCCAGTTCATTATGTATCTCATTTATCTCGTTTTTAATTCACCATAACTATTTTTAAGCTCCATATTGTTTGTAGCCATAGTTTCTCTGATGTTCTCCACGCTTTTTTCAAGCCTGGCGATTAATTTTATGATTATTGTTCTAAATTCTTGTTCAGTTATGTTGCTTATATCTATTTTGAGTAGTTCTCTAGCTGTCGATTCTTTCTGGAGTTTCTTTGGAGGAGAGTTCTTCCGTTTCATTATTTTGGTTAGCTTTTGTCTCTTGTTAATTTTAAAAACTTGTTGTACACTCGGCCCCTGTGAGTTTTGCTATATTAGAGAGGGCTCTTTTGACTGTTCAAGGCCTGTCTGTTCAGGAAGTGTTCTTTGGATGGTGTCTCTTGGTTTCTATTGTTGAGCGTTTGATTATTTTATTTCCCTGCTGGTTCCCTCCCCTCCCTACATATCTCTGGACCTCGTCCAGCTTTTATCTTCCCTAGTTCGCACTCATGCACTTATGAGGTTTCCTTACCAGTGTACTCTGTCTCCTTCTCTTCCCAAACTCTTGTGGCTCAGTGTCCTACTACTTCAGGCCTTCTCTGTTTGAGTCATGAGTGCAGGCGAAATGTACGGAGCTCCCTACTTCTCTGCCATCTTGCCTCCAACCAGCTCTTTTTTCTTTTTCTATTCAGATTTCTGTGTCTGGGACCTCCAGTACTGTGTTGAATAAAAGTGGTAAGAGTGAACTTCCTTGTCTTGATCTTGATCTGACATGAAAAGTTTTTGGCTTTTCACTTTGAAAATGTGTTAGTTGTGGGCTTATAATATATGAACTCTATTATATGGAGGGACATTCCTTCTCTACACAGTTTCTGGGCAGTTCTTATTATAAGTGGATGTTGAGTTTTCTCAAATGCTTTCTCTGCATCTATTGAGATTACCATATGACTTTGATCTTCCAGTTAGTGTGCTGTGTCAAGTTGATTGATTTGCAGGTATTAAACCATCCTTGCATTAGTAGAATAAAGCCATGTAATCATGGTATATGATCCTTTTAATATATTGTGACATTCAATTTGCTAATATTTGGTTGAGGATTGTTGCATGTTGATCAGGGATATTGGCCTATAATGCGGTGTGTGTGTGTTTTGTGTCCTTGTTTGGTTTTGATTTCAGGATAATGCTGTCCATATGAAAACAACTTGGAAACTTTCCATTGTTTTCAGTTTTGAGACTAATTTCAGATGAAGAGATATTAGCTCTTCTTTAAAAATGTTGTAGAATAGGGGCACCTGTGTAGCTCAGTCATTTGAGACTCTAACTTGTGATTTCAGTTCAGGTCATCCCAGTATCAAGGCATAGAACCCCACCTTTGGCCCTGCACTAAGCATTGAACCTGCTTGAGATTCTTTCTCTCTGTCTCCTGCCCCTCTTCCTGTTCACGTGCTCCCTCTCTGTCTAAAAATTAATAAGTATAAAATAAAATAAAACTATTTTTTGTTGTATTTTCTCTGCTTGCACAATTTCTACAACCTTGTCTTCCAGGTAGTTAATCCTTTTTGCATCACCTAATCTGTTACTGTCTCATTATAGTGTAGTTTTAAATGTCCATCATTGAACTCTTCAGGTCTGACTGATTCTTTTTATATTTTCCATTTATTTGTTGAATTTCTCACAGTATGCCTCTACACTTTTCTTGGGTTTGGTGAGCATGTTTTTGATCATTGTTTTGAACTGGTTATCAGGTAGATTGCTTATCTCCATGTTGTTTCCATCTTTATCTGAGATTTTATCTTATTCTTTCATTTGGAACATATTCGTCTTTTTCCTAATTTTGCTTGACTGTTTCCCTTTATACATAGAAAAGATTGTAACAAAACATTCGTTAATGATGCCAATGGATGTAAAATCCACTAATGTCTTTGGAGGCTGGATGTACCTATATCTATTATTCCTGTATGTATATGCGTTTATGCTTTTAATGAAGTAAATTATAATATCCTGTCCCCAGTTTGGCATTTAACTCTAATGAAATCTATGCCTCGTGGTATTAAAAAAAACAACACCCCACACACAAAATTACTCAAAATGATACAGTAGTTAGAATTATGTTTTATGATGTAAAGGTATATATTTAACTGACTATTTCTAATAATAAGAAACCAAGTGACCTAAAAGAAATGGATGAATATGAAGTTAAAAAAGTGAAAATATCTTTAAAATATGATGCCAAAGTGACTTTGTTTTCAAGGATTATTTTTTAAAATAAATTTATTTATTTTGGCGGGTGGGAAAAGCAGAGAGAGAAAAAGAAAGGAAGAGAGAGAAAAAACCCCAGGCGGATTCTGTGCTGTCAGTACAGAGCCTGACATGGGGCTCGATATCATGAACCATGAGACTATGAACTGATCCAAAATCATGGAGCCACCCAGATGCCCCTACAGTTTTATCTCCAACTTTACACTTATTAATTATCAGAAAATAACTTTTCAGATTGGTAAATTTGGTACAAGAGCTGAGGAATACACAGCTCAGTCCTTCCTTCATTCTCCTTGGCAATGGCTGCCTCCAAAAAATACATATTCTACTCTGTTCCAACAACAGTAGGTTTTAAAAGGGCACCATCTTCCTCTGAATTTATTACCAAGTGGGTAGTATTTCATTCTGGGATCCAAAATAACAAGTCCATTATGTTCAATATCTATGTTCAATATCTATGCATATTCTCCAAAAGGTAGACACAGAGAAAATTGCCATTTTGATCTTCATATCCCTGACTTCTCTGTGACTGTTTCTATTCTGAATTTATTCTCAATTAGCAGTTCCCTAATAATGTTCCATATTTATATATCAACACTGGTTTTGGTGGATCCCCTAACACAAGCTCATGAATAATTCCCATGGCTTATTATGGGTATAGGTAATAATTTAGGCACCTCTTTATGTATGTATTTAGAAATGTAAGATATACTTTGCGAGAGCATTGAGAGTTGTCTACATCAGAATGTATTTAACAGCATCTCTTACTTTTCTCCATTCTTTATGGTAATAGATGCATATGTGGGGATGGGATACTCCAACATTGGAAAGAAAGGACATTTCAGTCCCTTCTTCACCTTGGACCCTGGAGGACCCCAAATTTAGGAATCAAACAGGTTATCATGTCACAGCTTGACAGTCTCCTTCAAATTCTTGAATTGCTAAAGAGTTAGTCTTTACATATGTCCAAATAACACACGTTGTGAGGAGACAGGGGTCCTTGACCAATAAGGGACACAATATTAATGTTATGATTTGTAATATATATGTATATATAATTTATTTTACTGAATATCAAAGACTTAAGAAATAAATAATATATACCAGAGTACATATTTTTGCATTAATATAATTAAATTTGAGACACAGTTCTGTAACACCTAGAGTGAAGCATCAGGGACACTTTGGACTTTGGGTGATAGATATGAATTGATGCAGACACATCCTTAGTAACAGATGAAACATTTTAGTGAGTGATATTGATAGAGAGGCGATGCACGTGTGGAGAAAGGGGGACTGTAGGAAATCTCAGTAACTCCTTTTAATTTAGTCATGAACCCAAAATTACACTGAAAAACAATATCTTAAACATACGCAGAGAAAATAAATGTATAGCTTTTGAAGTAAGGAGAGATGTATAGTTTATACATGGTGAAATTGCATTATGCCAAAATCAGGGAACTAAAATGCCTGGTGCTTACAAACATATGGTCTTTTTTCTGAGCAGGGTACAAAATAAAACTTTTTTATACCCAAATCGGCATATGTACAATTCTTCTCACTCTCTGAAGACACTGACAACCTGAAACACAGAGAATTATATCTCATTAATCTTACCAATATGTACCATAACATTCTGATGAGTAAACCATTCATTTTGACTAATAGTTATATATATAAACCCGAATTTCCCATACTTTTTTTTCTATGCAAAATTTCAACAACTGTGGGTATCTGATTGATCACACATTGTGTTTGCTTTCTAAGATTAATTCTTGTGAGGCACAAAATCAAAAGTTGTCAGGAAACTTACTCGGTAGGAGCAAATGTTACGCCTTTTGCCTGCACAGATGAAATTTGACCTCTTCTGTGGGAGACTCTAATCCATGTGCGATGAGAGAATAAATTCGACAAAAACTAGGAGAAAACAAATTTTATTAGAAGTCAAAGAAAAGCTCTGATGCTCATTTGAATTTGTAGTACTAAATAAAAGTTGTCTTTCTTACTTTATAGAAACTTTCAAATTGTCATATAACGTTACACACTGGACACTTAACTATAAAAGTATCTTGGTAGGAATAAGTGAAGACAACAATCGGAGAATGATAGCAATTTCAGAGTTTTGAAAATGGATCAAAGGTTAAAAACCGAAGACATATTTAATGGAACAAGACCTTGAGATTCAAGTAAGAAACACACGTGTAATCTTCTGACTTAGGATGTTTCCATGTCTCCCCACCTGCGACTTCAAGCTCAGTGACCAAGAAGATGGCATCTGTTACAATTGGGAGAAGCTGCCAAGACTGATGGTGCTGGTGCCACAGGGGGAGACTTGATCAGCAGGGGGATGGTGGTAAATTACACATTGAATTTTCATCTCCAAGTGCTGATTGTGGTCGGTAACGATGAAGAAAACCCATACTTTCACTGGGCAGAGAATGCGGTATTTGTGTCAAGCACTGTGTCCCATGAACATGATGAAAAGATACTGGCTGTAAGACTCTAAGGGAGGAGTTGACATGAGCTCTCCACGCACTCTTAGCTGGTGGAAAAAAAATCTGTGCACATGGCAAGGAGACCAAGATGCACCCAGGAGAAAGTCCGACAACAGGGGACCTGAGAGCTTATAAGAAAGTTATGAACGGGCCCCTCCCACACTCACAGACACAGTCACACATCTCCCATTGCACACAAGGAACCCTACTGACCTGTAGAATTTGAACACATCCTTTCGAAAAACAACAACAAAAACCCAAACACTAGTAATTGACATCAAACATACAAAATCACAGGTCATAAAAGCAGTCAATAAGAATTTGGAAAAACTGAACAAAACTATCAGCACACAGATTTTAGTGGAGAAGATCCTATCAAAAAGCTTAAGCAAAAAAAGAAAAATAGTGAATCTACAATAAATGAAATAGAATGCATGTTTACTAAATTATATTTTAAAAAGTGTCTACTTGAAAAGTTAAAAAATATGAAAAGCAATGGAAAATGTCTTCCAATGAAGGGAAATCAAAGATCAGTAAAAACTTCTATTAGGATAAGTTGTTGCACATATTAAGAAAAAAGTATTTAAATATATGCATACTTATAAATATATGTAAATGTTAAAGAAAACTTAATTGAAATAATTATGTGAACATGTGAGGGCAGCAATATAGCAAGTCAGAAATGTCAATAGAGGAACCCAACTAGATGAATAAACCATAGAGAATCTAAGTGCATAAATACATACCCGAAATGAAAACTTCATTAAGTTTTCTCTACAGAAAATTTGGGATGTGGTCGAAAAGAACTGATGAAAGTTAAGGAGTAACACATTTTCTCTCATAGGATGAGAGAGAAAAAAGAAAAATTTACAGAATTCAGAGACTTTCAACACATTATCAGGAAAGCCTGATAATGAGACAGTACAACAATCTTAAGGCACAATAAATGAACAACTTAATAATATCATTTAAAAATATTTATAGACACCGGAGACTTAGCAGACTACTCCTAGAATGAGCACAAACAAATCTACAACTCATGGCATCATCATGAAATGTCCAAAGAAACTTGCAAATACAGACCAAGAGGTAATCCTGAGGGAACAGAGTGGATTACGAAGTGACTTACGTCTGTGTGAAAATCAGGGATGGGTGAAATATCTTGACCTCTGTCAGCTTTAGGCCACCTTATGTACCACAGACTCCATATCTCTGCCCTGTACAAGTTCACACTGGACGGGATACAATCAGCAAGATGAAGCCCTAAATCCCCCATGGAAACAAACCCATGTATCTTCATTCTAATCATGGTGCCAGGACTATTCACTAGGGAAAGACAGCATCTTTTACAAAGGGTGTTGGGAAACTGAGGACTCCCATGGAAAAGAATGAAGCTGGATCTTTACATTTACACCATATACTCAAATTCACTCAAAATGGACTAAACACATAAATATAAGATGTAAAACTATACAGTTCCTCAAAGAAAAACTGGGGGAGAGGAAAAATACAACATTTTATTTGGCAGTGATTTCTTGGGTAGGCCACCAAAATCGGACGACAAAGGAAAAGTCCATGGTAGACAAATGAGCTATCTCAACCTATACCTTTCTAAGCATACAGGGCATGATCAACAATGAAAAGACAGAGCAGAGAAAAACACTCGCAAATCATATATCAAACAGGGAATCATATCTAAAAGATATAATTAATCTACAAGTTAGTACCAACAAAAACAAACTCCAAAATCACAATGAGAAAATGGTCCAAGAAATTAAATAGATGTTACTTCCAAAGAAAATATAAATGGTGAAAGCTCATATGAAAACTTGGTCAATATCGTTAATGAATAAAAAAGCAAATCAAAATCTT
This sequence comes from Hyaena hyaena, assembly GCF_003009895.1. Taxonomy (NCBI): domain Eukaryota; kingdom Metazoa; phylum Chordata; class Mammalia; order Carnivora; family Hyaenidae; genus Hyaena; species Hyaena hyaena. The sequence goes on from NW_024081735.1 coordinate 397,626, forward strand.
GATGAGGTATCACCTTATACTCAATAAGATGGATGTTATGAAAAAAAGTGTTGGGGTGCTGGGTGGCTCTGTTGGTAAAGAGTCCAACTCTTTGTTTTGGCTCAGGTCATGATCTAACACTTTGTGGATTTTAGCCTTGTATCAGGCTCTGTGTTGACCAGCGCAGAGCCGACTTCTGATGCTCTGTTTTTCTCTCCCTCTGCACCTCCCTTGCTTGCTCTCTCTTTCTCATCAAAAAAATAAATAACATTTTTTATCCATGTGATTCTTGATGTAAGTAGAGAAAAATTTAGGACTCTTACAGTATAAATGAGACATGGTGAGGGACCATAAAGGCAAGTAGGTCTCTACATTTTACTGAAGCTGCTGTGGGTTGTGATAGACTGTGATCTATGAGTATCTACTTATCTGTATAAAGATATATAGTATCCATATTATTTGTATAAAGGAGATTAGAGCCTATATGTACATATATAGAACATTATGTATCTAAAGTTTTTATGAAGAAAAGACCTATATTACTACATGCGATGCTCCGTCAATGAGGTAATGATGTAGAAAAATATAACCTTCACTTTTATCTCACAGCATCAGAAATATAATATCAAAAAAATAAGATCTAATTGGATCATAAACCATAATTAAAAGCTAAAAAATAAAAAAATAAAGAAAAACGTAAAATAATGTAGGAAAGGAGCACCTGGGTAGCTCAGTCAGTTGAGCGTCCAACTTCAGCTCAGGTCATGATCTCACTAATGGGTTCGAGCCCCACATCAGGCTCTGTTCTAACAGCTCAGAGCCTGGAGCCTGCTTCAGATTCTGTATCCTCCTCTCTGCCCCTCCCCTGCTCACACTCTGTCTCTCTCTCTCAAAATAAATAAACCTTAAAAGAATTAAAAAATAATAATATAGGAAAATACTATAGGGGACGCACCTGGGTGTCTCAGTCGGTTAAGTGTTTGGCTTCAGCTCAAGTCATGATCTCGAGTTCATGGGTTGAGCCCTGCATTAGGCTCTATGCTGACTGCTCATAGCCTGGAGCCTGTTTCGTATTCTGTGTCTCCCTCTCTCTCTGACCTTCCCCTGCTCTCTCTCCCTCTCTCAGAAATAAATAAAACATTAACAATGTTTAAAAAATACTATAGGAAATTATATTCATGAACTTGGGCTCACTTCTGAATTAGGTCCATCATAATCATGGTTACACAAAAAACGCTAAGTAGGCCCATGGTAACATTAAAATTCAGATCGACTCCAATCTGAGAATATAAAACGCATGTCACAGGTATTTGCATCTAAGAGCTCAAAAGAACTCATACCTCAAATATGACAGAGACTTCGTCGACAAAGTGAAAAGAGGACACCATACTGGAGAAATGAGAAGAGACACACTCCAAGACTTCTCGTTCTCACAAAGGAGCACACCCTTAAGAATTACAGCCCCAAAATGGTACTGATTATAACCACCAGGACTTATCAATTCATTTTACTGAGACTCCTCACATCTGGATCAAAGGACTATTTGGTACAATGTATGCTGACACAATACAATAGAATACTGTAAGGATAATTTAATATATTGAAATATATACATATCTATGTATATATCTATGTATATGTAACTCAATTTCATACATATGCTTACAGAGAAGTGTAGCATAATTATACATACATACAATTATCTTATATTCTACATTATTATTTTATTACGAAACCTATATTATGTATATTCCATAAGTACACTATGTAATATGTGTTTATGTATAATAAATGGTTATAAATAAGATAAGTGGAAGAAGATGTAGAAAGACTCTTCATAAGATAATTATTCATAATACCCATGCAGTACAAAGGAAGTACATTTCTGAGAACGGTTTTTAAAATGTCATATTCCTATGAGACAGCAGTGAAAATTCACAAACTATAGACAAATGTGTTAATATGGACGCATTACAATAGCATCTGGGTGAGAAGGGAGACACTCTTAAAACATGCACACGGAATAACTCCATTGATATAAAGACCCCAAATAAGCTGAGTTATTTCATAAAATGAAAATAGACCCGATAAGGGCTCTACACTTGTCTCATGATGTAATTTGTAATTGTGTGATCCTAGCTGTTTCATAAGCAATTAGCATAATCATATATGTAGTTTCCTTGGTGTGTTATAAAATTTAATGTAAGGTTTATTTCAGGCAAAAGAGCATTTCTAGAAGCGCAGCTGTCTATGAAAAGCAAGAATTGGAAACTATCAAATGTACATTAAATGTACCAAAATATAAATAATGTGTCATAGAGTGAAACCATGGAATATTAAAGCCTTTAAAATAAATAAACTACAAATACATATAAAACTGTGAATGAACTCTACAAGCATATTAACTGACAAGCTTTATTAAAATTATTTTTTAACATTTATTTATTTTTCAGAGACGCAGAAACAGCGCGAGCAGGGGAGGGGCAGAGAGAGAGCGAGACCCAGAATCTGAAGCATCTCCAGGCTCTGAGCTGTCAGCACAGAGCCCGATGTGCGGCTCGAATTCACGAACCCTGAGATCATGACTGAGCCAAAGTTGGAAACAATTGGCAGAGCCACCCAGGCGCCCAATTAACTGACAAGCTTTTAATACAATCTGGAAACATTTGGAAACTTACCATGTCCTTTCCATCATCAGAGTAGAGCAGGCTAGAATTCTTAGGACGTCCAACTCTCATTCCATGACTTTTTCTCAGGGCTAAAGCAATAGCAGCTGTTGGAATACGTGAGCCACTCCCTCAGGCAGTGACAAGAGTGACACGCTGGAGAGAGATTATGAGACATTATCCCAAAAGCTGTGACTACTAAAAAATGAAACTTTACATACTTGTACGTGTATACACTTATGTGTCCATAACATGTTCATATAGGCTCACAAGCTGCTAAAAATAAAACAACACACACACACACTCAGAGAAGAGTCAGGCTTTCATCCCCTAATTTATGAGCACATATAAAGCACCACAAAAATGTCCACCTCTACATGTGCAGAGAGTCACTGAAGAAAACCACGTATAAAATGATTTATCTGTTATCGTGTTACAGGAGGAGGAAATGTGAGGCAAGTGTTAACAACGGGCAGGGCGACTTTAGATGAGTATTTCTTCCTATTGTTGCCTCAGAAGTAATACTCTCCTATAATCATGATTTCTGAAAGGTCTCTGAGTGATTTTCTAACTCACTTTTCCCAAAAGAATCTATTATCCTCTCTGCCTATTTAACAAAGAGATATTACTCTATGTTTTATCTAATCTATCTAATCTTATCTAAACTAATATCGGAATTTGCGCGGGATGTACCTTTCTGGAGCATTGTTTCCAGGGATGTTTTGTTCTGCTCTGGTCCTCCAGTAGCTAGAAAATTAAAGCAATCCTCTAAAAATATGATATTAAATAAAATAAACCATAATAAGTTCAGTGTCTTAGATTAAAATTGGGTGTACTATTTTACCAGAAAAACGTAATAAAGTAATGAACATGAGGGGGCAAATATTTCAAAAGCCTAAAGAATCAAACCTCATCATTTCTTGCACTATTGGGTTTAAGCAATTTCAAGAATTAATTCATCTTTCTCCATAAAGCCTCTTGTATAACATGCCTTTGAGTTACGAAATCTGAACATATATTTAATACTCCCTAAAATTATTCTATTTCTGCTTTAGATGAATTCAGAATAACTATTGAACATTTAGAGCATACATGCATTAAAATGAGAAATTGAAATTCAAAAAGTTACACAATACATCCAGTAACATTAATGTGAAAAATTCCCTTTGAGTCATTCAAACACTATCTTACAGGAAATAACAGCTATTGTGACCACGGTGGACATCAAGATGAGGCAGATGATTCCCAGGATCCCAGCAACGAACTTCTCTGGACATGATGGTGAGTAGTAGGAAGAGAAATGAAAACACTCAGAAACGATGCACAGAGAAACTCATTTAGGAAATTTACAAACAAGAGAATCAACGATACACAGAGAATCACATATGGTAACTTGCACCTCAAACCCATCACGGCCATTGTGATCTCTCAGAATACACCAATGCATTCCATTGCAACACCATATTCTAACCTCCAGCTCTGGTCCTCACAAAGGGAAAATATGTGAGATCATTTCCTACTCTTTCCCTACACCCCTGCACCCCAACTGCCCATCCTAGAACAGGCATACCTGTCTGTACTACATGTTTTACCTTTGCAATGATAGTCCTTGCCGTTCCCTTGAGGATCCTGAGAAGCCCTTTGAAGATTCAATTCTGCATAGGCTATGTCCTCCTCAGGTGCGGAAATGGAGCTTTTAGTGCCCTTAGGTTTCCCTTGCTGTCTTTTGGAGCCCTTAGCGTGATGGAGTTCTGCATAAGTTACTGCTTGGTTACTCATGTGTGCAGCTGAGTAGTGTCAGGCACCGTGCTGTCTGAACCCGCACTGAAGGGCTTGATAAATAGTGTTTGTCATGTGCTGACAAGATTGCTCGTGCAGCGACACTGGGTGGAGTGCGGGGTGAGGGACACACTCGTTTGCAGTTGAACAATGTCATCTCTGGTACTAACTTCTGTACCAGATTCCACAGACATACAACGTCAGATTCCACAGACATACTTCCACACTATCACACTAGCCAGATTAAAATTAAAATGCTATTTTAGAAACCAACAGTGTTGCACCAATTTTTTGACAATGTTAAAATCCACTATTAGTTAAAATTTAAGTGCCCTAAGATTGAAGAATGGTATTTTTAGAAGTTATAGGAATTTCCTTTTGCAAATGACTTTTATTTGTGATTTTAGACTGCTTTACTGTAAAGAAATGCAGTGCTATCAAGGTGATTTTTATTTTGAATATCTGTGGAGTTCTGAGCATCATTAAGTTTTAGAAGAAATATTTTATATGTTGCAAAATGTTTCATGACACACTAGCATTCCCCAAAGCAGAGACAATAGTGAAAACAGAAAACAAAATTAAAACATATTTTTAAAAGAGGGCTTAATGAACATCAGAAAGTGACAACTGATTTGATGGCAAAGATATGAAACCACAATTTGATAAATAAAAGTATAGATCATTTATGGAAGAGCACCGTTATTACAAACTTCTAGAAAGATCTATGATTTCAAAGGCTGTGAGGGTAGCTGTATTTGTATAGTGATGCTAATAAATCACATCAAGTTAATATCAGACTTCAGTCAGTGAGCTTGCAGTCAGGGAACTATGGAATTACTCCGGCCATCAAAGTACAAGGTGCCAACTTTAAACAGTTATTTCATGTCAATATCTGGTTTCCTAATCTAAAAGAGGAATTAAAATATGTAAAATTAAAGCATATAAAGGACTTAAACTCAATCTGACTCTTCCAAGGTCTCAATAATATATTAGTTAAATTATTTTAAACACAGTAACCATTTATCATGACTCATTTATGTCATTTAGACCATGGAACATAATTCATTACACAGGAGTATCTTTCAGGATTGAATAATTTTCCTGGCAAAGTTTTGTTCCATTTTATACAGTGTTTGGATTGTTTATAGTTCAGTGTAAGTTGGCCTCTTACAGAAGGTACCCCATGTTGTATTTTATGAAAAATCAAACTGCACTCATTTATGAAAAAATATAATGAGAAATTACATTTGTCCTTTGTAATGGTTCAATTTAAGAATCTATCATTAATTTTGGGCAAATATCAAAGAATACATAATAAATCATTGATGACAATTGATGATAAATCCAAATTAAGTGTTCTTTGCCACGAAGCTTATGTGATCTCACCCAAAATTATATTGATTAACAAACCCAATTGTGCATATGCATAAGATCTTAATGACTTCTCCACAGTTAATAATTTACATATTGTAAGATCTCTAACATATAGCATAGTCCTTCTGGTTTATTACCCTGAATTGTTGGAATGCAGATATTAATGTTCTCTGTGATATGATTGCGTGTTAGCTCTGCCTCAAGTGCATCCCACCAGCATTTGTATCTCCCACTCCCTGGGGTGGCTGGTAGAGAGACAGGGCAGGAGTGACACATACCTTCTGTTGGCCACACAGTCACACATCTTCCAGACGGAACCAGGTTACTCTCGTAAGCAGGTAATGTCTGTGGTCTCTACAGCTTGCCGGCCCTGTGAGAGCTCAGAGTGAGGCAATAGTGGAAAAAGTAGATTTCTCATCAATGTGTCACCTAAACTTTGAACAGGAAATTCTTACTGTTGGGCTATTTTGAAGAAACTGTATGTCATCACACACCTCCAGAAGGTAGGAGACTTTGATCTTGATGCCATTTAGTTTGTCCCTTGGCAAGTCCCTCTGACAAATTCTATGTTCCACAAGACATTGGGGTCAGAGACGTGACCACCCAGGCTGTAATTTGCTCTCATCTGAATCACAAACAAGGACTGAGGCCTTGTTTAAAATAGCTTAGATATCTCTGTTTTACTTAGGCAAGGTTGCTGCCCCTTGATATTATGCCCTCCTTTATCTTATGCCCCTGATGTGTCATTTCTTCTATACTGAAAGTATCCTAAAATCATCATCCTGTCAACAGATATTTAATGATAGTTGACATTAATAGTGAAGAATGACTACGTTTCCAATTTTATTGTAACTGGCATAAAGACATCAATCTTTGAATGGATCTACTCAATTTCTACCTTTGTTTTTCATAAGCCTACATTCTGTCTGTATTATTTGTAAATAATAAGTTGTTAAAGTTTCTGCTAGAAAAAAATAAATCCCCAAGGGAAGGATAAAACATTGAATAATATTGGGCACAAGCACCATGCCAGAGAGTTGAATAGGAAATAATTATTCATGTTATTTATTTATTCTTCTCCGTTGCATCAATGGAATTCTTTTCCTTTGTTTTTCCAACGATTGAATTTGATTTGCTAATACTTTTGGGCATATTTATACGTATGTCTCTATTGGCCTGGAGTTCTGTTTTGTTTTCTTCTTTGCAAGCTTGGTGGACAATAGTAGTTTTATTTTCATTTTTCATTTATTTATTTATTTTTTATGCTGTATAGTTGAAATCCGATCCCATATTAAAATTCAGGCGTAGATGTAATGATTCATCATTTATACACATTATGCTATGATCATCATGATAAATCATCATGATCACCCATCACCGTACAACATGAATACAATGGTATTGACTCTATTCCCTATGCTGTAATTTACATTCCAGTGAATTATTTATTTCATAACTGAACATTTGTACCACTTACTTTCTCTCATGTCAGCCATCCCCCTCCCCACTTCCCTACAGAAGTCACAACTTTGGTCTCTCTGTATGTGAATCTTTTGGGTTTGTTTCTTTGTTTGTTTTTGATTTGACATCATTAGGTAAATCATATGGTATTTGCCTTTCTCTGACTCATTTCATTTAGCATAAAACCCTCTAGGTCCTTCAATAGTGTCAACAATGAGAAAAATGTTTTGAGGAACCTCTATCCTGTTATCCATTGTGACTACACCAATTCAAATTCCCACCCACAGTGCATTAGATTCCGTTTTCTCCACATGCACACCAATATTTGTTACTTCGTGTCGTTTTGATTCAGACACGTGTGAGGTGATATGTCATTGTGGTTTGGATTTACATTTTCCTGATGATTAGTGGTAGTGAGCAGCGTTTCACATGTGTGTTGGCGATCTGGATATCTTTTTTCAGAAAATATCTCTTCAGGTCCTCGGTCCATTTTGTAATCACGTGTTTGCATTCCTTTTGTGTTAAGAAGTAGGAATTCTTCTTATAATTTGGATATTAACTCCTTGCTGGAACATCATTTGTAAATATCATCTCCTACTCAGTAGGTTGCCTTTTTGTTTTATTGACAGTTTCCGTGGCTGGGCAAATGTCTTGTTTTTTGGGATATTGTTTAATTTTTTCATTTTGCTGCCGTTCTCTATGAAAACAGATCCGAATGAATAAAGATGAAACCTTAGCTCCAAGAGATTATTGCCTGTGCTTTCTCTAGGAGTTATTGTTTCTGTCATGTACCTATGTTTTTAATTCTTTTTAGGCTTATTTTTCAGCATGGTGTAAAAAAGTAGACCAGTTTTATTCCCTAGCACACAGGTTTCTAGTTTTATAAACACCATTTCCTGAAGACTCTCTTTTCCCTGTGTCTCTTCATGCCCTCTTGTCACATATTAATTGGCCATATAGACACACATTTGTTTCTGGGCTTTCTATTCCATTCCTTCGATCTATGTGTCTATTATTGTTCCATTCTGCTTGGATTGCTAGAGCTTTGTAGTAGAATCTGAAATGTAAGAGCATGTTTCTTCCAGATTTATTCTGCTTTCTTTTATTTTTTTAATTTTTAAAAATGTTTTATTTCTGAGACAGAAAGAGAGAGAGAGAGCATGAGCAGGGGAGGTTCAGAGAGAGAAGGAGATACAGAATCTGATGCAGGTTCCTGGCTCCGAGCTAACTGTCAGCACAGAGCCCGACATGAGGCTGGAACCCACAAACCACGAGATAATAACGTGAGCCGAAGTTGGATGCTTTACCGGCTGACCACCCAGGCTGCCCTGTTTTAGTCTTCTTTCTAATCATTGCTTTGGATATTTAGAATTTCCTGTCATTCTGTACAAACTTTCAGAAATTTATTCTAGTTCTGTGAAAATGCTATTGGTATGTCCATAAGGTTTACTTTGAATCTATTGGTCATTTTGAATAATATGGATATTTTCACAATATTAAATCTTCCATCCCATAAGCATCGTATATAATTCCCATTTATTTATTCCTGTCATCTCAAGTTTCTCCAAACAATCGCTTATAGGTTTCGGAGACTAAGAATATCACCTTTTTGGCTAAAATATTCTTTGTTAATTCATTTTGATAAATTCAATTAAAAATGGGATTGTTTTAATTTCTCTTTCTCATAGTTTATTACTACTCTATAGAGGTCCAATGGATTTCTATCTATTAATTTCCTATTCTGCAACTTAACTGATTTCACTTAATAGTTCTAATAGGTTTTATAGTGTAGTCAGTTTTTTTTTACCCTAGAGAATTATGTCATCTGCAAATCATGACTTTTTTGCATTTTGTTTATCAGCATTCATGTCCTTTATCGATTTTTCATTTCAAATTTTGGTGTCTAGGGCCTCCAGTATTGTGTTGATAAAAGTGGTAAAAGGGGACTTCCTCGTCTTGATATTGATCTGAAAGTAAAAGCTTTTGACTTTTCAGTGTTGAGAATGATGTTAATAGTGGAGTTGTAATATATGAACTTTATTATAAGGAGGGACATTTCTTCTCTACACATCTTCTGGGAAGTTTTTATTATAAGTGGATGTTGAATTTTGTCAAGTGCTTTCTCTGCATCTATTGTGATTACCATATGATTTTGATCTTTTAGTCAGTTAGTCTGCTGTGTCAAGTTGATTGATTTGCAGGTATTGAACCATCCTTGCATAAGTAATATAAACTCACTTAAGCATGGAGTACCATCCTTTTCTTTTATTGTGAAATTCAGTTTGCTAATTTGGAAGAGGATTGTTGCATGTTGATCAGGGATATTGGTCTATAGTGTGTGTATGTGTGTGTGTGTGTGTGTTGTGTCCTTGTAGTGTTTAATTCAAGGTAATGATGTTCCTATGGAATGAATTTGGAAACTTTCATTGTCTTCAGTTTTGATACTAACTTAAGACGAAGAGGCATTTACTCCCTTCGACAGTCTTATAGAATTGGGGTGCCTCTATAGCTCAGTCAGTTGAGGCTCTAACTTGTGATTTCAGCTTAGGTCATGATCTCAGTGTCAGAGGATCGAACCTCAAGTCCAGCTCTGCACTGAGCATGCTACCTGCTTGAGATTCTCTTCCTCTCTCTCTCCCTTCCCTGAGCCTGCTCATGGACTCTCTTCTCTCTAAAAAATTAAAATAAGAGGAAAGATGGAGGAGAAGCAGGAAGCACCTTACATTTCGCCTGCACCCATCTCTCAAACAGAGAAGGCCTGAAGTCGTAGGACACGGAGCCACAGGAGTTTGGGAATAGAAAGAGAGCACACTGGGAAGGAAACCTCATAAGTGGTGAGTGCGAACTGGGGAAGACAAAAGCCGGACGGGACCAGAGACAGAGAGGGAGGGGAGGGAGCCCAGCTTGCAGGCAGCTGCGGTGGTGAGTGATAAACCGGCAAGTGGTGGTGAGCTGCTCTAAGTCCAAGGGAAAGGAAAGAAAAGCTGAGATTGTTCATAGAACCGTCCCTGGAGAAGAAAAAAGACCTGGGCTTGGAAAGACAGTGTTTCCTAGCTCTGGCTGGGGTGCTGACTTTAAACTAGGTGCTCTGGTCCCAGAAGGTGCCAGGAAAAACTGAACTGCCGCGCGTCCAGCACCATCCATGGAGGTGACGGCCCGTTAACCAGCAGGAACGCCTGCGGAGGTGGTCCCGGCGCCGGGTGAAGCAGCAGGGGCGCGCGCGACATCGCCCCACTGAAGCGGCGGTGGCGGCCACCTGGTGAAGTGCTGCTAAACTTGTGAAGCGGCGGCTGCGTGAGCGAAAAGTTGCCTGCTGAAGCCGCGGCGGCGGGTAAAGCGGTTGCTGCAGGGTGAGGCGAAGAGGACTCTGCGGACCTGAAGTTGCTCTCTTCCCCAAACGCGCTCGGCTTGTATTGCTGCTGGACCCCGGGCAGATCTGAGGCTGCGGCACTTCCCCCACCCTCCACTTAACCCCAGGCAACAGGAAGCAGCGACCAGCTCAACTGTTAATGGCGGCACAACAAAGCCTCTCAGGGGTAATCAGACCTGATAGTTTATCTGGATAACACCACCTTCTTTCTCTCACCTCTGCAAACATATACCACCCCTTAGCTCTTTGAGAAAAGCTTCTTATCCCTTCTGCCTGTTCATTCTATCTCCAATCTTGCCTCATCTCTGCCCTATCATCTCTCTCTTTCTCTAGCTCTTCAACAAGCACTGCATACACCTGGCTATTTAATTGTAACTGGGAAATCTGGTTATATGCTTTAAACCGATCTTTGTCTATCGGTTTTCTTCATTCTTCCCTTCTCTTTTCTTTTTTTTGTGACTTTTTAATGTATTTTTATTTTCTATCATTCGCCTTTCCTCCTCCGTCTTTTCTTATTGCTTTTTAGTTTCACCCCTTGGTTAGCGTGATTGTTGGATTTGTTTGTACGTTTGTGTCCCTCTGTTCCCGGTGTGTTTGTCTGTGTTTTCTTCTCCAGGGCTACCTCAAGAAACAAGCCAAAGTACACATGGTGGAGAATCCCAAATAGCACTACGAGTAGGAAAATAAAATAACCAAGGTCTCAACAAGAGAGACCAAGAGATACCATTCAAAGAACACTTTCTGAACAGACAAGCCCTGAACAGTCAAAGAATCTTCTTGGGTACAGCAGCTCTCACAGGTGCAGAGTACATAACAAGTCTTTAAAACTAACAAGAGACTAACCAAAATGATGAAATGAAAGAGCTCTCCTCCAAAGACACTCCAAGAAGAATTGACAGCTAATGAACTGCTCAAAACAGATATAAGCAACATAACTGAACAAGATTTTAGAACAATAATCATAAAATTAATCGCTGGAATTAAAAAAAGCATAGAGGATCTTAAAGCAACTATGGCTAAAACTAATATGGAGAATAAAAATAGGCATGATGAATTAAAAAATGCGATAAATGAAATACATAATAAACTGGAGGTACCCAATGCATGGATTGAAGAGGCAGAAAAGAGAATATGTGTTTGAGAAGACATCATTATAGAAAAACAAGAAGCTGACAAAAAAAGAGAAAACTGATCCAGGAACATGAAAGAACAGTTCGAGAGCTCAGTGATACAGTCAAATGCAACAATATCCGTATCATAGGAATCCCAGAAGAGGAAGAGGGAGGGAAAGGTGCTGAAGGAGTTCTGGAACAAATTATAGAAGAGAACTTCCCCAACGTGGAGAGGGAAGTAGAAGTTGAAATACAAGAGGCTCAGAGGACCCCCCTCAGACGTAATTTGAATCGACCATCTGGATGACATATCAGAGTGAAAATGGCAAAATATAAGGACAAAGAGAATTTTGAAAGCAGCTAGGGAGAAAAGGGCCCTAACATATAACGGAAAACCTATAAGAGTGGTGACAGACCTATCTACTGAAACTTGGCAGGCCAGAAAGGAATGGCAAGAGATCTTCAATGTGACGAACAGAAAAAATATGCAGACAAGAATCCTCTGTCCAGCAAGCCTGTCATTCAAAATAGAAGGAGAGATAAAAGTCTTTCCAAATAAACAAAAATTGAGAGAATTTCTCACCACTAAGCCAGCCCTACAAGACATCCTGAGGGCGACTCTCTGAGGGAAGTATTGCAAGGAAAGAAGACACCACCACAAGCATAAACCCCACAAAGGGCACAATGACTCTAAACCCACATATCTCAATAATAACACTGAATGTAAATGGGCTGAATGCTCCAATCAAAAGACATAGGGTAGCAGAATGGATAAACAAACAAAATCCATCTATATGCTGTCTACAAGAAACTCATTTTAGACTGGAAGATACCTTCAGATGAAAAGTAAGGGGATGGAGAAATATATATCATGCTACAGGAAATAAAAAGAAAGCCGGAGTAGCTATACTTACATAGGACAAACTGGACTTTAAATTAAAGACAATAACAAAGGATGAAGATGGGCATTATATAATAATTACAGGGTCCATCCATCAGGAAGAACTAACAATCATAAATGTCTATGCACCGAATATGGGGGCACCTAAATATTTAAAACAATTAATCACAAAAAGAAACAAACTAATAAATAAGAATGTGCTAATAGCAGGGGACAATAATACACAACATACAGCAATGGATAGATCAAACAGACAGAAAATCACTAAAGAAACAATGGACTTGAATGACACAATGGTCCAGATGGATCTGACAGATATATCTAGAACTCTGCATCCTGAGGCCGAGGAATTCACTTTCTTCTCAAGTGAGCATGGCACATTCTCCAAGATAGATCATATACTGGGCCATAAAGCAGCCCTCAATAAATATAAAAGAATTGAGATCATACCATGCACACTCTCAGATCATAATGCTTTGAACCTTGAAATGAATCACAGGAAGAAGTCTGGAAAACCTTAAAAACATGGAGGTTAAAGAACACCCTACTAAAGAATGAATGGGCCAATCAGGCAATTAGAGAAAAAATTTAAAAAGATATGGAAACAAATGAAAATGAAAACAAAAATCCAAAATATATGGGATGCAGCAAAGGCAGTCCTAAGAGGAAAGTACATTGCTCTCCAGGCCTATTTCAAGAAACTAGAATAAACGCAAGTCCAAAACCTAACAGCTCACCTAAAGGAACTATAGGCAGAGCAACAAGAACACCCTAAACCCAGTAGATGAAGAGAAATACTAAAAATCAGAGCAGAAATAAACAACATAGAGACAAAATTGAACAGATCAATGACACCAAGAGTTGGTTCTCTGAAAAAATAAACAAAATTGACAAACCTCTAGCAGACATCTCAGAAACAACACCCAGTGCTCATCCCAACAAGTGCCCTCCTCCATGCACATCTCCCCCTCCCCCCCACACCCATCAGTCCTCAGTTTGTTCTCAGTATTCAAGAGTCTTTCAAGTTTTGCCTCTCTCCCCCTCCCCCACCATTTCCCCCCTTCTTCTCCCCCTTGGTCCTCCGTTAAGTTCCTCCTAATCCTCCTATACGTGCAAACATATGGTATTTGTCCTTCTCTGCCTGACTTATTTCGCTCAGCATCACACCCTCAAGGTCCATCCATGTTGCTACACATGGCCAGATTTCGTTGTTTCTCATTGCCATGTAGTGTTCCATCGTATAGATAAACCACATCTTCTTGATCCATTCGTCTGTTGATGTACACTTAGACTTTTTCCATGTTTTGGCTATTGTTGAGAGTGCTGCTATGAACACTGGGGTACATGTGCTCCTATGCATCAGCACTCCTGTGTCCCTTGGGTAAATTCCTAGTAGTGCTATTGCTGGGTCATAGGGGAGTTTTTTGTTAACTTCTTAAGGAAATTCCACACTGTTTTCCAGAGGGGTTGCACCAGCTTATATTCCCACCAACAGTGTAGGAGGGTGCCCATTTCTCCACATCCTCGTCAGCATCTAGAGTTCTCTGATTTGCTCATTTTAGCCAATCTGACTGGCGTAAGGTGGTATCTCAGTGTCGTTTTGATCTGTATTTCTCTGGTGAGGAGGGATGCTGAGCATCGTTTCCTGTGTATGTTGGCTATCTGGATGTCCTCTTTGGAGAAGTGTCTGTTCATATCTTCTGCCCATTTCTTTACTGGGTTGTTTGTTGTTCCGGTGTGGAGTTTGGTGAGTTACTTATAGATTTTGGATATTAACCCTTTATCTGATATGTCATTTGCAACTATCTTTTCCCATTCCGTTGGTTGCCTATTAGTTTTCTGGGTTGTTTCCTTTGCTGCGCAGAAGCTTGTAGTCTTGATGAGGTCCCAATCGTTTATTTTTGCTCTTGATTCTTTTGCTTTTGGGAATGTGTCAAGTAAGAAGTTGCTGCGGTGGAGGTCAAGGAGGTTGTTTCCTGCTTTCTCCTCTAGGGTTTTGATGGTTTCCTGTCTCACGTTCATGTCCTTTATCCATTTTGAGTTTACTTTTGTGTATGGTGTGAGAAATTGATCTAGTTTCATTCTTCTGCATGTTGCTGTCCAGTTCTCCCAACACCATCTGTTAAAGAGGCTGTCTTTTTTCCATTGGATATTCTTTCCTGCTTTGTCAAGATTAGTTGGCTGTACAGTTTTGGGTCCACTTCTGAGTTCTCAATTCTATTGCATTGGTCTATGTGTCTGTTTTTGTGCCAATACCATACTGTCTTGATGATGACAGCTTTGTAGTAGAGACTAAAGTCTGGGATGGAGATACCTCCCGTTTTGGTTTTATTTTTCAGTATTACTCTGGCTATTCGGGGTCTTTGGTGGTTCCATACAAATTTTAGGATACTTTGCTCTAGCTTTGAGAAGTATGCTTGTGCAATTTGGTTGGAATTGCATTGAATGTGTAGATTGCTTTGGGTAGTAATGACATTTTAACTATATTTATTCTTCCAATCCATGAGCATGGAATGTTTTTCCATTTCTTTGTGTCTTCTTCAATTTCCTTCATAGTTTTCTATAGTTTTCATCATACGGATCTCTTGTATCCTTGGTTGGGTTTTTTTTTTTCTTTTTATTTTTTCTTTCTTTCTTTTTTTTTTCTTTCACATCATCTGCAGGTAGGTTTATTCCTAGGTACTTTATGGTTTTTTGTGCAATTGTGAATGGGATCAGTTTCTTGATTTCTCTTTCTGTTGTTTCATTGTTGGTGTATAAAAATGCAACCGATTTCTGTACGTTGATTTTGTACCCTGCAACTTGGCTGAATTCTTGGATGAGTTCTAGTAGGCTTCTGGTGGAGTCTGTCGGGTTTTCTATGTAGAGTATCATGTCGTCTGTGAAAAGTGAAAGTTTGACTTCCTCTTTGCCAATTCTGATACCTTTGATTTCCTTTTGTTGTCTGATGGCTGATGCTAGGACTTCCAGCACTATGTTAAACAAAGTGGTGAGTGGACATCCCTGTTGTGCTCCTGATCTTAGGGGAAACCTCTCAGTTTTTCCCAATTGAGGATGATGTTAGCTGAAGGCTTCTCATAGATGGCTTTGATGATGTTTAAGTAGGGTCCTTCTATCCCAACTTTCTCTAGAGTCTTTATTAAGAAGAGATGCTGTATTTTGTCAAATGCTTTTTCTCCATCTATGGACAGTATCATATGTTTTTTATCTTTTGTTGATGTGATGTATCACATTGATTGATTTGCAGATGTTGAACCAGCCGTGTAACCCAGGAATGAATCCCACTTGATCTTGGCAGATAATTCTTTTTATGTGCTCTTGGATTCAATTTGCAAGGATCTAGTTGAGGATTTTTGCATCCGTATTCATCAAGGATATTGGCCTGTAGTTCTCTTTTTTAGCTGGATCTCTGTCTGGTTTGGGAATCAGAGTGAATCTGGCTTCATAAAATGAGTCTGGAGGTTTTTCCTCGATATCTATTTTTTGGAATAGTTTGGGAAGAATGGGTATTAATTCTGTTTTAAATGTCTGGTAGAATTCCCCGGGGAAACCATCTGGTCCTGAACTCTTATTCGTTGGGAGATTTTTGATCACTGATTTGATTTCCTCACTAGTTCTGGGTCTGTTCAGATTTCCTATCTCTTCCCGTGTGAATTTTGTTAGTGGGTGTGCGTTTAGGAATTTGTCCATTTCTTCTAAGTTGTCCAATTTGTTGGCATATAATTTTTCATAGTATTCCCTGATAATTGCCTGTATTTCTGAGGGGTTGTTTGTAACAAGTTCATTTTCATTCATGATTTTGGCTATTTGGGTGCTCTCTCTTTTCTTTCTGAGATGCCTGGCTAGAGGTTTGTCAATTTTGTTTATTTTGTCAAAAAACCAACTCTTGGTTTCATTGATCTGTTCAATTGTGTCTTTGGTCTCTATGTTGTTTATTTCTGCTCTGATTTGTACTATTTCTCTTCTTCTACTGGGTTTAGGGCGTTCTTGTTGCTTGCCTATAGTTCCTTTAGGTGAGCTGTTAGGTTTTGGACTTGCGTTTATTCTAGTTTCTTGAAATAGGCCTGGAGAGCAATGTACTTTCCTCTTAGGACTGCCTTTGCCACATCCCATAGATTTTGGATTTTTGTTTTCATTTTCATTTGTTTCCACATATTTTTTAATTTCATCCCTAGTTGCCTGATTGGCCCATTCATTCTTTAGTAGGGTATTCTTTAACCTCCATGTTTTTGGAGGTTTTCCAGGCTTCTTCCTGTGATTGATTTCAAGTTTCAAAGCATTATGATCTGAGAGTGTGCATGGTATGATCTCAATTCTTTTATATTTATTGAGGGCTGCTTTATGTCCCAGTATGGGATCTGTCTTGGAGAATGTGCCATGCTCACTTGAGAAGAAAGTGAATTCCTTGGCTTCAGGATGTAGAGTTCTAAATATATCTGTCTGATCCATCTGGTCCAATGTGTCTTTCAAGTCCATTATTTCTTTAGTGATTTTCTGTCTGGTTGACCTATCCATTGCCGTAAGTAGAGTATTAAAGTCCCCTGCTATTAGCACATTCTTATTTATGAGCCTGTTTCTGTTTGTGATTAATTGTTTTATATATTTAGTTGCTCCCATATTCGGTGCATAGACTTTTATGATTGTTAGTTCTAGCTGATGGATAGACCCTGTAATTATTATGTAATGTCTTCATCATACTTTGTTATTGTCTTTAATTTAAAGTCCAGTTTGTCCAATACAAGTATAGCTACTCCAGCTTTATTTTGATTTCCAGTAGCATGATATATATTTCTCCATCCCCTTACTTTTCATCTGAAGGTATCTTCCAGTCTAAAATGAGTTTCTTGTAGACAGCATATAGATGGATTTTGTTGTTTTATCCATTCTACTACCCTATGTCTTTTGATTGGAGCATTCAGCTCATTTACATTCAGTGTTATTATTGAGATATGTGGGTTTAGAGTCTTTGTGTCCTTTGTGGAGTTCATATTTGTGGTGATATCTCTGGTGTGTTTGTTCCTTGCAATATTTCCTTCAGATCGTACCCTTCAGGATGTCTTGTAGGGCTGGCTTAGTGGTGACAAATTCTCTCAATTTTTGTTTATTTGGAAAGACTTTTATCTCTCCTTCTATTTTGAATGACAGGCTTGCTGGATAGAGGATTCTTGGCTGCATATTTTTTCTGTTCGTCACATTGAAGATCTCCTGCCTTTTCTTTCCGGCCTGCCACGTTTCAGTAGATAGGTCTGTCTCCACAGACCTGATAGGTATCTCTTTATATGTTAGGGCCCTTTTCTACCCAGCTGCTTTCAAAATTCTCTCTTTGTCCTTATATTTTGCTATTTTCACTATCATATGTCATGCAGAATGTAGATTCAAATTACGTTGAGAGGGGTCCTCTGAGCCTCTTGTATTTCAACATTTACTTCTTTTCCCAGGTTGGGGAAGTTCTCTTCTATAATTTGTTCCAGGACTCCTTCAGCACCTTTCCTTCTCTCTTCCTCTTTTGTGTTTCCTATGATATGGATATTGTTGCGTTTGACCGTGTTGCTTAGCTCTCGAACTCTTCTTTCATGTTCCTGAATCAGTTTGTCTCTTTTTTTGTCAGCTTCTTCTTTTTCTACAATGGTGACTTCTAAATCACTTATTCTCCTTTCTGCCTCTTCAATCTGTGCATTGAAGGCCTCTAATTTATTATGTATCTCATTTATCGCATTTTTTAATTCTTCATGCCTATTTTATTTTCCATTTTGTCTGTAGCCATAGTCTCTTTGATGTCCCCTATGTTTTTTTGAAGCCCAGCTATTAATTTTATGATTATTATACTAAAATCTTGTTCATTTATGCTGCTTATGTCTGTTTTGAGCAGATCACTAGCTGTCAATTCTTCTTGGAGTTTCTTTGGAGGAGAGCTCTTTCGTTTTGTTATTTTAGTTAGCTTTCTGGCTCTTGTTAGTTTTAAAGACCTGTTATGCTCTCTTCACCTGTGAGCGCTGCTGTATCCAAGAAGACTCTTTGACTGTCCAGGGCCTATCCTTTCAGAGAGTGTTTTTTGAATGGTATCTCTTGGTCTCTCTTGTTGAGACCTTGGTTATTTCGTTTTCTTACTCGGAGTGATATTTGGGCCTCTCCACCATGTGTACTTTGGCTTGTTTCTTGAGGTAGCCCTGGAGAGGAAAACAGATTGACAAACACACAGGGAGGAGCGGCACAGAAACGCACAGAGAAATCCAACTAACATGCAAACCGAGAGGGAAAGTGAAAAAGTTAAGAGAAAAGATGGAGGAGGGAGGGCGAATAATAAAAAAAAAATACATAAAAAGGTCAAAAGGCAGAAAAGAACAGGAAAAAAGAAGAATACCAATGGACAAAGAACGTTTTATAGCGTATAACCGGATTTCCCAGCTAAATTAAGTAGTCGCGTGTGTGCAGTGCTGGTTGAAGAGCATAGAGACAGGGAGAGAAGACAGGGCAGGGATGAGGCAAAATTGGAATTAGAATGAAGAGGCAGAAGGGATAAGAAGCCTTTTTCAAAGAGGTAAAGGGTGGAGTATGGTTGCTTAGGTGAGAGAAGGATGCTGGTGTTATCCAGAGAAACTATATAGTCTAATTAATCCTGAGAGAAAGAGATGAAAAGGTCGGGAGGTGTAGAAGTTACATCTACAGAATGGACTAAATGTGATTGTTTAAGCACGCCCGTGACCTGAATTAATCAGGTCAGTGTTCTGGGGAAAAAAAGAAAAAAAAAAGAAAAGAAGAAGAAAAGAAAAAAAAAAGGCGAAGGGGAGGAAGGTAGCTGTCAAGCAGGGATGAGCTTGGTGTGGTCCAATGCATCAGGCGGGAGCTCTGCCTTGGCGTTGTAGGGAAGAGAGTGGCGGCGCTCCACCTGGCTTTTATGGGCGTGTACACTCCCAGGGCCAGGGGCTCAGCCAAAGTTTGTTGCCCTTTTCAACCCGGGCCAGTCCCAGCCTCCAAATCCCAGTCCCCGTGCCCCGCTGAAATTGCCGCAGGCAGTCCCCTGGCAACCCCCTCAGGGCAATTCCCAGGCTCCTGCCTGGCTCTGGGGGTGGAGCCAGAAGCCGCTGCTCCCTTCTCCTCCCGTTCGGGCTGGGGGGCCTGGGCGGGGCGGGGGACCTTGTCTGCCAGGCGTGCTGAGCCCTCTAGAGTGAGGAAATCGAGGTCCCTCTGTGTCTCTTCACCCAAAACACGAATTTGCGGGCAAACCTCCCAATTTCTAGCTCTTTGTCTTCCGTCCAGGGCTCCAGGCACCCAGGTGCGCGGACGCCCGGTGCCTGCGCGCGGCTCCTCCAGGGGCCCACGCCTGCCAGGAGGGCAATGGCAGCAGGCGCGCAGCTTCTCCCAGCCAGCCAGGAGCCCGCACAAAGAAGCAGTCCGCGAGCGTTACCCCTCTGGGGCGAGCGCGCGCGTGGGGGCCAGGTGCGCAGGTATTTTGTGCGCAAGGTCTTTGTACGCCCCGAGAGGAGGTTTTTTCCCCGAGTGGAGGTTTTTCTGTTTCAGACTCTCTCTCTGTTTCCCCTCTCACTCCCCGCAGAGGGGGATCGCCTGTCCTTCCAGTCTCCGATCCAGGCCCGATTTTATCTCCCCCAGTTCGCACTCACGTTAGAAGGCTTTCTCAGTGGATTCTGCGTCCTTTTTCTCCCAATCTCTTGGGTTTCATAAGGTTTCCTATGGCTTCAGATCTTTTCCATGTGAGGCATGGGCGTGAGTGCAAGTATGGAGCTCCCTACTTCTCCGCCATCTTGCTTCTCGTCCCAACAGTACGCTTTAAACGGGCACCATATTCCTCTGAGTTTATTCCTAAATGGGTACTATTTAATTCTGGAATCCAAAATAACAAGTCCATTATGTTCAATATCTATGTTCTCCCAAAGGGGGACACAGAGAAAATTTCCAGTTTGATCATGATATCACTGACTTGTCTGTGACTTTTTCTGTTTTCAATTATTTCTTGATTAGCAGTTCCCTAGTAATGTTCCATAATTGTGTATCTCCACTGATTTTGGTGAATCCCCTAACCCAAACTTGTGAGTTACTCCCATAGCTTCTTATGGGTACAGGTAGTAACTTAGGCACCCTTTTACATATGTAAAGTGTACTTTGGGAGAACATCTGGAGGTGTCCCCATCAGAATGTGTTCAGCGGCATCTCTTACTTTTCTCCATTCTTTATGATAATAGTTGCATATGTGTGGATGGGATACTCCAACATTGGAAAGGAAAGAGCTTTTAGTCTCTTCTTCACCTTGGACCCTTTAGGGTCCTCAAATCTAGGAATCAAACAGGATATTGTGTCACAGCTTGACAATCCCCTTCAAATTGTTCAGTTGCAAAAGAGACAGCCTCAAATATGTCCAAATAACACACTTTGTGAGGAGACTGGGGTTCTTGACCTACAAGAGAAAGAACACTAATTGCAATTTAATTTCAAATTATGAAACTCATACACCAAAATAATTGCTCTAGTGTCCATACTGATGTGTATTCAATTTCTCACTCTTAAATCCAAATTTCCTTGATGTATAGGATTAAAATGGTTGAGAGATTACATTTCTGATGCCTGGCTTTCATTGGGTAGAACAAAGAAAACAAGTATAGAGCTTCATTGGAAAATGGTTTTTATTGAATAATTAGGAAAAGCAACATAGAAAGAGATCACAGACAACAAGAACATCATGTTGGTGCACATTGTATTCAGGATCTTCAGACATTATATTATTTATTATTACTTATTTCTCAGAAAAACCCGATGAAGTTGCTATGATTAGGATTATAATGTCACAGGTGATGGCAGAAAAACATCAAGCTCTTAAGCCAAAACATCTGAGATCTAGTGAATACTCATATGACGAGAGGTACTGTTCAAATAGTCTTCAAGTGTCAATATGAATAAGGCACTATTTCTATTATATTTTCAAGCAGAGGAAAGTGAGCCAGACAAGTTACATCACTGAACCCCAGGGCTAAGAGTGTGTGGGTAGAAATTACATGAAGTGACCACGTTCACTGCCAATGTCTTCAGACTTCATTCCATTATGCTTATTCCTTATTTGGAATTGATCAAGGACCCTGTTGAAAGCATCGATAACATCATGTTTGCACTAAACAAACTGTTTTACAAGGATTTTCAGCACAGAAGAAAAAAATCCAGATGGGAAGGTAAGACAGTACTAAAAGTTTAATCCATGTCCCAATAATTTTCTTTTACAAACTTATCCATCTCATGAAATATAATAAAAAATGTCCCTATGGCTATCATGGTAGATTAGGTTATTTTCAGTGAATCTACATTTCTTCCATCTGATAAAGTATACACCCGTTTGAAAAGTGTATACAGACAACAAACGATAAGTTTGCCCGTGTGATTTGTTCTCAAAATATAACGTGAGTAGGCATGTGACAACTTGTTTTCACAAATTAATGTGAGTGGAAATATGATGGCTTATGAGCTCAGAGACCAGGCAGTAAGAAACACATTTCTGCTAGCTGCTACCTCTGCTATAAAAGATCATACACCAGGTGGCCTACTCTTCTAAGAATGAAATCTAGAAAGAGATCTGAGTGAATCTGTATGTAGTCGGGAGTCAAGTCCATGCATGCCCAGCTTCCATCAACCTTAACATACCCAAAATTACATGCAGGTGAATGAAAAATAAATGCTTAATTTTCAATGTCATTGCAATCTTGGGTGGTATGAAACACAACTTTAGTAATTAGTTGCAGCTACCATAAAAAATTATATTGAATTCATTTTGAATATTCATATAGTTCTTCTAGAAGAGTATAAGAATCATGTACAGAGAACATAAAGAATATGTCTATCTTCACAGATATAAATGTATTTGAAATATGAATTTATTTTGCAATAATAATCAAGTTAAATCTCTCTTCTTCTTAATATTGGATTAGGGTAGAATATCTCTGAATCACTGTCAAATATTCAAAAGCGTTTTGAATTCTGGCAAAAACTAATTGTTTGACACATACAAATATCTGTCCATTTTAATTTTTTGGTTTTTCATCATTTAACATTTTATTTTTTCTCTCAAATTATTTTTGAGCATGGCTGTAAAGACTGACAGAAGTGGGTACATAAAAAATTTGTAGAAAGAAACAACAACTAATCTCTTCCTTAATATCTAAACCCAGGTGAGCAAAACAACTTATAAGAAAAAGTATCAAAGGACACTGGTTATTATCCAATTAGAAATGAATCTCTACCTCGAAATGAGTATAATCTTTGATAGCGCTGCCTAAAGCAGATTCAGAGACTACACTTTGGTTCCACTCTGTGAGGAAGTGGGGCCGATCTGAATGGCTCTCACACAGCAGCCCTGTGGTTGTTACATGGTAACCTGAGGGGCCGTTAATTTAGTACCCTCAGCTCCAAATCACCCTCAGTTCCCTGTTCTCAGATAACAATGCAAGATCGTATCAGTTTTCTCCCTGGTCATCTCACATGAAGGTGACTTTTGTTGGTAAAAGACAACGGAGAGACAGTGCAGCAGAAAGGGCTCTTTTACTTGGCTTCATGGCATTTTTTCTCCTTTGGCTGCTAAGGTTTGGTTGCCAGTTGCATGCTTGCAGGAAATCTTGTGTATTCGTCCTACAGTAATTTCTTGTGGCCAATCTGTCAGTTTTCTGTCTTCTGGTCTTGCCTCCTAATCCTCAGACAGGGAGTTCTTCCTGCCTGCCAGTCGTGGCCTGAGATCCATCCTCACTGAGTTCAGCCTGTGGAGTGTGGACCTGCTTCCCAGGCCAATCCAAGGAGTCATGTGTGCCATGAGGTTGTGTGTCCCCCACACCGTCTTCGGTGACTTCTAAATCCCATATCCAGAGAGTAAACCCGCTTCCCAGTGATCTCTCCTTCAACTCTAAGGTATTCTTTGTAATTTTCTTCATCTTAGTAGCCTCTCCTGTTAACAAACTTTCGCTTATAAGTTGATAATAATTGTCTCCCTCAAAAGTCCCCTTCTTTCTGTCTCCTGACTCAATTCTCACTGATACTCTTGTCAATCTGGGTCGTGTAGTCATCATGTGAGTCCCTCTAAGGGCTAGGAGAAAGCAATTTTCTTGATAATATAAATGGAATTATTCTCTTTATTGAGAATTTTACTTTAATGTTATGATTTGTAATATATATATATAATTTATTTTACTGAATATCAAAGACTTAAGAAATAAATAATATATTCTGGAGTACATTGTTTTGCATTAATATAATTAAATTTGAGACACAGTTCTATAACACCAAGAGTGAAGCCTCAGGGACACTTTGGACTTTGGGTGATAGATATGCATTGGTGCAGATTTTTCCTTGGTAACAAATGAAACATTTAGGTGAGTGATGTTGATAATGAGAGAGGCTATGCACATGTGCAGAAAGGAGGACTGTACCAAATCTCAGTACCCTCCTTTTAATTTTGTCATGAACCCAAAATTACACTGAAAAACAATATCTTAAACATATGCAGAGAAAATAATTGATTAGCTTTTGAAGTAAGGAGACATGTATAGTTTATACATGGTGAAATTGCATTATGCTAAAATCAGGAAACTAAAATGCCTGGTGCTTACAAACATATGGTCTTTTTCTGAGCAGGGTAAAAAATAAAATTTTTTTATACCCAAAGCGGCACATATACAATTCTTCTCACTCTCTGAAGATACTGACAACCTGAAACACAGAGAATTGTATCTCATTAATGTTACCAATATATACCATAACATTCTGATGAGTAAATCATTCATTTTGACTAATAATTATATATATAAACCTTAATATCCCATACTTTTTTCTTTGTAAAATTTCAACAACTGTGGGTATCTGATTGATCACACATTGTGTTTGCTTTCTAAGATTAATTCTTGTGAGGCACAAAATCAAAAGTTGTCAGGAAACTTACTCAGTGGAAGCAAATGTTACGCCTTTTGCCTGCACAGGTGAATTTTGATCTCTTCTGTGGGAGACTCTAATCCATGTCAGAAGAGAGAATAAATTCGACGAAAACTAGGAGAAAATAAATTTTATTAGAAATCAAAGAAAAGCTCTTATATTCATGTAAATTTGTAGTACTAAATAAAATTTAGTTTTTTCTTACTTTATAGAAACTTTTAAATTGTCATATAACATTACACACTTGACACTTAAGTATAAAAGTATCTTGGTAGGAATAAGTGAAGACAACAATTGGAGAATGATAACAATTTCAGAGTTTTGAAAATGGATCAAAGGTTAAAAACCGAAGACATATTTAATGGAAAAAAACCTTGAGATTCAAGTAAGAAACACACGTGTAATCTTCTCACCTAGGATGCTTCCATGTCTCCCCACGTGCGACCTCGAGCTCAGTGACCAAGAAGATGGCATCTGTTACAATTGGGAGAAGCTGCCAAGAGCGATCGTGCTGGTGCCACGGGGGGAGACTTGATCAACAGGGGGATGGGGGCGAAGTGCTCGTTGAATTTTGATCTCCACGTGCTGATTGTGGTCGGTAATGATGAAGAAAACCCATACTTTCAGTGGTCAGAGGAGACGATGTTTGTTTCAAGCACTGGGGTCTCCATAAACATAATGGACAGATACTAGCTGTGATCCTCTAAAAAAGGAGTTGACATGAGCTCTGCACACACTCTTAGCTAGTGGAAAAAATCTGTACACATGGGGAGGAAACCAAGATTCGCTCAGGAGAAAGTCCAAGCACAGGGAACCTGAGAGCTGATAGTAAAGTTATGAACAGTCCCCTCCCATATTCACACATACAGGCACAGACGTCACACTGCACACAGTGGATGCCTTACTGACCTGCAGGATTTGAACACATCCTGTCTAAAAACAACAACAACAACAACAACAAAAGAAAACCTCAAACACTAGTAATTAACATCAAATGTACAAAATCACAGGCCATAAAAACAAGCAATAAGAAT
This sequence comes from Hyaena hyaena, assembly GCF_003009895.1. Classification (NCBI taxonomy): domain Eukaryota; kingdom Metazoa; phylum Chordata; class Mammalia; order Carnivora; family Hyaenidae; genus Hyaena; species Hyaena hyaena. The sequence goes on from NW_024081735.1 coordinate 423,215, forward strand.
TTAGAAAAACTGAACAAAATTATCAGCAGACAGATTTTAGTGGACAAGATTCTGTCAACAAGTGTAAGCAAAAAAAGAAAAATAGTGAATCTAGGAAAAATGAAATAGAATGCATGTTTACTAAATTATATTCTAAAACGTGTCTACTTAAAAAGTAAAAAAGAGTAGAGGCAAGATGGCGGAGAAGTAGGGAGCTCCGTGCATTTCGCTTGCACCCATCTCTCAAACAGAGAATGCCTGAAGCCATAGGACACTGAGCCACAGGGGTTTGGGAAGAGAAAGAGACAGAGTACATTGGGAAGGCAACCTCATAAGTGTGGCTACTACAAGAAACAAGCCAAAGTACACATGGTGGAGAGTCCCTAATAGCACTATGAGTAGGGAAATAAAATAACCAAAGTCTCAACAAGAGAAACCAAGAGACACCATTCAAGGAACACTTCCTGAACAGACAGGCCCTGGACAGTCAAAAAGCCAACTTTAATACAGCAGCACCAACAAGGGCAGAGTGCATAACAAGCTTTTAAAATTAACAAGAGATAGAAAGCTAACCAAAATGACGAAACAAAAGAGCTCTCCTCCAAAGAATTTCCAGAAAAAAATGACAGCTAGGGGAGCCTGGGTGGCTTAGTCGGTTAAGCATCTGACTTTCTCTTAGGTCATGATCTCACGGTTCGTGGGTTCGAGCCCCGCGTCGGGCTCTGTGCTGACTGCCAGCTCGGAGCCTGGAGCCTGTTTCAGTCTGTGACTCCCTCTCTCTCTGACCCTCCCCTGCTCACACTGTCTCCCTCTCTCTCCTAGAAATAAATAAAACATTAAAAAAAAAATTTAAAAAAAATGACAGCTAAAGAACTGCTCAAAACAGATAGAAGCAACATAACTGAACAAGAACTTAGAACAATAGTCATAAAATTAATCGCTGGCCTTGAAAAAGGCATGAAAGACATCAGATAAACTATTGCTACAAAGACTATGGAGCTTAAAAATTGTTGTCATGAATTAAAAAATGCTATAAATGAGATACATAATAAAATAGAGGCGTCCAATGCACGGATTGAAGAGGCAGAAAGGATAATAAGTGATTTAGAAGACACAATCATAGAAAAAGAGGAAGCTGAGAAAGAGAGATAAACGGATCCAGGAACACAAAAGGAGAGTATGAGAGCTGAGAGACAAAATCAAATGGAACAGTATCCTGATCATAAGAATTCCAAAAGAGGATGAGAGAGATAAAGGTACTTAAGGAGTCCGTGTACAAATTATACCAGAGAACTTCTCCAATCTGGGGAAGAAAATAGACATTGAAAACCAAGAGGCACAGAGAACTCCCCTCAGACGTAACTTGAATAGATCTTCTGCACGACATATCATAGTGAAACTAGCAAAATATAAGGACAAAGAGAGAATTCTGAAAGCAGCTAGGGATAAAAGGGCCCTAACATACAAAGGGAAACCTATCAGAGTGGTGAAAACCTATCTACTGACACTTGGAAAGCCAGAGAGGAATGGCAGGAAATCTTCAATGTGACGAACAGAAAAAATATGCAGCCAAGAATCCTCTATCCAGCAAGCCTGTCATTCAGAATAGAAGGAGAGATAAAAGTCCAAATAAACAAAAATTCAAAGAAGCTGTCACCACTAAACCATGGATAAAAAACCAAAATCCATCTATTTGCTATCTACAAGAAACTCATTTTAGACTGGAGGACACCTTAAGATTGAAAGTAAGGGGATGGAGAAATATCTATCATCCTACTGGAAGTCAAAAGAAAGCTGGAGTAGCTATACTTATATCAGACAAACTGGACTTTAAAGTAAAGACAGTAACAAGGGATGAAGAAAGGCATCAGGAACACAACGGGGATGTCCATTCTCACCACTGTTGTTTATTTTTATTTTTTTTTAATATTTTTATTTATTTCTAGGAGAGAGAGAGAGACAGCATGAGCAGGGGAGGGTCAGAGAGAGAGGGAGATACAGACCCCGAAATAGGCTCCAGGCTCTGAGCAGGCAGTCAGCAAAGAGCCAGACGCGGGGCACGAACCCAAGAACCGCGAGATCATGACCTAAGCGAAAGTCGGATGCTTAACCGACTAAGCCACCCAGGCGCCCCACTCACCACTGTTGTTTAACATAGTGCTCGAAGTCCTAGCATCAGCCATCAGACAACAAAAGGAAATAAAAGGCATCAGAATTGGCAAATAGGAAGTCAAACTTTCACTTTTCACAGAAGACATGATACTCTACATAGAAAACCCGACAGACTCCTCCAGAAGCCTACTACAACTGATACATGAATTCAGCAAAGTTACAGGGTCCAAAATCAATGTACAGAAATCGGTTGTGTTTTTATACACCAATAATGAAGCAACAGAAAGGAAAATCAAGAAACTGATCCCATTTACAATTGCACAGAAACCATAAAATACCTAGGAATAAACCTAAACAAAGATATAGGATATCTGTATGATGAAAACTATAGAAAACTTATGAAGGAAATTGAAGAAGGCACAAAGAAATGGAAAAACATTCCATGCTCATGGGTCAGAAGAATAAATATAGTCAAAATGTCATTACTACCCAAAGCAATCTACACATTCAATGCAATCCCAATCAAAATTGCACCAGTATATTTCTCAAAAGTAGAACAAACTATCCCAAAATTTGTATGAAACCACAAAAGAGCCCGAATAGCCAAAGTAATATTGAAGAAAACCAAAATGGGAAACATCACCATCCCAGACTTTAGCCTGTACTACAAATCTGTCATCATCAAGACAGTATGGTATTGGCACAAAAACAGACACATAGACCAATGGAATAGAATTGAGAACTCAGAATTGGACCCAAAAGTATACGGCCAACTAATCTTTGACAAAACAGGAAAGAGTATCCAATGGAAAAAAGATAGCCTCTTTAACAGATGGTGCTGGAAGTACTGAACAACAACATGAAGAAGAATGAAACTAGGTCATTTTCTCGCACCATACACAAAAATAAACTCAAAATGTCTCTTGAATGCTAACAAAAACTGAGGACTGATGGATGTGGGGGGGAGGGGGGTTGGGCATGGAGGAGGGCACTTGGGGGGATGAGCACTGGGTGTTATGTGGAAACTAATTTGACAATAAACTATTTGTAAAAAAAAATAAAATAAAAAGACTATCCTTCTCTTATTAAAAAAAAGAAAAAACTCAAAATGGATGAAGGAACTGAATGTGAGATAGGAAACCATCAAAACCCTAGAAAAGAATGCAGGAAAAAGCCTCCTTGACCTCAACTGCAACAATTTCTTACTTAACACATCCCCAAAAGCAAGGGAATCAAGAGCAAAAATGAACTACTGGGACCCCATCATTATAAAAAGCTTATGCACGGCAAAGGAAACAATCAATACAATAGGTAACCGACAAAATGGGAAAAGATAGTTGCAAATGAAAATCTCTAAGGAACTCACCAAACTCCACACCTGAAAAACAAATAATCCATGAAGAAATGGGCAGAAGACATGAACAGACACTTCTTCAAAGAGGACATCCAGATGGCCAACAAACACATAAAATGACCCTCAGCGTTCCTCATCATCAGGGAAATACAAATCAAAACCACACTGAGATACCACCTTACACCAGTTAGAGTGGCGAAAATGAACAAATCAGGAGACTCTAGACGCTGGTGAGGATGTGGAGAAATGAGTACCCTCCTACACTGTTGGTGGGAATGTAAAGTGTTGCAACCACTCTGGAAAACAGTATGGGAGTTCCTCAAAAAGTTAACAATAGAAATCCCCTCTGACTCAGCAGTAGCACTGCTAGGACTTTACCCAAGGGATTCAGGTGTGCTGATGCATAGGGGCACATGTACCCCAATCTTCAAAGCAGCACTCTCAACAAAGGCCAAAACATGGAAAGAACCTAAGTGTCCATCAACTGATGAATGGATCAAGAAGATGTGGTATATTTATACAGTGGAATACTACACGGCAATGATAAAGAATGGAATCTGGCCATTTGTAGCAATATGGATGGAAGTAGAGGGTGAAAATAAGTCAGGCAGAGAAAGACAGATACCATATGTTTGCACATATAGATGGATTAGCAGGAAGCTAACAGAGAACCATGAGGGAGAAAAAAGGGAAAAATCATTGGGGAAAAGGAGAGAGGCAAACCATGAGTGACTCTTGAATGCTGAGAACAAACTGAAGGCTGATGGGGGTGGGAGAGAAGGGAAGCGGGGTGATGGGCATGAAGGAGGGCACTTGTTGGGATGAGCAACTGGGTGTTATATGGAAACCGACTTGACAATAAACTGTTTAAGAAAAAAAAGTTTAAAAATATGAAGAGCAATTGGAAAATGTCTTCCAATGAAGGAAAAGCATAGGTCAGTAGAAACTTTTACTGGAATAAGTTGTTGCACATATTAGAAAAAAATGTATTTAAATATACGTATATTTATAAACATATGTAAATGATAAAGAATACTTTGTTGAAATAATTACATGAGCATGTGAGGGCAGCAATATAGCAAATCAGAAATGTCAATAGAGGAATCAGACTATTGAATAAACCACAGAGAATCTAAGTGCATAAATACATACCCGAAATGAAAACCTCATAAATTTTCTCTACAGAAAATTTGGGATGTGGTCAAAAAGAACTGATGGAAGTTAAGGAGTAACAAATTTATTTACACCATAGGATGAGAGAGAAAAAAGAAAATTTACAGAAATCAGAGATTTTCAAAACATTATCAGGAAAGCCAGCGTAAGTCTAAGTAGAATATGAGAACAAAAGGAGCACAAAAAACAGAACAATAATCCTAATGAACAACTTACTAATATCATTTAAAAATATTTATAGACACCGGAGACTTAGCAGACTACTCCTAGAATGAGCACGTACAAATCTACATCTCATGGCATCATCATGAAATGTCCAAAGAAACTCGCAAATACAGACCAAGAGGTACTCCTGAGGGAACAGAGTGGATTACGAAGTGACGTAAGTCAGTGTGAAAATCAGGGATGGGTGAAATATCTTCCACCTCCATCAGCTTTAGGCCCCCTTATGTACCACAGACTCCGTATCTCTGCCCTGCACACTAGTTCACACTGGATGGGATACACTCAGCAAGATGAAGGAATAGAAAGCCACAGGCCCTACATCTCCCATGGAAACAAACCCATGTATCTTCATTCTAATCAGTTTTGATAAGGGTGCCAGGATCATTCAATAGGGAAAAACATTATCTTTACAAAGGGTGTTGGGAAACTAAGGACCCCCATGGAAAAGAATGAAGTTGGATCTTTACATCTACACCATATACTCAAATTCACTCATAATGGACTAAACACATAAATGTAAGATGTAAAACTGTACAGTTCCTCAAAGAAAAATTGTGGGGGGGGGATATACAACATTGAATTTGGCAATGATTTCTTGGGTTTGCCACCAAATCGGACCACAAAGGAAAAGACAAATGGGCTATCTCAACCTAAATATTTCTAAGCATAAAGGGCATGATCAACAATGAAAAGACAGAGTGGAGAAAAACACTTGCAAATCATATATCAAGCAGGTAATCATATCTAAAATATATAATTAATCTACAAGTTAGTACCAACAACAACAAACACCAAAAACACAATGAAAAAATGGTCCAAGAAATTAAATAGATGTTATTTCCAAAGAAAATATAAATGGTGAAAGCTCATATGAAAACATGCTCAATATTGTTAATGAATAAAAAAAGCAAATCAAAATCTTGATGAGTTATCACCTTATACTCATTAAGATGGATGTTAAGATGGAGCCACCAACTGGCGGTTCAGTTGGTTAAGAGTCCAACTCTTCATTTTGGCTCAGGTCATGATCTCACACTTTGTGGGTTTTAACCCTGTATCAGGCTCTGTGTTGACCAGCGCAGAGCCAACTTCCAATGCTCTGTCTTTCCCTCCCTCTGTACCTCCTCTGCTTGCTCTCTCTCTCTCTTTCAAAATAAGTAAATAACATTTTTTCATCCATGTGATTCTCAATATAAGTAGAGAAATATTTAGGACTCTTATGGTATAAATGAGATATGGTGAGTGACCATAAGGCAAGTAAGTCTACATTTTACTGAAGCTACTGTGGGTTGTGATAGACTGTGTAGACTGTGATCTATGAGTATATAATTATCTCTATAAAGATATATAGTATCTATATTATTTGTATAAAGGAGATTAGAGCATATATGTACATATATATAACATTATGTATCTAAAGTTTTTATGAAGAATAGACCTATTTTACTATATGCGATGGTCCATCAATGAGCTAATGATGTAGAAAAATATAACCTTCATTTTTATCTCACAGCATCAGAAATATAACATCAAAAAAATAAGATCTAATTGGATCATAAACCATAATTAAAAGCTAAAAAATAAAGAAATAAAGAAAAAAGTAACATAATATAGGAAATACTTAGGGGAGGAGCCTGGGTGTCTCAGTCTGTTAAGTGGCCGGCTTCTGCTCAGGTCACGATCTCGCAGTTCATGGGTTTGAGCCCCACATCAGGCTCTATGCTGATGGCTCATAGCCTGGAGCCTGTTTTGTATTCTGTGTCTCCCTCTCTCTCTGACTCTCCCCTGCTCTTGCTGTCTTTCTTTCTCTCTCTCCTCTCCCTCTCTCTCTCTCCCTCTTTCCTTCTCTCAGAAATAAATAAAACATTTTAAAAATTTTAAAAATACTATAGGAAACTATATTCATGAACTTGGGCTTGCTTGTAAAATAGGTCCATCATAATCATGGTTACACACAAAACACTAAGTAGGCCTGTGATAACATTAAAATTCTGATCGACTCCAATAAGAGAGAAAACGTGCATGTCACAGGTATTTGCATCTTAAAAGCTCAAAAAATGCTCATATCTCAAATATAACAGAGACTTCATCGACAAAGTGAAAAGAGGACACCATCCTGGAGAAACGGGAAGAGACACACTCCAAGACTTCTCGTTCTCACGAAGGAGCACACCCTTAAGAATTACAGCCCCAAAATGGTACTGATTATAACCACCAGGACTTATCAATTAATTTTACGGAGACTCCTGACGTCTGGATCAAAGGACTATTTGGTACAATGTATATTTACACAATACAATAGAAAACTGTAGGGATAATTTAATATATTGAAATATATACATATCTATGACTGCAATTTCATACTAATGCTTACAGCGAAGTGTGGCATAATTATACATACATACAATTATTTTATATTGTATATTATTATTTTATTATGAAACCTATATGATCTATATTCCATAAGCGCACTATGTAATATGTGTTACATGTAATAAATGATTATAAATATATGTGGAAGAGGATGTAGAAAGATGCTTCATAAGATAACTATTCCTAATACTCATGTACTACAAAGGAAGTAAGTTTCTGAGAATGGTTTTTAAAATGTCATATTCCTATGAGACAGCAGCGAAAATTCACAAACTATAAACAAATGTGTTAGTATGGATGCATTACAAATAGCATCTGGGTGAAAAGGGAGACACACTTAAAAATGCACACCGAATGACTCCATTGACATAAAGCCCATAATAAGCTGATCTATTTCATAAAATTAAAATAGACAGACCTGATAAGGGCTCTAAACTTGTCTCATAATGTAATTTGTAATTGTGTGATTCTAGCTGTTTCATAATCAATTTGCATAATCATATATGTAGTTTCCTTGGTGTGTTATAAAACTTAATGTAAGGTTTATTTCAGGCAAAGAGCATTTCTAGAAGCAAAGTTGTCTATGAAAAACAAGAACTGGAAACTATCAAATGTACATTAAACGTATCAAAATATAAATAATGTGTCATAGAGTGAAACCATGGAATATTAAAGCCTTTAAAATAAATAAACTACAAATACATATAAAAATATGAATGAACTCTACAAGCATAATATCAATTGACAAGATTTTTAAATTATTTTTTTAACATTTATTTGTTTTTGAGAGATGAGGAGACAGCGCGAGCAGGGGAGGGGCAGAGAGAGAGCGAGACCAGGATCTGAAGCATCTCCAGGCTCTGAGCTGTCAGCACAGAGCCCGACGTGCGGCTCGAATTCACGAACCCTGAGATCATGACTGAGCCAAAGTTGGAAACAATTGGCAGAGCCACCCAGGCGCCCCATTAACTGACAAGCTTTTAATACAATCTGGAAACATTTGGAAACTTACCATGTCCTTTCCATCATCAGAGTAGAGCAGGCTAGAATTCTTAGACGCACAGGACGTCCAACTCTCATTCCATGACTTTTTCTCAGGGCTAAAGTAATAGCAGCTGTTGGAATACGTGAGCCACTCCCTCAGGCAGTGACAAGAGTGACACGCTGCAGAGAGATTATGACACATTATCCCAAAAGCTGTGACTACTAAAAAATGAAACTTTACATACTTGTACGTGTATACACTTATGTGTCCATAACATGTTCATATAGGCTCACAAGCTGCTAAAAATAAAACAACACACACACACACTCAGAGAAGAGTCAGGCTTTCATCCCCTAATTTATGAGCACATATAAAGCACCACAAAAATGTCCACCTCTACATGTGCAGAGAGTCACTGAAGAAAACCACGTATAAAATGATTTATCTGTTATCGTGTTACAGGAGGAGGAAATGTGAGGCAAGTGTTAACAACGGGCAGGGCGACTTTAGATGAGTATTTCTTCCTATTGTTGCCTCAGAAGTAATACTCTCTTTAATCATTACTTCTGAAAGTTTATTAAGTGATTTTCTAACTGACTTTTCCCAAAAGAATCCATTATCATCTTTGTCTACTTTAACATACAGATAAAATCGATACTAAACTAATATCAGAATTTGCGAGTGATGTTGTACCTTCTGGAGCGTTGTTTCCAGGGACGTTTTGTTCTGCTCTGGTCCTTCAGTAGCTTGAACGTTAAAGTAATCTTCAAAAAAATTAAATTAAATGGATCAAAATAATTTGAGCTTCTTAGTTTAAAATTTGGTGGATATAGAATGAGAAACTGTGTAATGAAATTGATTTGTCAGTAAAAATCTAATAAAGTAATGAACATATGGGGGAAAATAATTTGAATGCTTAAAGAACCAAACCTCACCATCTCTTACAGTTTGGTTCATCAAACCCAAAAATGCATTTGCATGTCTCAGTAAAGTCTCTCATATAACTTGCCTTTGAGTTATCAAATTCTGAAAATTGTTTAATACCCCCTACAATTATTCTGTTATTTCTACCTTAGATAAATTCAGAATAACTATTCCGCATTTAGTGCTGGCAGGCATTAAAATGAGATAATAATATCTGATGATATGATAGTAAACTAATAATACTAAAGAGAAAACTTCCCTTTTAGTGATTCAAACACGTACTTACAGGGAAGAACAGCTATTTTTGCCACAGTAGACATCAAGACAATGCAGATGATTCCCAGAATCTCAGCCATGTACCTCCCTGGACACAGTGGTAAACAGGAAGAGAAATGAAAACACTGAGAAAAGAGGCATGGAAATAATCCTTTAGGAAAGTTACAAACAAGAGAAGCAACAACCTGCAGGGAATCAAATGTGAAACTTGGACCGCAGACCCATGTCTACCCTTGTAGTCTTCTCTGAGAACATATCATTGCACCCACAGTAAATGTACTATTTCATGACGTGTTGGTAAAGGCTATGAATTACAACCCCTGGAAAAGCTGGTCCCCAGACTTCAGTTACAATACTGTGTTCCAACTTCCACTTCTGATCCTCACAAATGAAAAATCTCTGACACCATTCCCTACTCTTTCTCTACACCCCTGCACTCCAACTGCGTATTCTAGAACCGTTACACTGTGTGTGTCCTCACAGTTTTACCTTTGCAGTGATAGTTCTTGCCAGTCCCTTGAAGATCCTGAGAAGCAACTGGAAGATTCCATCCCATATGGGCCATTTCCTGCTCAGGTACTAAAGTGGAATAATTAATCTCCTTAGGTTTCACTTGCCTTCTTTTTGGGTCCTTACCCTGATGGGGATCTTCACAGGCTGGTCTTTGGTTATTCATGTCTGCAGCTGACTCGTGTCAGGCACAGAGCTGAATGGAACTGCACTGAAGGACTTGATAAGTAGTGTCTGTAATATAATAACAGCGCTGCTAGGACAGTCACACTGGGTGGAGTGCAGTGTGAGGGACACTACTCCTTTGAACTCGAACAATGTAAAATCTGGTTCTGGTTTCCTCAAGGCTTAAATAAGTATTTCATGACAGAATAACTGGGCTTTACAATGATACAATGTCTGACACTATACTAATGGTTGGAAAATGTAAATAATAAATTAGTGAAGAAGAAAAGAGTTCATGAATATACTGGTCTCATTAATACGAGGTCAGATTCCACAGACAGACTTCACCACTATCAGAATAGTCAGATTCAAATTCAAATGCTGTATTAGAGAAAAAGGGTTGCAACCATTCTTTTTTGACAAATTGAAAATCCATTATTGGTTAAAAATAGAGTGCTATAAGATTAGGGAATACTAGTTTGAGCACATAGAGGAATTTCCCGTAACAAACGACTTTTGTTTGGGGATTTAGATTTCTTTACTAAAAGGTAAATCTGAGATTTGTTGAATTTGAAAAGAACTATTTTACATGTTGCAAAACATACATCGTGGCACACTAAACGTATCCAAAACAGGAACAATAGCAAAACATTTTTTTAAAAACCTATTTTTAAAAAGTACTTATTTCACATCAAAAATGGCAATTGCTATCATGGCAAAATTATGAAACCATAAATCCACAAAATGATAAAAAATTGTAAATTATTTATGGAAGAACATTGTTGGTGCAAACTTCTAGAAAGGTTTATGATTTCAAAGGCAGTGAGAATTGCTTTAGTTGTATAGGAAAGCTATAAAGCACATAAATGTAAGTTCCTACTTCTTTTAATGAGCTCTGCAGTCAGTGAACTCTGTAATTATTCCTGGCTCTCAAACTTCCAAAGGATCACGTTTAAAAATTACCTCATGGGGGTAAGAGTTACGGTGGTAGAACATCATGGAGACCCTGAGTTTGTCTCATCCCTGAAACGCAGCTAGATCAGCACTGGACCGTTTGGAACACCTAGGAAATTGATGTGAGGAGAAACACAACAGTCTGCATGACTTGAGGCACACAACTCGGCAGGCAGGCAGTGCAGACAGGTGAACGGAGGCGAGAAAAGCTGAAAAGGGTAGGGAGCCATTTTCACGGAGAGAAAGAAGACAGAGAGCGGAAGAGAAGGGGCGAGGATGTGGGGCATTGGGAGCAGCCACGTTCGCTGGTACTGGGACAAAGGGGCCAGAGTGCGGCCAAAACCTGGCACCAGCTGTGTGTTAGGGTTTCCCGTAGTCTCTTAACCTGTGCCACTGGGCACCCCATGAACGTCTTCCGAGGCAAGCCGGCACCTGGCCATTGCTCAGGAACACCCCCCCACAGAAAGTCAGTGCAGATACAAGCAAGGGGGTCTCTGAAGTGTGGGGTTCCGAAACACAACGCCAGCTGAGGTAAAATTCTGGAGAAGAGAGGTGCTGCCTGGAAGGCGGACAGCTTAGACGTGGACAGGGTAGAGGCGCAGAGTGGATGGAGGCCGGCAACAAAGGAGGGGTGCTTGATAGTGGGGCAGTGGGAGTGCAGGGCCCTGGGCCAAATACTAGGAAACTGGGTGAAGCCACTTCCAGCCCTCCCGCACTTGCGTGTGTCATGCTGATCCAACCCAGAAACCTCAGCGGCGCCACCTAGTGGAGAATGGAGCCCTTACACCAATCCCCGCCCAACTGGGCCCCCTAAGCACACGCCCCAGAAGACCAGCACAAGCCACTCCACTTGCTTAGTGTGTGAACTGTAGAAAGCTTCATATTTTCAGTACTGGGGGAAACAGAGTGTGACTTCATTTGGGTTTCATTCTGTTGGTTCGTTTATTTGCTTATTTTCATTGCTTCTGATTTTGCATACATTGTTTTCTTTTTCTTTTCCTTACTTTCTTTTTCTTGGGTACAGAAAAATTCATATTTTATTTTTAACTTACTTTTTGTTTTAAATTTCTATTCCATTTCATGTTCTTAATTTTTAATTCCCTTTTATAATATGGTTTTTAAAATTTTTTCTCACACTTTTTCCTTTCCTATTTCTCTCTTCCCTATTCTATCAGACTTTTTTCCACAGGCAGATTGAAACATACCTAGGATCTAGCTTCCTTTACTTGATTTTTGTTTTCCTTCAATTTCTTAATTTTAATTTTTTTATTATTAATATTTTTATTCCTTCAAAATGAGAAAACAAAGGGCTTCACCCCAAAAGAAAGTACACAAACATCGAGATCATACCGTGCATATTTTCAGACCGCAATAGTAGATGGGCACATGGATTATTCCTATCACTCGGCTATTGTAAGTAAAGCTGCAATAAACACAGGGTGCATACATCTCTTCAAGTTTATGTTTCATTTTTTTCCAATAGATACCCTGGAAATGATTTATGGATATTATGGTATTTCTATTTTTAACTTGTTGAGGAATCTCCAGACTGTTATCCATAGTGACCGCACAAGTTAAACTCCCACCAAGAGTGCACAAGTTTCCCTTTTTCAGCACATCCTTGTCAATTTTTGTTATTTCTTCTCTTTTTGATTCAACTCGTGTGAGTTGATATCTCATAATGTTTTGATTTGCTTTTTTCCCTCTTGTTAGTGATGTTAAATATCTTTTCATGTGTCTGTTGGTCTTCGGTATATCTTCTTTCAGCAAATCTATTCAGGCTCTCGGTCCGTTTTTCATCACTTCTTTGTGTTCCTTTGATGTTGAGTTATAGGAATTCTTCATGTAATTTGTATATCTACCCACCCTTTGTTGGATATATCATTTACAAATATCATCTCCCATTCAGGAGGCTGCTCCTTTGTTTTGTGGATGGTTCCATGGATTGGCAAACCTTTGTAGTTTGATGTGCTGTTTATTTTTCATTTTATTGTCCTTCACTTAAGGAGACACACCCAACAGAGCAAAGTTAAGACTATTTTCAAAGTTTATAGCCTATGCTTTCTATTAGGAGATTTATGGTTTCTGGCCTTACATTTAGGTCTTTAATTCATTTTAGGTTCATGTTTGTGTATAGTATAACAACGTGGTCCACTTTTATTCTTTAGCATATAGATTTCCATTTTTTCAACCACCATTTACTGAAGGTTTTCTTTTCCCCACCGTCTGTCTTTGAGCTTTTTTTTTTTTTTTTTTTTTTGTCATTTATTAGTTGACCATGTAAACACAGGTTTCTTTCTGGGCTTTCTATCCCATTCCTTTGATCTATGTGTCTATCATTGTCTCATACTGCTTTGATTACTACAGCTTTGTAGTATAGTTTCAGATCTAAGAATATGTCACTTCCAGTTTTGTTCTTTTCCAAACGAATGCTTTGTCGAACACCTGGGTGGCTCAGTCAGTTGAGCAACCAACTTGGGATTTGGCCTCGGGTCATGAACCTAGGGTCGTGAGATTGAGATGAACATAGGGCTCTGCACTGAGCATGATATCTACTTAAGATTCTGTCTCTCCTTCTGTCCCCCTCCCCTGCTCGTGTCCTTTCTCTGTCTCTAAAAATGACAATAATAAAAAAAGCCTCCATGCTTTGGTTTTAAAGGCTAGATTGATTGCTATACATATTGCCACTCCTGATTTCTTTGGACGTCCATTTGCTTGATAAAAGTCTCTCAACACTTTCACTTTCAATCTGCAGGTGTCTTAAAGTCTAAAATGAGTCTCTTTGGGGGCAGTATATACATGGTCTTGATATTGATTCACTCTGACACCCTATGTCTTTGAACTGGAGAGTTTTGTCTTTTACATCCAAAGTAATTATCCATAGATGTATATTTACTACCATTTTATTACCTGTTTTGTCATTGTTTCTGGAGATTTTCTACCATTTTTTCTTGTTTTGGCACCTTTTGTCTTTCCCTCTGAAAAAAAAAAAAAACTCCTTAAATTACTTTCAGGTTTGTTGAGTGGTCACAAAATCCTTTAGTTTTGTTTCTCTTAATGAGCCTTTATTTCACCTCCTATACTGAATGGTAGCCTTACTGGGTAGTTTCTATGGCTGCAGATGTTTCTCATTCAGCACTTCGAATATATCAGGCCACTCCCTTCTGACTCCCCAAAATTCTGTTGAGAAATGTGCAGTGACCTTTATAGGTTTTCCATTATAAGTGAATGACTTCTTATAAATTCAGTTATAAATGAGATTGTTATCTTAATTTTCTTTCCATTAATTTTTTACTAGTGTATAGAAATGCAGTCCATTTCTGCATATTAATTTGGTATCCTGCAACCTAACTGATTACAGTTATTAGTAATTCATTTAGTAGTTTTTTAGTGGAGTCTAGATTTTTCTATCTAGAGAATCATGACATCTGAAAACAGTGACAGTTTTTTTTTTTTTTTTATCACCTTGCATGTCTTTTTTTTCCCCTTTTCTTTTCAGATTTATTGGCCAGGACCTCCAGCACTGTGTTGAATGAAAGTGGTAAGTGGGGACTTCCTTGCATTAATCCTGATCTGAAAGGAAAAGGTTCTGGCTTTCACTGTTGAGAATGATGTGAGTTGTGAGCTTGTAATATATGTAACTTATTACATGGAGGGACACTTGCGTCTACACACTTTCTATGCAGTTTTTATTATAAATGGATGTTGAATTTTGTCAAGTGCTTTCTCTGCATCTATTGAGACTACCACATGACTCTGATCACTAAAAGCGAGCTAATGTGATGTCAGGTTGACGGATTTACAGGTGTTGAATCATCCTTGCATAAGTGGAATAAACCCATGTAATCAAGGTGTATGATCCTTTTATTGTATGTGAAATTCAGTTTTCTAATATTTGGGTGGGGATTGTTGCATGCTGATCAGGGATGTTGGCCTAATGTGGGGTGTATGTGTATGTGCGTGTGTGCGTGTGTGCGCGTGTGTGTGCATTTTGTGTCCTTGTTTGGTTATGATTTCAGGGTAATACTGTCCATTTGGAATGAATTTGGAAACTTTCCATTGTCTTCAGTTTTGCGACTAAAATAAGATGAAGAGGGATTAACTCTTCTTTAATAACTTTGTAGATTTGGGGCACCTGTGTAGCTCAGTCAGTTGAGATGCTAACTCCTGAATTCGTCATAATCCCAGTGTCAAGGGATGGAGCCTCACCTCTGGCTCTACACTGAGCATGGAATTGGTTTCAGATTCTCTCTCTCTCCCCTGCCCCTCTCCCTGTTCACAAGGGCTTTTTCTTTCTAAAGAAAAAAATAGAAATGAAATAAAATAGTACTAAGTTTTTGTTGTTGTTGTTCTGCTTGCATGATTTCTACAACCTTGTATTGCAGGTAGTTGATCTTTTCTGCATCACCTAATCTGTTATCATTTCATTTAGTGTATCCTTAAATTTCCATCATTGTACTCTTCAGGTCTGATTAGTTCTTTTTTATATTTTCCATTTCTTTGTTGAAGTTCTCACTGTGTGCATCTACCCTTCTCTTGGGTTTGGTGAGCATGTTTATGATCATTACTAAGAACTGCTTATTAAGTAGATTGCTTATCTCCATGTTGTTTTGATCTTTTGCTGAGATTTTACCTTATTCTTTCATTTGGAACCTATTCCTCTAGCTCCTCATTTTGACTGACTGTTTCTTTCTTTGTCAAAGTAGGGTTATCACAAAGCATTCATTAATGATGCCAAATAATGTAAAATTCACTGACGTCTTCTGAAGTTGGACATACTTGTATCTATTAGTCATGTATGTATACACATTTATGTTTTTAATTAAATAATTTTAAATGTCCTGTACCCATTTTTGGCATTTAACTCTAGTGAAATCTATGCCTAGCAGTATAAAAGAAAACACACTCAAAATTACTCAAAATAATTCTGGTAGTTAGAATTTATGCTTCAGGATATAAAGATATATACGTAACAATTTCTAATAATGGCCAAACAAGTAACCTAAGAGAGATGGATGAATTCAAAGTTAAAAATTGTGAAAATATCTATGAAATATGATGGCAAAGCGAATTTGTTTTCATGGATTATATTTTTAAAATAAATTTATTTGTGTGTGGGGAGCGGCAGAGAGAGAAAGGGAGAGAGAGAAAGGAAAAGAGAGAGAGAGAAAGTGAGAGAGAGAATCCGAAGCAGGCTCTGTGCTGTCAGTACGGAGCCTATGTGGGGCTCTCAATATCATGATCCGTGAGATAATACAATGAGTCCAAATCAAGAGTCAGACACTAAATTGACTGAGCCACCCGGATGCCCCTATATTTTTATCTCCAACTATACACCCATTAATTACCAGAAAGCAAAATTTTCAGATTAGTACATTTGGTACAAGAGATTATAGATATAAGCACAGCTCAGTCCTTCCTGCATTCTCCTTGGCAATGCCTGCCTGCAAAGAATACATTTTCTACTCTGTTCCAACAACAATAGGTTTTAAACGGGCACCATCTTCATCTAAATCTATTACTAAATGGGTACAATTTAATTCTGGGATCCAAATTACAAGTTCATTATGTTCAATACCTATGTATATTCTCACAAAGGTGGACACAGAGAACATTACCAATTTGATCTTTATATCCCTGACTTCTCTATGTCTCTTTCTATTCTGAATTTATTCTTGATGAGCAGCTTTCTAATAATGTTCCGTATTTATGTATCTCCAGTGTTTTTGGTAGATACCCTAACACGAGCTCATAAATAATTCTCATGGCTTCTCCTGGGTATAGATAATAATTTAGGCACCTCTTTATGTATGTATTTAGAAGTGTAATATGTACTTGGGAGAAAATTGGGAGGTGTCTACATCAGAATGTATTTAGCAGCATCTCTTACTTTTCTCCATTCTTTATGGTAAGAGATGCATTTACGAGGGTGGAATACTCCACATTGGAAGGAAAAGGGCATTTTGGTCCCTTTTCACCATGGACCCTGGAAGATCCCCAAATCTAGGCATTAAACAGGCTGTCTTGTCACAGCTTAACAATCCTCTTCAAATTCTTCACTTCCAAGAGACATCCTTTACATGTATCCAAGCGTCACACCTTGTGAGGAAACTGGGGTTCTTGGCCAATAAGGGAAGGAACATGAATTGCATCTTGATTTCAAAATAGGAAATACATCTACAGAAAAAATTACCTTAGTCCATACATGATGTGTATCAAATTTCTCATTTTTTAAATGCAAATTTTTTCATGTATATGATTAAAGTGGTTGTCAGATTAGATTTCTGATGCCTGGCTACTTCATTGGGTGAAAGGAAGAAGACGTTTATAGAGCTTTGGTTTTATTGGAAAATGGCCTTTACTGATTAACAGGAAAAGCAAAATATGAAGAGACCACAGACAGCAAAACCTTCATGTGTTTGGGCTTTACTTTAAGCAACTTTAGGCATTCTATTATTTATTATTATTTATTCCTCAGAACAGCCCTATGAAGTTGTGACATGTAAGATCATCATGTCACAGGTGATGGCACAAAAGCATCAAGTTCTTCAGCCACAACCACTGAGATCTAGGAAACACCTGTACTGTTCAAATAATCTTCAAGTGACCATGAATAAGATACTTTTTCTATCATATTTTCCAGCAGAGGAAACCGAACCAGAGCAGTATGTAACTGTGTCCCAGGGCTGAGTGTGCACTTAGAAATTTTGTGAAGTGACTAGTTTCACTGCGAATGTACTTAGACTTTATTCAGTTCCTCTTATACCTTAATTGTAAATTGATCAAAGACCATAGTGAAAGCATCTATACCATCATATAGTCACTATACAAAACTGCTTTACAAAGATTTTTGGCACAGAAGACGAAAAAAACCAAATGAGAAGTTAAAAGAGGACTAAAGGTTTAATCTATTTCCCAATAATTGTCTTTTACAAGCTTATCTCATACAATATAATAAAAAACAATCCTATGGCTATAACGGTAGATTAGGTTATTTTCAGTGAATCTACATTTCTTCCATCTGACCACTTTGAGAAGTGTCTATGTTACAGACAACAAATGATAAGTTTGGCCATGGGACTTGTTTTCACAGTATAATGTGAGTGGGAATGTGATTGCTTAGGAGTTCAGAGACCAGGCACTAAGAAACACATTTCTGCTATTTGCTACCTCTTCAATAAAAGATATCATATATCAGGTAGCCCATTCTTCTAAGAATGAATGAAATATATAAAGAGATCTGAGCTGAATCTGTGTGTAGTCTGGAGTCAAGTCCATGCATGCCCAGCTTTGATGAACCCTAGTATAGTCAAGCCACAAACTAGTGAATGAAAAATGAATGCTTAGTTTTCAATGTCATGCATTCTTGGGTTGTATAAACACAACTTTAGTAATTAGTTACAGCTACCATTAACATTTATATTCATTTTGAATATTCATATAATTTTTCTAGAAGCGCATAAGGATTATGTACAGGGAATATAAAGAATAGGTCTATATTCACAGATATAAAAGTAAGTAAAATATGAATTTCTTTTGCAAGTAATAATTGAGTTGAATCTCTCTCCCTCTTATAATTGAATTAGGGTAAAAATATCTCTAGATCATTATCAAATTACTCAAGTTTCCCTTGAATTCTGGCAATAACTAACTGCTTGACTCATACAAATATCTGTCCATTTTAATTTTTTTATTATTTAACACTTTAGTTTTTGCCTCAAAGTACTTTCTAGCATGATTGTAAAGAGTGACAGAAGTGAGTACGTGAACATTTTTTAAAAAAACACCAAAAACTAAATCTCTTCCAAAATATCTTCACCAAGGTGAGGAAAACAACATATAAGAAAAAGTATCAAAGGTCACTGGTTATTATCCAATTAGAAACCAATGTCTACCTCAAAATGAGTGTATTCTTTGATAGCGCTGCACTAAGACAGATTCAGAGAGTACACTTTGGTTGCATTCTGTGAGCAAGTGGGGCCGATCTGAATGGCTCTCACACAGCAGCTTGTGTTTGTTCCATGATAACTCTGAGGGGTGGTTGACAATTTAGTATCTCATCTCCAATCCCCCTCAGTGCCTTGTTCTCAGAGATCGGTGCAAGAGTCTATCAATTTTCTCCCTTGTCATCTCCCCCGAAGTTGACTTTTGTCTGTAAAAGACAATGGAGAGACAGTGCAGCCCAAAGGGCTCTTCATTCTGGTTTTATGGTGTTTTCTCTCCTCTGGCTGCTATGGCTTGGTTGCCAGTTGCAGGCTTGCAGGAAGTCCTGAGTATCCGTCCTCCGGCAAGTTCTTGTAGACAATCTGTCAGTTTCCTGCCTTCTGGTCTTGTCTCCTAATCATCTGACAAGGAGTTCCTTCCTGCCTGCCAGTCACGGCCTGAGATCCATCTTCACCAAGTTCAGCCTGCGGAGTGTGGAGCTGCTCTGCCCCAGGCCAATCCAGGGAGCATGTGTTCCATGAGGCTGTATGTCCCCCACACAGTCTTCAATGACTTCTAAATCCTATTTTCAGCGTGTAGGCCTGGCTTCCCAGGGATTGCTCCTTTACTTCTAAGACATTCTGTGTAAGTTGCTTCATCTTAGTAGCCTTTTCTCTTAGAAAGATTTCCCTTACAAGTAGATAATAATTGTTTACCTCAAATATCCCTTTGTTTCTGTTTCCTGACGCCATTCTGATTCATACCCTTGTCACCCTAGATCATTCAATCTTCATTTGAAGCCTTTTCAGGATTAGGACAAATCAAACTAACTTGGAAATATAAATAGAATTATTCACTTTACTGAGAATTTTACAACAATATTATCATATCTAACATACTATTTATTTTACTAAATACCAAAAGCTTAAGAAATAAATGATACATACTTGAGATAATATTTTTTCATTAATATAATTAAATTTGAGAACAGTTCTAAAACACCAAAGGTGAAGCTTCAGGGACTCTGGACTCTAAGGGATATATAAGCATTGATGCGGATTCATCTGTGGTAACAAACGAATCATTCTAGTGAGTGACGTTGATAACAGGAGAGGTCGTGCATATGTGCCACAGGGGCAACTGAGGAAATCTCGGTGCCTTCCTCTTAATTTGTTGGGAACATAAAACTAAAAACCATATTTTAAAAATATTCAGGGGCGCCTGGGTGGCTTAGTCGGTTAAGCGTCCAACTTTCGCTTAGGTCATGATCTCGCGATTCGTGGGTTCGGGCCCGCGTCGGGCTCTGTGCTGACTGCCAGCTCAGAGCCTGGAGCCTGTTTCAGTCTGTGACTCCCTCTCTCTCTGACCCTCCCCTGTTCACGCTGTCTCTCTCTCTCTCTCCTAGAAATAAATAAAACATTAAAAAAATAAAATAAATAAAAAATAAAAATATTCAGAGAAATAATTGTTTGGCTCTTGAAGTAATGTGAGGTGTATTGTTTATAAATGGTGAAATAGCAATATGCCAACATGCGGGAACTAAAATGCTGGGTGCTTCCAAACATATGGCCTTAATACAGAGCAGCGTGCAAAACTAAAGGTTTTAAAATAAAAATCGTAACAAGGACAATTCTTGTCACTCTCTGAAGATACTGACAACCTGAAATAGAGAGAATTCTGTGTTACTAATCTTAACAATAGATACCATACTATTTTGTTGACTAAACCACTCATTTGACCAATAGTTATATATCTAAATCTGAATATTTCCCATAACATTCTTCTATGGAAGAACTTCAACAACTCTTTGTTTCTGATTGTTCACATTGCTGTTTTTCTTTCTAAGGTTAATTCTTGTGAGGCACAAAATCACAAGTTGTCAGGAAACTTACACATTGGAAGACCATGTTAAGTCTTGTGTCTGCACCGGTGAACTTTTATCTCTTTTCTGGGAGACTCTAATCCATGGCTTTTCAGAGATTAATTTCAACAAAAACTATGAGAAAATAAATTTTATTAGAAGTCAAAAAAAGAGATCATACTCATTTGAATTTGTAGGACCAAAGAAAGTTAATTCTTTCTTACCTTATAGAGACCTTCAACTAAATATAATGTTACACACTGGACACTTAAGTATAAAAATATCTTAGTAGGACTAAGTGAAGAGAACAGACAATGAAAACAATTTCAGACTTTAGATCATGGGTCAAAGGTTAATAACTGAAGAAATATTTACATTGGAAAACTTCATGGAGATTCAACTAAGAAGTACATTTGTAATCTTCTCGCCTAGGATGTTCCCATGCGTCCCTCCTGTTTAGTGACCAAGAAGATGGCAGCTGTTACAATTGGGAGAAGCTGCCAAGAGCAGTGGTGCTGGTGCCACAGGGGAGACTTGATCAGCAGGGGAACTGGGGGCGAGTACCCCTTGTGTCTTCAGCTCCAAGTGCTGCTTGCGCTCAATAATGATGAAGAAAACCCAAACTTTCACTGGTCAGAGGAGACGGTGTTTGTGTCAAGTACTGTGTCCCATAAACATAATGGAAATATACTGGCTGTGAGACTCTAAGGAAAGAGTTGACATGAGCTCTCCACGCACTCTTAGCTGATGGAAAAAACTCTGTGCACATGGAGAGAAGACCAAGATGCACCCAGGAGAAAGTCCAAGCCCAGGGGATCTGAGAGCTGATGGGAAAGTTATGAGCAGTCCCCTTCTACACTCACACACATAGACACAGAGGTCACACTGCACACAGTGGAAGCCTTACTGACCTGCAGGATTTGAACACATCCTTTCTAAAAACAGCAACAACAACAACAAAACCCCAAACTCTATACCCCAAACTCTATTAATTAACATCAAATGTACAAAATCACAGGTCATTAAAAATAGGCAATAAGAATTGGAAAAACTGAACAAAACTATCAGCAGACAGATTTTAGTGGAGAAGATTCTGCCAAAAAGCTTAAGCAAAAAAAAAAAAATGTAAATTTAGGAGAAATGAAATAGAATGCATGTTTCGTCAGTTACATGTTAAAACGTGTCTACTTAAAAGGTTAAAAAATATGAAGAACAATTAGAGAATGTCTTCCAATGAAGGGAAAGCAGAGATCAGTAGAAACTTCTACTGGGATAAGTTGCTGCACATATTAGAAAAAAAAGGCTTTAATAGTCGTATTTAGAAATATATGTAAACAATAAAGAAAGCTTAATTGAAATAATTACATGAACATGTGAGGGCAGCAATATAGCAAGTCAAGAAATGTCAATAGAGGAATCCAACTAAATGAATAAACCACAGAGAACCTAAGTGCATAAATACATACCCGAAATGAAAACTTCATTAAATTTTCTCTACAGAAAATTTGGGATGTGGTCGAAAAGAACTGATGAAAGTTAAGGAGTAACAAATTTTATTTACACCAGAAGATGAGAGAGAAAAAAGAGAAAAATTTACAGAATTCAGAGACTTTCAAAACACTATTAGGAAAGCCAGTGTAGGTCTAAGTAGAATATGAGAAGAACAAAAGAGGCAGAAAAAAACAGAACAACAATCTTAAGGCGCAATAAATGAACAACTTACTAGTATCATTTAAAAATATTTATAGATGCTGGAGACTTAGCAGGCTGCTCTTAGAATGAGCATGTACATATCTATATCTCATGGCATCATCATGAAATGTCCAAGGAAACTCGCAAACACAGACCAAGAAGTACTCTTGAGGGAACAGAGTGGATTACGAAGTGACATAAGTCAGTGTGAAAATCAGGGATGGGTGAAATATCTTCCACCTCCATCAGCTTTACTCTCCCTTATGTACCACAGACTCCGTATCTCTGCCCTGTACAAGTTCACACTGGACGGGATACAATCAGCAAGATGAAGCCCTAAATCCCCCATGGAAACAAACCCATGTATCTTCATTCTAATCATGGTGCCAGGACCATTCACTAGGGAAAGACAGCATCTTTTACAAAGGATGTTGGGAAACTGAGGACTCGCATGGAAAAGAAGGAAGTTGGATCTTTACATCTACACCATATACTCAAATTCACTCAAAATGGACTAAACCCATAAATGTAAGATGTAAGACTATACAGTTCCTCAAAGAAAAATTGGGGGCGGAGGAAATAAACATCATTATATTTGGCAATGATTTCTTGGGTAAGCCACCAAAATCGGACCACAAAGGAAAAGTCCATGGTAGATAAATGGGCTATCTCAACCTAAAACTTTTCTGAGCCTAAAGGGCATGTACAACCATGAAAAGACAGAGCAGAGAAAAACACTTGCATATCATATATCAAACAGGGATTCATATCTAAAATATATGTACAAGTTAGTACTAAATTAATCTACAAGTTAGTACCGACAACAACAAACACCAAAAACACAATGAAAAAAAGATCCAAGAAATTAAAGACATATTTCCAAAGAGAATATAAATAATAAAAACTCCTATGAAAAGATGCTCAATATCGTTAATGAATACGAAAAAACAAATCAAAATTTTGAGGAGTTATCACTTTATATTCATTAAGAGGGATGCAGTAAAAAAAAAAAGGTTTGGGGTGCTGGGTGGCTCAGTTGGTTAAGAGTCCAACTCTTCATTTTGGCTCAGGTCATGATCTCACACTTTGTGGATTTTAGCCCTGTATCAGGCTCTGTGTTGACCAGTGGAGAGCCGACTTCTGAAGCTCTGTGTTTCCTTCCCTCTGCACCTCCCCTGCTTGCTCTCTCTCTTTTTCAAAATAAATAAGAATTTTTTCATCCATGTGATTCTTGATGTAAGTAGAGAAATATTTAGGACTCTTATAGTACAAATGAGACATGGTGAGGGACTATAAAGGCAAGTAAGTCTCTACATATTACTCAAGCTGCTGTGGGTTGTGGTAACTGTGTAGACTGTGATCTATGAGTATATACTTATCTGTGTAAAGATATATAGTATCTAAATTATTTATATAAAGGACATTTGAGCATACATGTACAAATATAAAGACCTATTGTACTATGCGTGATGGTCCATCAATGAAGTAATGTGTAGGAAATATAACCTTCATTTTTATCTCACAAGATCAGAAATAGAACATCAAAAAAAAAAGTTCTAGTAGGGTCATAAAGCATAATTAAAAGTTAAAAAATAAAGAAATACAGAAAATGGTAAAATAATATAGGAAAATACTATAGGAAACTATATTCATGAACTTGAGATCACTTCTGCAATAGGTCCATCATAATCATGGTTACACACAAGACTCTAAATAGGCGCATGGTAACATCACAATTCTGATCGACTTCAATCTGAGAATAAAAATGCATGTCACAGGTATTTGCATCTTAAGCTCAAAAAGTGCTCACGTCTCAAATATGACAGAGACTTCGACAAAATGAAAAGAGGACATCATCCTGGAGAAATGGGAAGAGACTGACCCCAAGACTTCTTGTTCCCACAAAGGAGCACACCTTTAAGAATTACAGCCCCAAAATGGTACTGTTTATAACCACCAGGACTTATCAATTGATTTTACGGAGACTCCCGACGTTTGGATCAAAGGACTATTTGGTACAATGTATATTTATACAATACAATAGAAAACTGTAGGGATAATTTAATATATTGAAATATATACCTATCTATGACTGCAATTTCATGCTAATGCTTACAGGAAAGTGTAGCACAATTATACATAAATACAATTATGTTCTATTCATACATTATTATTTCATTATGAAAACCGTATTATCTATATTCCATAAGTACACTATGTCATATGTGTTTATGGATAATAAATGATTATAAATATGATATATGGAAGAAGATGTAGAAAGACTTTTCATAAAAACATTATTCATAATACCCATGCATTGAAAAGGAACTGAATTTCTGAGGACGGTTTTTAAAATGTCACATTCCTATATGACAGCAGTGAAAATTCACAAACTATAGACAAATGTGTTAATATGGATGATTACAAACAGCATCTGAGACACAAGGGAGACACACATAAAAATGCTCACAGAATGATTCCATTCGTCTAAAGCCCCCAAATAAGCAGAGATATTTCATAAAATGAAAATAAGCAGGTCTGATAAAGGCTCTAAACTTCTGTGTCATGATTAATTTCTAATTGTGTGATTCTATTTCTTAATCAAATTGCATAATCATATTCTAGTTTCCTTGGTGTGCTTAAAATTAAATGTAAAGCTTATTTCAGGCAAAAGAACATTTTTATAATCACAGCTTTCTAAGATAAGCAGGATCTGGAAATTATCAAATGTCATTAAAGGTATAAAAATATAAACAATGTGTCATAGAGTCAAACCATGGAATATTAAAGCATTTAAAATAAACTACCAATACATATAAAACTATAAATGAACTCTACAAGTATAGTATTAATGACAAGCTTTTTAAATTATTTTTTTACGTTTATTTCTTTTTAAGAGATGAAGAGAGAGGATGAGCAGAGGAGAAGCAGAAAGAGAGGGAGACCCAGAATCTGAAGCAGGCTTCCAGCTCTGAGCTACCAACACAGAGCCCGACATGAGACTTGAATTCATGAACCTTGAGATCATGCTCTGAGCCCAAGTCAGAAGCTTAATTGGCTGAGCCACCCAGGCGCCCCATTAACTGACAAGCTTTTAATACAATCTGGAAACATTTGGAAACTTACCATGTCCTCTTCATCATCAGAGTAGAGCAGGCTAGAATTCTTAGACGCACAGGACGTCCAACTCTCATTCCATGACTTTTTCTCAGGGCTAAAGTAATAGCAGCTGTTGGAATACGTAAACCACTCTCTCAGGCAGTGACAACAGTGACACGCTGGAGAGAGATTATGAGACATTATCCCAAAAGCTTTGAATACTAAAAAATAAAACTTTACATACTTGTACACATGTGTCCATAACATGTTCATATAGGCTCACAAGCTGGTCAAAATAAAACAACACACACACACTATAAGAAGAGTTAGGCTTTCATCCCCTAATTTATGTGCACATATAAAACATCCACAGAAATGTCCAACTCTACATGTGCAGAGAGTCACTGAAGAAAACCACGTATAAAATGATTTATCTGTTATCGTGTTACAGGAGGAGGAAATATGAGGTAATTGTTAACAACGGGCAGGGCGACTTTAAATGAGTATTTCTTCCTATTGTTGCCTAAGAAGTAATACTCTCTTTAACCATTATTTCTGAAAGTTCATTAAGTGATTTTCTAACTCACTTTTCCCAAAAGAATCTATTATCATCTCTGCCTAGTTTAACATGGAGATAAAATCGACACTAAACTAATATCAGAATTTGCGAGTGATGTACCTTTCTGGAGCGTTGTTTCCAGGGACGTTTTGTTCTGCTCTGGTCCTTCAGTAGCTAGAACAGAGAAGCAGTCCCCAAAAAAACATAATATTAAATAAAATAAATCGTAATAATTTGAGTTTCTTAGATTAAAATTGGGTGTACTATTTTACCAGAAAAATTTAATAAAGTAATGAACATGAGAGGGCAAAGAATTCAAAAGACTAAAGAACCAAACCTCACCATCTCTTAACAATACTGGGTTTAAGCAATCTCAAGAATTAATTCACCTTTCTCCATAAAGTCTCTTGCATAACTTGCCTTTGAGTTATGAAATCTGAATGTATATTTAATACTCCCTGGAATTATTCTGCTATTTCTGCTTTAGATGAATTCAGAATTACTATTCCACATTTAGAGCATACATGCATTAAAATGAGAAACTGAAATTTAAAATGTTATACAATACGTCAAGTATCATTAACATGAAAAATTCCCTTTGAGTCATTCAAACACTTTCTTACAGTGAATAACAGCTATTGTGACCAAGGTGGACATCAAGATGAGGCAGATGATTCCCAGGATCCCAGCAACGAACTTCTCTGGACATGATGGTGAATAGTAGGAAGAGAAATGAAAACACGCAGAAACGATGCACAGAGAATCACATATGATAACTTGCACCTCAAACCCATCACGGCCATTGTGATCTCTCAGAATACACCAATGCATTCCATTGCAACACCATATTCTACCTCCAGCTCTGGTCCTCACAAAGGGAAAATATGTGAGATCATTTCCTACTCTTTCCCTACACCCCTGCACCCCAACTGCCCATCCTAGAACAGACATACCTGTCTGTAGTACATGTTTTACCTTTGCAATGATAGTCCTTGCCGTTCCCTTGAGGATCCTGAGAAGCCCTTTGAAGATTTNTAATATCATTTAAAAATATTTATAGACACCGGAGACTTAGCAGACTACTCCTAGAATGAGCACAAACAAATCTACAACTCATGGCATCATCATGAAATGTCCAAAGAAACTTGCAAATACAGACCAAGAGGTAATCCTGAGGGAACAGAGTGGATTACGAAGTGACTTACGTCTGTGTGAAAATCAGGGATGGGTGAAATATCTTGACCTCTGTCAGCTTTAGGCCACCTTATGTACCACAGACTCCATATCTCTGCCCTGTACAAGTTCACACTGGACGGGATACAATCAGCAAGATGAAGCCCTAAATCCCCCATGGAAACAAACCCATGTATCTTCATTCTAATCATGGTGCCAGGACCATTCACTAGGGAAAGACAGCATCTTTTACAAAGGATGTTGGGAAACTGAGGACTCGCATGGAAAAGAAGGAAGTTGGATCTTTACATCTACACCATATACTCAAATTCACTCAAAATGGACTAAACCCATAAATGTAAGATGTAAGACTATACAGTTCCTCAAAGAAAAATTGGGGGCGGAGGAAATAAACATCATTATATTTGGCAATGATTTCTTGGGTAAGCCACCAAAATCGGACCACAAAGGAAAAGTCCATGGTAGATAAATGGGCTATCTCAACCTAAAACTTTTCTGAGCCTAAAGGGCATGTACAACCATGAAAAGACAGAGCAGAGAAAAACACTTGCATATCATATATCAAACAGGGATTCATATCTAAAATATATGTACAAGTTAGTACTAAATTAATCTACAAGTTAGTACCGACAACAACAAACACCAAAAACACAATGAAAAAAAGATCCAAGAAATTAAAGACATATTTCCAAAGAGAATATAAATAATAAAAACTCCTATGAAAAGATGCTCAATATCGTTAATGAATACGAAAAAACAAATCAAAATTTTGAGGAGTTATCACTTTATATTCATTAAGAGGGATGCAGTAAAAAAAAAAAGGTTTGGGGTGCTGGGTGGCTCAGTTGGTTAAGAGTCCAACTCTTCATTTTGGCTCAGGTCATGATCTCACACTTTGTGGATTTTAGCCCTGTATCAGGCTCTGTGTTGACCAGTGGAGAGCCGACTTCTGAAGCTCTGTGTTTCCTTCCCTCTGCACCTCCCCTGCTTGCTCTCTCTCTTTTTCAAAATAAATAAGAATTTTTTCATCCATGTGATTCTTGATGTAAGTAGAGAAATATTTAGGACTCTTATAGTACAAATGAGACATGGTGAGGGACTATAAAGGCAAGTAAGTCTCTACATATTACTCAAGCTGCTGTGGGTTGTGGTAACTGTGTAGACTGTGATCTATGAGTATATACTTATCTGTGTAAAGATATATAGTATCTAAATTATTTATATAAAGGACATTTGAGCATACATGTACAAATATAAAGACCTATTGTACTATGCGTGATGGTCCATCAATGAAGTAATGTGTAGGAAATATAACCTTCATTTTTATCTCACAAGATCAGAAATAGAACATCAAAAAAAAAAGTTCTAGTAGGGTCATAAAGCATAATTAAAAGTTAAAAAATAAAGAAATACAGAAAATGGTAAAATAATATAGGAAAATACTATAGGAAACTATATTCATGAACTTGAGATCACTTCTGCAATAGGTCCATCATAATCATGGTTACACACAAGACTCTAAATAGGCGCATGGTAACATCACAATTCTGATCGACTTCAATCTGAGAATAAAAATGCATGTCACAGGTATTTGCATCTTAAGCTCAAAAAGTGCTCACGTCTCAAATATGACAGAGACTTCGACAAAATGAAAAGAGGACATCATCCTGGAGAAATGGGAAGAGACTGACCCCAAGACTTCTTGTTCCCACAAAGGAGCACACCTTTAAGAATTACAGCCCCAAAATGGTACTGTTTATAACCACCAGGACTTATCAATTGATTTTACGGAGACTCCCGACGTTTGGATCAAAGGACTATTTGGTACAATGTATATTTATACAATACAATAGAAAACTGTAGGGATAATTTAATATATTGAAATATATACCTATCTATGACTGCAATTTCATGCTAATGCTTACAGGAAAGTGTAGCACAATTATACATAAATACAATTATGTTCTATTCATACATTATTATTTCATTATGAAAACCGTATTATCTATATTCCATAAGTACACTATGTCATATGTGTTTATGGATAATAAATGATTATAAATATGATATATGGAAGAAGATGTAGAAAGACTTTTCATAAAAACATTATTCATAATACCCATGCATTGAAAAGGAACTGAATTTCTGAGGACGGTTTTTAAAATGTCACATTCCTATATGACAGCAGTGAAAATTCACAAACTATAGACAAATGTGTTAATATGGATGATTACAAACAGCATCTGAGACACAAGGGAGACACACATAAAAATGCTCACAGAATGATTCCATTCGTCTAAAGCCCCCAAATAAGCAGAGATATTTCATAAAATGAAAATAAGCAGGTCTGATAAAGGCTCTAAACTTCTGTGTCATGATTAATTTCTAATTGTGTGATTCTATTTCTTAATCAAATTGCATAATCATATTCTAGTTTCCTTGGTGTGCTTAAAATTAAATGTAAAGCTTATTTCAGGCAAAAGAACATTTTTATAATCACAGCTTTCTAAGATAAGCAGGATCTGGAAATTATCAAATGTCATTAAAGGTATAAAAATATAAACAATGTGTCATAGAGTCAAACCATGGAATATTAAAGCATTTAAAATAAACTACCAATACATATAAAACTATAAATGAACTCTACAAGTATAGTATTAATGACAAGCTTTTTAAATTATTTTTTTACGTTTATTTCTTTTTAAGAGATGAAGAGAGAGGATGAGCAGAGGAGAAGCAGAAAGAGAGGGAGACCCAGAATCTGAAGCAGGCTTCCAGCTCTGAGCTACCAACACAGAGCCCGACATGAGACTTGAATTCATGAACCTTGAGATCATGCTCTGAGCCCAAGTCAGAAGCTTAATTGGCTGAGCCACCCAGGCGCCCCATTAACTGACAAGCTTTTAATACAATCTGGAAACATTTGGAAACTTACCATGTCCTCTTCATCATCAGAGTAGAGCAGGCTAGAATTCTTAGACGCACAGGACGTCCAACTCTCATTCCATGACTTTTTCTCA
This sequence comes from Hyaena hyaena, assembly GCF_003009895.1. Classification (NCBI taxonomy): domain Eukaryota; kingdom Metazoa; phylum Chordata; class Mammalia; order Carnivora; family Hyaenidae; genus Hyaena; species Hyaena hyaena. Next base: position 453,593 of record NW_024081735.1, read on the forward strand.
GGGCTAAAGTAATAGCAGCTGTTGGAATACGTAAACCACTCTCTCAGGCAGTGACAACAGTGACACGCTGGAGAGAGATTATGAGACATTATCCCAAAAGCTTTGAATACTAAAAAATAAAACTTTACATACTTGTACACATGTGTCCATAACATGTTCATATAGGCTCACAAGCTGGTCAAAATAAAACAACACACACACACTATAAGAAGAGTTAGGCTTTCATCCCCTAATTTATGTGCACATATAAAACATCCACAGAAATGTCCAACTCTACATGTGCAGAGAGTCACTGAAGAAAACCACGTATAAAATGATTTATCTGTTATCGTGTTACAGGAGGAGGAAATATGAGGTAATTGTTAACAACGGGCAGGGCGACTTTAAATGAGTATTTCTTCCTATTGTTGCCTAAGAAGTAATACTCTCTTTAACCATTATTTCTGAAAGTTCATTAAGTGATTTTCTAACTCACTTTTCCCAAAAGAATCTATTATCATCTCTGCCTAGTTTAACATGGAGATAAAATCGACACTAAACTAATATCAGAATTTGCGAGTGATGTACCTTTCTGGAGCGTTGTTTCCAGGGACGTTTTGTTCTGCTCTGGTCCTTCAGTAGCTAGAACAGAGAAGCAGTCCCCAAAAAAACATAATATTAAATAAAATAAATCGTAATAATTTGAGTTTCTTAGATTAAAATTGGGTGTACTATTTTACCAGAAAAATTTAATAAAGTAATGAACATGAGAGGGCAAAGAATTCAAAAGACTAAAGAACCAAACCTCACCATCTCTTAACAATACTGGGTTTAAGCAATCTCAAGAATTAATTCACCTTTCTCCATAAAGTCTCTTGCATAACTTGCCTTTGAGTTATGAAATCTGAATGTATATTTAATACTCCCTGGAATTATTCTGCTATTTCTGCTTTAGATGAATTCAGAATTACTATTCCACATTTAGAGCATACATGCATTAAAATGAGAAACTGAAATTTAAAATGTTATACAATACGTCAAGTATCATTAACATGAAAAATTCCCTTTGAGTCATTCAAACACTTTCTTACAGTGAATAACAGCTATTGTGACCAAGGTGGACATCAAGATGAGGCAGATGATTCCCAGGATCCCAGCAACGAACTTCTCTGGACATGATGGTGAATAGTAGGAAGAGAAATGAAAACACGCAGAAACGATGCACAGAGAATCACATATGATAACTTGCACCTCAAACCCATCACGGCCATTGTGATCTCTCAGAATACACCAATGCATTCCATTGCAACACCATATTCTACCTCCAGCTCTGGTCCTCACAAAGGGAAAATATGTGAGATCATTTCCTACTCTTTCCCTACACCCCTGCACCCCAACTGCCCATCCTAGAACAGACATACCTGTCTGTAGTACATGTTTTACCTTTGCAATGATAGTCCTTGCCGTTCCCTTGAGGATCCTGAGAAGCCCTTTGAAGATTTAATTCTGCATAGGCTATGTCCTCCTCAAGTGAGGAAATGGAGCTTTTAGTGTCCTTAGGTTTCCCTTGCTGTCTTTTGGAGCCCTTAGCGTGATGGAGTTCTGCATAAGTAACTGCTTGGTTACTCATGTGTGCAGCTGAGTAGTGTCAGGCACCGTGCTGTCTGAACCCGCACTGAAGGGCTTGATAAACAGTGTATGTCATGTGCTGACAAGATTGCTCGTACAGCAACACTGGGTGGAGTGCGGGGTGAGGGACACACTCGTTTGCAGTTGAACAATGTCAACTCTGGTACTAACTTCCATAGGACTTGAAATAAGTGTTTAATGAGAGAGTAAGTGGTTTTTACAATAATAGCACAATAGCATTGGTTGGAAAACACATAAAGGAAGAAATTGGTGAAGAAGAAAGGAATTCATGAATGATAGTGTCTTCATGAATGTAAGGTCAGATTCCACAGACATACTTCCACACTATCAAACTAACCAGATGAAAATTAAAATGCTATATTAGAAACCAAAAGTGTTGCACCAATTTTTTTGACAATGTTAAAATCCATTATTGGTTAAAACTTAAGTGCCCTAAGATTGAAGAACAGTATTTTTAGCAGTTATAGGAATTTCCTGTTGCAAAAGACTTTTATTTGTGATTTTAGACTGCTTTACTAAAGGTAGCCCAGTGCTATCAAAGTGATATTTTATTTTGAACATCTGTGGAAGTCAGAGCATCTTTAAATTTCAGAAGAAATATTTTATATGTTGCAAAATGTTACATGACACACTAACATTCCCCAAAGCAGAAACAATAGTGAAAACAGAAAACAAAATTAAGACATATTTTTAAGAGAGGACTTAATGAACATCAGAAAGTGACAACTGATTTGATGGCAAAGATATGAAACCATAAGTTGATAAATAAAAGTGTAGATCATCTATGGAAGAGCACAGTTGTTATAAACGTCTAGAAAGATCTATGATTTCAAAGGCATTGAGGGTAGCTGTAGTGGTATAGTGATGCTAATAAATCACATCAATGTAATATCAGACTTCAGTCAGTGAGCTTGCAGTCAGGGAACTCTGGAATTACTCCGGCCATCAAAGTACAAGGTGCCACCTTTAAACAGTTATTTCATGTCATCATCCGGTTTACTAATCTAAAAGAGGAATTAAAATATGTAAAATTAAAGCATATAAAGGACTTAAACTCAATCTGACTCTTCCAAGGTCTCAATAATATATTAGTTTAATTATTTCTAACACAGTAACCATTTATCATGACTGATTTATGTCATTTAGACCATGGAACATAATTCATTACACAGGAGTGTCTTTCAGGATTGAATAACTTTCTTGGCCAAGTTTTGTTCCATTTTATAAAAAGTCTTTTTACACTTCAGTTTAATTTGGCATCTTACAGAAGGTACCTCATGTATTTTATGAAAAATCAAACTGCACTCATTTATGAAAGTAAATATATGAGAAATTATATTTGTCCTTTAAGATATAATGATTCATTTTAAGAATCTATGTTTAATGCTGGGCAAATATAAAATAATTCATAATAAATCATTGACAGCAATTGATGACAAATCCAAATTAAGTGTTCTTTGCCACGATGCTCATGTGATCTCACTCGAAATTATGTTGATTAACAAACCCAATTGTGCATATGCATATGATCTTAATGACTTCTCCACAGTTAAGAATTTGCATATTGTAAGATCTCTAACATATAGCATAGTCCTTCTGGTTTGTTACCCTGAATTGTTGGAATGCAGATACCAATGTTCTCTGTGATGTGATTGTATGTTAGCTCTGTCTCGAGTGCATCCCACCAGCATTTGTATCTCCCACTCCCTGGGGTGGCTGGTAGAGAGACAGGGCAGGAGTGACACATACCTTCTGTTGGCCACACAATCACGCATCTTCCAGACGGAACCAGGTTACTCTCGTAAGCAGGTAATGTCTGTGGTTTTCACAGCCTGCCGGCCCTGTGAGAGCTCAGAGTGAGGCAATAGTGGAAAAAGTAGATTTCTCATCAATGTGTCACTTAAATTTGAATAGGAAATTCTTACCGTTGGGCTATTTTGAAGACACTGTATGTCATCACACACCTCGAGAAGGTAGAGACATTGAGCTTACAGTGTGTCATTTAGTTTGTCCCTAAGCAAATGCCTCTGACAAATTCTATGTTCCACAAGACATTGGGGTCAGAGATGTGACCACCCAGGCTGTTAATTTGCTCCCATCTGAATCACAAACACTGACAACTTATGCCTCATGTAAAACATCTTAGATATTAAATTTTACTTTTAGAATATTTTGCTACATCTTGATGTTACATACTTTTTCTTATACCCTTGTTATGTGATTTCTTTTATACCAAAGATATTCTAAAATCATCATCCTGTCGACAGGTATTTAATTATATTTGACACTAATAGTGAAAACTGACTCCATTTTCAATTTTATTGTAACTGTCGTAAAGACATCAATTTCTGAATTTATCTTATAAATTTTCTATCATAATTTTTAATTAGCTACATTCTATTTTTATTATTTGTAAACAATTTTAAGTTTTTGCTGGGAAAAAAACCAAATGCCTGTCAGAACGTTAAAATATTGAATAATATTGAACAATAGCACTGAACTAGAGATTTGAATATTAAATAATTATTCATGTTATCTATTTATTCCTTCTCCAATTATAACTAGGTGTCTGTATTTTAATAGGAGTATTTGTTGTAAATGAAAAAAGCCTAAATCTATATAAGGGATAAATAACAAATGTTTACAAATTTCACTTAGTTCAAAATATTGGAGAAGGACATAGAAAGTACTAAAAATTTTTTTTAATGCTTTTTTATTTTTGAGAAGGCGAGAATAGGAGGAGGTAGAGAGAGGGAGACACAGAATGTCTAGCAGGCTCCAGGCTCTGAGCCGTCAGCATGGAAACAGACGTGGGGCTTGAACCCACCAATCGCAATATCTTTACTTGAGCCGAAGTCAGATGCTTAACAAACTGAGCCACCCAGGTGCCCCGAGAAAGTGCTTAAAAAAAAATTTTTTTTTAATGTTTATTTATCATTGAGAGACAGAGAGAGACAAGCATGATCATAGGAAGAGCAGAGAGAAGGAGAGACACAGAATCTAAAGCAGGCTCCAGGCTCTGAGTTGTCAGCACAGAGCCCCACATGGAGCTCAAACTCACAAACTATGAGATCATGACCTGAGCCAAATTTAGACACTTAACTAACTGAGTCACCCAGGCTCCCCCACAAGCTAAAGTTTTAAATGTTTCATTAGTAAGAGACACACAAAAACCAATGCTTATAATTATGGGAAGAGCATTATAAAATGGAGGGCAGAGCAAGACTTTTTAGGGCTAATGTCTGTTATCTCCAACGTTACACTCTTTTTTACTAGAACACAAAATTTTCGTTAGTAAATTTGTTACATGAGCTTGGGCAAACACAACTCAGTCCTTCCTGCATTCTCCTTGGGACTGAGTGCCTGCAAAGCATACATTTTCTGCTCAGTGAATTTTAAAAGGGCACCATCTTCCTCTGAATTTAGTACTGAAATGGGTACTGTTTAACTCCGGGATCCAGAAAACAAGCTCATTATGTTCAATACCTAATGTATATTCTCAGAAGGTTAGACAGAGAAAATTGTCACTTGGATGTTTATATCCCTGATTTCTCCATGACTCTTTCTGTTCTGAATTCACTTCTTATTAGCAGACCTGTATTATTATTTTATATAATGGAAATATGTAAATATATATATAGATAATTATCTCATCCTTCCAACCCACTGTAAATGCTGGAAGACACTTCTGCAAACTTTACTTTGAATAGTTATGCATACTGCAAAGAAATTGATAGAAGACTGTCTTTCATGTTCACTCAGATAATTATAATTTCTCATGCCTTTATATATATGTATCTATTATTTACAATTTTTCTTATTTTTATATATATATATTTCCATATCCAGTGGTTTTTTGGTGCATCCCCTAACTGTAGCTCACTCTACCAAATAATTCCCATGACTTCTTATGAGTAATTGTGAAAGTTCAGGCATCTTTTTATGCACTTATTTAGAGATGTAAAATAATACTTTGAGAGAAAATTGGGAATTGCGCCACATCAGACTGTATTAAGTAGTTTCCCTCTTACTTTCCTACATTCTCAATTAAGGGATGCATAAATGCGGGTGGAATTCTCTAACTTTGGAAGGAAAAGGGCATTTCAGTCTCTTCTTCCCCTAGTACCATGTAAGATCTTCAACTCTAGAAACCAAACAAACTATCTTGACAAATCTTGATAATTCTTTCAAAATTTCTTCAATTCTAAGAGTCAGGCTTATATAAGTCCAAATAACACATTAAGTGGGAAGACTGGGGTTCTTGATCAGTAAGAGAAAGAATAGTAATAGCAACTTGATATAAATGGAACACATCTCCAGAAAAAAAAATTACACTTTAGTGTTCATATATTAAATGTATTGAATTTCTCAAAAACCTTTCTTAAAATGCAAATATCTTTCATGTTTATGAATGCAGTGGTTAAGTAAGACTACATTCCTGATGCCTGGTCAAACTAATATATTATAACAATAGAGATGTGGATGGGTAAAAGGAAGAATATAGTTTTAGAGCTTGAGTTCTCTTGGAAATAAGCTTTTTTCAAATATTGGAAAAGTGAAAGAGAAATAGATCACATATAACAAGAATGTCATGTGGTTAGGCTTTATTGTAAGGATCTTTGGGCATCATATTATTTATTCTTCAGAACAGCCCTATGAAGTGACTACAATTGTGATCATCATGTTATAGATGATAGCATAGAAACATCAAGTTCTTAAGTCAAAAAGACTGAGATCTAATGAATACTTGTGTGCCAAGAGGTACTGTTCAAATAATCATCAAGTAACTCTATGAATATGATCCTATTTCTATCACAATTTACAGGAGAGGAAACTGAGTCAGAGCAGTAACATAACTGAGTCACCAGGCTGAGTGGGCATCTGGAAATTACACTGAGATGAGCTGATTTAATTGCTGATGTCCTCACACTTTATACCACAATGCTTATTCCTCATTTATATTGATCAATAACCCTGGCGCAAGCATCTATATAAAGATATTTACCATTATACAAAACTACTTTATAAGAATTTTTGGCATGGAGGATGCAAAAAACTAGATGGATGGTTAAGAAGGTACTAAAGTTTTCATCTATTTCCCAATAGTTTTTTTTTCCAAACAAGCTTGTCTATCTCATGAAATACAATGAGAAAAATATTCCTATGGCTCTTATGGTAGATTAGAATAACTTTCTGGGAATCTACATTTCTTCCATATGGCACTTTGAAAAAGTGTACTGTGCAGATAATCAATGACTAGTTTGGTCATGTGACTTGTTTTCACAATGTAATGTGAGTGGGAATGTGATAGTTATGAGTTTGGAGTACAGGCATTAAGAAACACATTTCTGCTGGCTGCTAATTTCTGCTATAAAATATCATATACCAGGCAGTCCGCTCTTCTAAGAATAAAATAGATTTTAAAAAATCTGGGGTGAATCTATTGTCTGCAGCCACATCCAAACATGCCCAGCCTCAGTCAACTATATGCTGCCACGTAAATGTCAAATCACTCAGAATAACCAAAAAATCAATCTGAGGACTGACAGAACAATCTGTACAACTAGAGGGAGAGAGAGGCCACTTCATGGAGGGCAGAAAGTGCAAAGTGACTTGGTGGAGAAGCAGATCACGGGAGCCAAGGGGGAGAGGGATCCCTGGTCATGGAAAAGGCCAGAGAGAGACAGAGAAGAGAGAGAGAGAGAGAGGAGCACACAGGAGATCGCACAAAGAAAACACTTCCCTAAAGTCATTGACTGGGAAAACAAGAGGGGCTGATTTTTGTGAGTTTTTACAACTACAGAGCTCAAAGACTGGAGTCTTAGAAGTCTGCAGCATGGCAGGGGTGGAGCCTGGTGAATGTTGTAGTGCTCTTGTGGAGGAGAGCAGATAAGCTGGGGGTTATCCCTTGGGATGCACTCAGAGAGACACTTCTCTCTTCCTGGAGCATATTTGAGAAAGGTGGCATCACATTTCCAGGGACAAAGGGGCCCTGGGTGCAATTCCGCTCCCATACCCCTCAACATAAACAATTTCAGTAAGCAGCACATTTCCAACAGTGGCAGCATAAACCACTTACACCATACCCTGCACCTGAACTCTCTGGAAGAGCTGTTTTTCTTGGGCAAGTTTGCCTGAGGACCAGAACAGCAGGCGCCTCTTCCAGAAGACCAGCACAGAACTCCCACCTCAATGCACCATGTCTACTGACAATAGAGTTCCAAAAATCTTCAGATATATTGGAAATAGTATCATGCCTCCTTTAACAAGCTGACCAGAACACATGTAGTTAAAACTTGCCACATGCTGGACACGATAGAAACATTCCCCATTGCAGGCAAGGAGAAGTTCTGCAGAGGACTTACCTGAGGGGGAGAAAAGGCAGCCAAAACAGCAGCAGAGAGCACAAAGCATATATCAGAGACACTTCCTGAAGTGCCAGGCCCAGAACAGTGTGTGATCTCCTCTTTAGAAAGCCATAACTCTCAGGAGTAAAGAAACATAACAGGCTTTCCTAACACACAGAAGAAAAGACCTAGAGAAAATGCCAAGATGGAGGAATTCATCCCAAAAGAAAAAACAAGAAAAGGTCATGGCCAGGGATCTAATCAAAACAGATACAAGTAATACACTTGATCCAGATTTTAAAGCAACAATCATAAGGATACTAGTTGTGCTTGAGAGCAGCATAGAGGACACCAGGAGGTCCCTTACTGCAGATAGAAAAGACCTAAAAAACAGTAGCACTGAAGTAAAAAAAAATGTGGTAACCAAGATGCAAAACTACTGGATGTAATGACCACAAAGATGGAAGAACCATGGAAATGAATAAGTGATACAGAAGAAAACATGCGGAAAATAATAAAGCTGAAAAGAAGATGGAAAGAAAAATATTGAATCACAAATGTAGACATAAGGAACTTAGTGACTCCATAAAGTGTAATAACATCCTTATCACAGGAGTCCCAGAAGACCAAGAAAGGGAAAAAGGGGAAGAAAGTTTATTTGGGCAAATTATAGCTGAAAACATCTTTAATCTGGAGAAGGAGGCACATCCAGATCCAGGAAATATGAAGAACGCCCATCAAAATCAACAAAAGCAGACCAACACCAAGACATATCATAGTTATGTTTGAAATATACAGAAATGAAGAAAAGTTCCTGACACCAGCAGGACAAAACCTAACCCACAAGGGAAGACAAATAAGGTTAGCAGCAGATAGCTCCACAGAAACTTGGTAGGACAAAAGGGAGGGACATGACGTAGTCAACATGTTAATGGGAAAAGTATGGATCCAAAAATGCTCTATTCATCAAGTCTGTCATTTAGAATAGAAAGAGATATGAAGATTTTCCTAGGTAAACAAGACCTAATGGATTTTGTAAGCAATAAACCAGCCCACCAAGAAATAGTAAAAGGAACTCTTTGAGTGAGAGAGAAAGATCAAAAGTGACAAAACTAGAAAGGAACAGAAGAAATATCCAAGAAATGACTTAACAGGTAATAAAATGGTATTAAATTCATATGTATCAATAATCACTCTGAATGTAAATGGACTAAATGTTCCAATCATAATACACAGGGTAGAAGAATGAATATAAAAAACCGAGACCTATCTCATGCTGCCTAGAAGAGAATTTTACTGTAGTTTTTAAATTTTATTTAATTTTATTTAATTATTTTATTTTATTTTATTTTATGTTGATTTATTTTGAGAGAGAGAGTGGGGGAGAGGCAGAGGGGATAGAGAGAGAATCCAAGGCAGGCTCCATGCTGTCAGTGCAAAATGTGATGTGGGGCTCAATCTCATGAACTATGAGATTTTGACCTGAGCTGAAACCAAGAGTTGGATGCTCAACTGACTGAGCCACCTAGGTGCCTCCAAGAGACTCATTTTAGACCTATAGATGCCTGCAGATGAAAAATGCAAGGATGGAGAACCAATTACCATGCTAATGGATGTCAAAAGACAGCTGAAATAACCATATTTATATCAGACCTACTAGATTTTAAACCAAAGACAAGAGAGAAGAGCACTATATCATAATAAACAGGTCTATCCAACAAAAAAATCTAATTATTGTAAATATTTATGCCCCACATAAACATAGAAGTACTCAAATATATAATACAATCAATAACAAACATAAAGGAATGCCTTGATAATAATACAAAGATAGTAGGGGACTTTAATACCTCATACAGCAATAGCAGTAAATCAAAAAGAAAACGATGGCTTTGATGATACACTGGACCAGATTAACTTCATGGATATATTCAGAACATTTTATCCTAAAGTAAAAGAATATGCATTCTATTTAAATACACATGGAGTATTCTCTAGAATAGATCACATACTGGATTACAATTCAGCATTCAACCACTACAAATAGATTGAGACCATACCATGCATATTTTCAGACCGCAACACTATGAAACTTGAAGTCAACCACAAAAAAAAAAATTTAGAAAGATCGCAAATACATGGAGGTTAAAGAATATCCTTCTTTTTTTAAAAAAAATATTTTTTTAATGTTTTATTTATTTCTAGGAGAGAGAGACAGCGTGAGCAGGGGAGGGTCAGAGAGAGAGGGAGTCACAGACTGAAACAGGCTCCAGGCTCTGAGCTGGCAGTCCGCACAGAGCCCGACGCGGGGCTCGAACCCACGAACCGCGAGATCATGACCTAAGCGAAAGTCAGACGCTTAACCGACTAAGCCACCCAGGCGCCCCAAAGAATATCCTTCTAAAGAATGAATGGGTCAACCCAGATATTAAAGAATAAATAAAAATGTACATGGAAATGAATGACAAGGCAAACGTGACAGTCCAAAGTCTTTGAGAAGCAACAAAAACAGGCATAACAGGGAAGTATAGCACAATACACGTCTGCTTCTGGGGCAAGAAAAATCTCAAATGAAGAACCTGACCTTATTCTAAATGAGCCAAAAAAAGGAATGACAAATGAAGCCTATAACAAAGATTAGAACAGAAATAAAGTATATAGAAACAAACAAATGCACACACAAACTGTAGAACAGACCAATGAAACAAGGAGCTCATTATAAGAAAGGATTAATAAAATGGATAAAGCACTATCTAGACTTATTAAAAAGAAAAAAGAAAGCCCCAAATTAAATAAAGTCATGAATGAAAGAGGAAACATCACAATTATCAACACAGAAATATAGACAATTATAAGATAATATTATGAAAAAACTACCTGCCAACAAATTTGGCAATCTAAAAGAAATAGATAAACTCCTAGAAACATAATCTACCAAATTGAAACAGGAAGAAATAGAAAATGTGAACAGATCCATAACCAGCAAATAAAATTAAATTAGTAATAAAATCTCCCAACAAACAAAAATTCCGTGACGGATAGCTCCCCAAGGGAATTACACCAAACATTTAAAGAAAAGTTAATACCTATTCTTCTCAAACTGTTCCAAAAAAAAAAAAAAAATAGAAATGGAAGGAGAGCTTCCAAACTCATTGTACGAGGCCAGCATTACCATAATTCCAAAACCTGACAAAGACCGCACTATAAAAGCAAATTACAAGTCAATGTCCCTGACGAACATGAATGCAAAAAATTCTCAAAAAATACTGGAAAATTGAACCCAACAGTATATTAAAAGAATCATTCACCAAATTCAAGTACATTTATTCCTGGGCTATAAGTGTGGTTTCAAACCCATCTCATCATACACCACATTAATAAAAGTAAGGATGAGAACCATATGATTCTCTCAATAAATGCAGAAAAAGCATTTGACAAACTATAGCATTCATTCTCAATAAAAGCCCTCAGCAAATAGCGATAGAGGGAGCATACCTCAACACCATTAAGGCCATATATGAAAGACCCATAACTCATATCATCCTCAATGGGAAAAACTGACAGCTTTTACTCTGTAGCCAGGTGCAAGGTGGGTATGTTCACTATCACAGTTGTTATTTAACATAGGAAAAGTCCTAACCTCAGAGTTCAGACATAAATAAAAAAAAAAATAAAAAGAAATAAATAAGCATTCAAATCAGCAAGGAAGAAGTCAAATCTTCATTCTTCGCAGACATCATGATACTGTAGGTAGTAACCCAGAAGGACTGAACCAAAAAATTGCTAGAACTGATAAATGAATTCAGCAAAGTAGCAGGATACAAAATCACCCTACAGAAATCTGTTGCATTTTTATACACCAATAATGAAGCAGCATGGGAAAAAAAAAATGAAGGAATAGATCCTGTTTACAATTGACCAAAAACAATAAAATAACTAGGAATCAACCTAGCCAAAAAGGTAGAAGGTCTCTTCTCTGAAAACTATAGAACACTTAAGAAAGAAATTGAAGATGACTCATAAAAATGGATAAACATTCCATTTGTATGGGTTGGAAAAAGTAATATTATTAAAATCTCTATAGTACCCAAAACAATCTACAGATCTAATATAATTCCTATCAAAATACCATCAGAATTTTACACAGAAATAGAACAAATAATCCTAAAATTTGTGTGGGACCCCAAAGGCCACTAATGGTAAAAACAATCTTGAAAAGGAAAAGCAAAGCTCGAGACATAACAATTTTGGACTTGAAGTTATATTACAAAGCTGTAGTGATCAAGACAGTATGGACTGGCATAAAAACATAAATCAATGAAACAGAATAGAAAATATGAATAGAAATGGACCCATAACTCTATGGTCAACTAAACTTCTTCAAAGCAGAAAAGAATATCCAATGGGGGAAAAAATCTTTTCCACCAATAGTGTTGGGAAAAACTGGACAGCAACATGCAGAAGAATGAAAGTGAGCCACTTTCTTATATCATAAGCAAAAACAAATTAAAATGGATTCGGGTCCTAAATGTTACAGAAAACCATCAAAATTCTATAGCAGAACACAGGCAGCAACTTTTTTGACTCAGGCCTTAACAAATTCTTAATAGACACATCTCTGGAGGCAAGGGAAACAAAAGCAAAAATGACCTATTGGGACTTCATCAAGATAAAGACTTCTGTATAGTGAAAGGAACAATCAACAAAACTACAGGCAAGTTTGGAATAAGAGAGATATTTGCAAATGACATATCTGACATTAATCTATCTGACAAAAATTTATCTGACAAAAATCTATAATGGACTCATCAAACTCAACACCCAATAAACAACACAGTGAGGAAACAAGCAGAAGACATGAATACACATTTTTCCAAGGGAGACACACAAATGACTAACAGACATATTAAATGAGGTGCAATGGAACTCACAATTAGGAAAATACAAATCAAAACTCCAATGAGATATGATCTCACACCTGTCAGAATGGCTAAAATCAACAACCCAGAAATCAGCAGATGTTGGCGAGGATGCAGAGAAAGAGGAGCCATCTTCCACCATTGGTGGGAATGCAAACTGGTGCAGCCACTTGGAAAACAGTGTGGAGTTTTCTCAGAAAGTTAAAAATAGAACTTACAACCCAGCAATTACACTAGTGGGTATTTATCCAAGTGAAAAATATATACTGATTTGAAGGGGCAAGTGCACTTCAATGTTTATAGCAGCGCTATCAACAATGGCCAAATTATGGAAAGAATTCAAATATCCATCAACTGACAAATAGATAAAGAAGATGTGGTGTATATATATATATGTATATATATATATATACACCCATTTTTCAATTGGGTTATTTAGTTTTTGTTGTTGTTACTGGCTTATAGGATTCCTTATATATTTTGGCTATTATATGTATGTTTATATGTATATGTATGTATGTATGTAATTTCAGTTAATTAACATACAGTGTAATATTAGTTTCAGTAGTAGAATTTTGTGATTTATCACTTACATAAAACACCCAGTTCTCATCACAAGTACCCTCCTTAATACACATCACCCATTTAACCCATTCCCCTGCCCACGACCCCTTCAACAATCCTTAGTCTGTTCTCTAAAGTTAAGAGTCTGTTTTATGGTCGGGGCACCTGGGTGGCTCAATTGGTTAAGTGTCTGACTCCAGCTCACGTCATGATCTCACAGTTCGTGGGTTCGAGTCCCACATCAGGCTCACACACACACACACACACAAATAAATAAAAAAAAAACTGAAACCAATATTACACTGTAAATTAACCAACTAGAATTAAAAACTTGAAGCAAGCAAAAAAAAAAAAAAAAAGCCACAGAACTGAAAGTGATGGAAAAACAACCAACTATACTGAAAATTAACCAACTAGAATTAAACAGAAACTTGAAACAAGAAAAAAAAAATGCCACAGAGCTGAAAGTGCTGAAAACAACAAACACAAAAACAAAAACAAATGAGTCAGCTCCCCAACACACACACACACACACACACACACACACACACAACCCAGAACAAAACAAAAAATCAAAAAGACATGTCAAACAAGAATTATAAATTCAGCAAAAGTCTTTCAAAACAAGGTGCATAAAGATCCCACATCAAACACAACACCTAACAGAATTTCTTCTTAGTAGACCCACCCTCCAAAAATGTTCTTCAAGCTAAAAGTAAATGATACTAGAGGTAACTCACGCCTATAAGAAATAATGATGATCACCAGAATAATAAATCTGCCAGTAAATTTCAAAATCTGTGTGTGTGTTTTCCTCTTTTAATTGATCTAAGATATAATATTATTTAAATTAATCCTTATAACACTATATGGTTGGGTTATACTATACATGGATGCAATCTTGTGCTGGCATATGGGAACATTGGAGGGAAAAGAAAACTTAAGTTTTTTAGTATTTGTCAATTTTTATGGTGCAAAATCACTATGAATGGTTCATTTCAAGTCTCCCATGTGAAATCATGAATGTAGAAAATGTAAGCATATTCATAACTGGTGTTCAGAAACCAGTGCTAGCTGGCTTCAGTACAACACGTTTCCTGCTCTGAGTGTTTCAAAATGAAAACTTTCCTAAGCTGAAATGGCATAAATTAAAGAAAGTTACCATGAATTTATATGGAGGAATTGTTGAGCATTCCCTGATCTCCCCCCCACCCACCAAAAAAACCTCTCGTGCTTTTCTGATACCTCAAGACACATCTTGCTAATGGATACACAAAATAAATTGAGAGGAAGTACAGACACTGAAAAACACAGTGTCAAGCTACCCTTGATATTGAGATGCTGAGTGGTTTCCAATGAATGAACTTGACAGGACCAGCCTCAAGGCTTGGCGTATGCGCTGTCTCTTTCACAACAAAACCAGCCCTGAACACATTTTTTTGTTTCTCATCTATTTTTAATAAAAGCAAAAATCCTCTTCACATTTCTGTTGTTCACCAAAAAATGATAGATACCAATTCAGGTCTTTCATAGAAGCAAAGTGACATAATGCAAATTGTTGGAAAGCTGAGGCATAACTGTAACAGGGGAAGGAAAAGTTGCAATGTTAGTGATAATTTAATGTATTTTTAAATGTTTTTTAAATTTGTTTTTTACAGAGAACAAGTGTGAGTGGAGAGGGACAGAGAGAGATGGGGACAAAGGACCTGAAGCAGGCTCTACACTGACAAAAGAGACCCAGACGCAGGGTTCGAATTCACAAACCGTGAGTGAGATCATGACCTGTGCCAAAGTCAGACACTTAACCGACTGAATTGCCCAGGTACTTTTACTTTAATGGACTTTGTCAGAATTAATTTGAAGCAGATGTCAACCATTTAATGACATATGAGTAAAGAGTGCCATCCACAAGATGGAAGGCTAGGAGGTATCAATGCTCATCTGCCCTACAGAAACCAGTAAGAACAACAGCGGAACCGCTTCAAACTAAAAACAGTTCAGGGAAAGCTCTACACAACAAACAGCAGCAAAAACTTGACATAACTAGAAAATTCAGGAAGGCCCCATGGAAAGTAAAGGAAGCATTTTGCCTGCATCACCCAGCCATCTAGTTGAGAGCCGCTTGGCACCAGGAGGAATCCCCTCAGAGGAAGTCACTTCATGGAGAGAAGGGGAGCAGGAGGACCTAGCAAGCTTTACCTTTGTGGACACCTGCGGGTTTTGCAACAGAGGTGCCCCACTGGTACTGATCCCACTTGATGGACCAGCCCAGAGTGCCCCCTCTGCATCTCCTCCCAGAGGCTGGAGCTGTTGCTATGGTGAGACTTGCCTTCAGGGCTGCTTTTAGGGACTGGGTGCCATACCACCTCACCATATACAAGACCAGCACTGCCTCTGAGTTTTTCCAGCCCTGGTCCCAGGTCGGAGCTCTGTCTCAACATTACTGGGAAAAGCTGTGCTGTGTTGAGCCCTGCCCCCAGGTCCTAAGATTGCTTTGGCTTCCAATATTGGTACATGCTGCTACTTCCCTAAGCCTCTTCCACTGGGTTCCATGTCATGACTCTGGGTCTTCACTGTAAAGGGTGCTCCCGCTGCTCTAGAACCCCATCCCTACTTGAGGTCTGGACTCTGAACTGCCATTGCTAACACCAGGTTGCTGCTGCCTGGACCCTTTGATCCATCTATGGTAGCTCAAGGCTCTGACCCATCATCCCTATGGCCCACCTACCACTACCTTGAGTCCCATCTCTTACGTCCCATATCAGGACTCTGAATCCTCATTGCTGGTACTGTACTGCTCAATGCCAAGGCACACTTTCATCTCCCAGGTCACAGCCTGAACTGTAATTGGGGGCTAGGCTGCTAAAGCTCTGCGCCCAGATCCCTGGGTCATGAGACATGGTTTTAAGAAACCACCACGGGATCATGGTGCTGCTATCTCATGACTGCTACTTGGGACAGAGTTGACAGTCAGTGACCTGAGCCAAAGTTGGATGCTTAACCCACTGGGCCACCCAGGTGCCCCCAATTTTTTATAGTTCTATCCCAATTAGTATATGACTTCTTGATCATATATATATTTATTTATTTATTTTAGGGAGAGAGAGAACATGAGTGGGGGAGAGAGTCAGAGGGAGAGAAAGCGAAGATCTCAAACAGGCTGTATACTCAACACAGAGCCGGATGCAGGGTTTAATCCCATGACCTGAGCCAAAATCAAGAGCCAGTCCCTCAACCCAGGTGCCCCACATTTATATATTTAGTGATTGTTCTAAAGATTACGGTACACATTTTTAACTTTTCATAGTCTAGTTAGAATTAATTTTGTACAATTTAAGCAATCTTGTACCAAACACATATACTGATCACTCCCCTACCCATCAGGGTATAATTGAAATATATATTACATATTACATTCTTTTTTTTTTTTAATGTTTTTATTTATTTCTAGGAGAGAGAGAGAGAGACAGCGTGAGCAGGGGAGGGTCAGAGAGAGAGGGAGTCACAGACTGAAACAGGCTCCAGGCTCTGAGCTGGCAGTCAGCACAGAGCCCGATGGCAGGCTCGAACCCACGGACCGCGAGATTATGACCTAAGCGAAAGTCGGACGCTTAACCGACTAAGCCACCCAGGCGCCCCTATTACATATTACATTCAATGTAAACACTGGAAGACCCCATTGCAAACTGTACTTTGAATAATCATGCATACTGCAAAGAAATTAACAGAAGATTGTCTTTCATATTTACCCAGATATTTATAACGTTCATGCCTCTCTTACTTTTCCAAATACTCAGTTTTCATCTAGTACTATTATCCTTAAGCTTGAAGACTTCTCTTCCTTTAGCACTTCTTGCAGTGCAGGCCTGCTGGTGATGCAAGTTCTGAAATAGATGTTTGAAATGTCTTAATCTACCTATATTCTGGAAGACTATTAATTATTAATGATAGTGAGTTCTTCCCCTATGACCCAGCAATAGCAGTGCTAGGAATTTACCCAAGGGATACAGGAGTGATGATGTATAGGGGCACATGTACCCCAATGTTCATAGCAGCACTCTCAACAATAGCCAAAACATGGAAAGAGCCTAAGTGTCCACCAACTGGCGAATGGATCAAAAATATGTGTTTATCTATACAATGGAATACTACATGGCAATGAGAAAGAATGAAATCTGGCCATGTGTAGCAACATGGATGGATCTTGAGGGTGTTATGCTGAGCAAAATAAGTCAGGTACAGAAGGACAGCTACCATATGTTTGCACATATAGGAAGATTAGGAGGAACTTAACGGAGGACCGTGGGGGAGAAAAAGGGGGGAAATGGAGGGGGAGAAGGAGGGAGGCAAACCATGAGAGACTCTTGAATGTTGAGAACAAACTGAGGACGGATGGGTATGGGGGAGAGGGGAAGCGGGGTGATGGGCATGGAGGAGGGCACTTGTGGGGATGAGCACTGGGTGTTGTATGGAAACCAACACGACAATAAACTATTTTTAAAAAAACACAGAAAAGAACAAGAAAAAAATGATAGTGAGTTCTGGACTGGCAGATTTTCATTCTTGAGGTAGGTATTCTATCATCATGTTAATTTCATTATTTCTAATGAATTTCTGGGCATATTAAGTGGCCATATTATTTTCTCATGCTCTCAAATTTTTCTTCTTATCTCTTTCAGAAGTATGACTACAATGCGCCCATTAGTGATTAAGCTCTTAATTATTTTATTTGGTGTTTTCTGGGCTTCCTGAATTTAACTTGGTGTTTTTCAACAAATTTGGAATAGGTTCAACCATTATTTATTCAAATCTGTCCTGCCAAATGTTTCCTTCCCCTGTAAGATCTTAAATACATGAGTCATAGCTTTTGATGTTATCATATTGTTTCCCTTTCAAAATTATTTTTGTTCTTCTCTCAGATTCGATTCTTATTCTTACCCAACCAGAGTCTTTGGGGGCACACAAGCTAGATTTTTACATGTTGCCTTGGAGAAGCAGCAAAAAATAATGGTTGTAATTAAGAAAAGAGCACATAAAAATGTGGAACAGGGCAATACTTTTTTAGTGCTAATGTCTGGTTTTATCCTCCACTTTACACTCATTAATTACCAGGAAACAAAATGTTCAGATTAGTAAATTTGGTTCATGAGATGACGCAGACACAGATCAGTCATCCTTGTATTCTCCTTAAAACTGGCTGCCTGCAAAGAATATACTTTCTGTTCTGCTCCAATAATAGCAAATTTTTAAAGGGCACCGTCTTCCTCTGAATTTAGTACTGAAATGAGTACTGTTTAACCCTGGGATCCAGAATAACAAGCCCATTGAGTTCAACACCTAATGTACATTCTCAGAAAGTGAGACACAGGGAAAACTACCATTTTGGTCTTTATGTCCCTGATTTTTCCATGACTCTTCCTCTTAATATTGTGTGATAGATAAGTAGATAAAGAGATAAGTCACCAGTGGTTTAGGTGGATCCTGTAACCCAAGCTCACTTTACCAAGTAATTCTCATGGCTTATCATGGGTATATAAGAAACTTTAGGCATCTTATTATACATGTGTTGAGATACACGTTTTGGGAGCAAATTGGGAGATGTTCCATATCAGAATATATTAAGCAGCTTCTCTCTTACTTTTCTCCATTCTCCACAGTATGTGGACACAGTATGCGTATGTGTGGATGGGATACTCCAACATTGGAAGGAAAAGGGCATTTCAGTCTCTTCTTTTCCTGGGCTCCTGTAGGTTCCCCAAATTTAGAAGCTGAACAAGTTTGTTTCCCAAGCCTTGACAATGCTTTTCAAAATGTCTTCAATTCCAAAAGAGACAGTGTGATGCGTTGGTATTGGGTGAGAAGACTGGGGCTCTTGACCTGGGAGACAGAACAGTAATGGCAGCCCAACTTCAAAAATGGAAATACATGTCCAGAAAAAACTTACTCCTTCTTAGAGTCTATATATGATGTGTATTGAATTTCTCAAAAACCATTTTTTAATGTCTTATTATTTATTTTTGAGAGAAAGAGAGACAGAGCACAAGCAAGGAAGAGGCAGAGAAAGTGGGAGATACAGAATCTGAAGCAGGCTCCAGGCTCTGAGCTGTCAGCACAGAACCTGACGTGGGGCTGGAACCCATGAACCATGAGGTCATGACCTGAGCCAAAGTCGGACACCCAGCCGGCTGAGCCACTCAGGTGCCCCTCCCCAAAACCATTTTTTAAAGTGGAAATGTCTTTGATATATATGATCAAACTCCTAAGTCAGATTATATTTCTGACACCTAGCTAAATAACTATATGGTAACAATAGAGCTTTGAATGTATGCAAGGAAGAAGTCAATTTTAGAGCTTGGGTTTTCTTGGAAATTGGCCTTTATGAAATATTTGGAAAAGCAAAATATAAAGATATCACATATAGTAAGAACTTAATGTGGTGAGTCTATGTTTTAGGAAGATTTAGGCATTCTATAATTTATTCCTCAGATCAGCCTTTTGAGGTGGCTTCATATATGGCTACCATGTCACAGGTGATGGAACTGAAGCATCAAGTTTTTAAGTAAAAATGACCAAGATTTAGTGAACAGTTATGTGTCAAAAGGTGCTCTTCCAATAATCTTCAAGCAACTCTATGCATACGACACTATTTGCATCCTATTTTATGGGAAAGTGAGACAGATCAGTTATATAACTGAGTCACAGAGCTAAGAGTATGCATTCAGAATTCCACTGAAACGACTTGGTTTCGTTGTTGATGTTTTTAAACTTTATACCTTACTGCTTATTCCACATTTGATCAAGGCCCCTGGTGAAAGCATCTGCATGAGGATGTCTACCACTATGCAAACCCACCTTACAAGATTTGTTGGCACAGAGAAAGAAAACCCTAGATGGAAGGTAGGAAAGTCCTACATTGTGTTTGCATTTCTCATGTCTGTTTTTTACAAAGACATCTGGCTCATGAAACACAATGAGAAAAACATTCCTAGGGTTGTTATGGGAAATTAGGTTATTTCTCAGTGAGCCTACATTTCCTCTACGTGACCATTGTGAAAACAGTATATTTTGCAGACAATTAATCAGAGGTTTGGCCATAGGACTGGTTTTTCACAATAGATTGTGAGTGGGAGAGTGACAACGTATGAGTTCAGAGTGTAGGCATTAAGAAGCACATTTCTGCTGGCCCCTCTCATAACTGCTAATCTCTGCTTTAAAAGGTCATCTACCACATAGCCCACTGTTCTAAGAACAAAAAATACAAAAAGCATCTGAGCTGCATCTGTGGTTTACAGCCAAGTCCATGCAACCCAAACCCCATCAACTGAAACACAGCCAAGCCACAAACGAGTGAATGAAAAATAAATGCTTATTTTTATATGCCAATGCGATTTGCATTGTTCATAACACAGCTTTAGCCATTAGTACATCTGTCATTTACATATTATATAAAATTAATTTTGAATATTCTTCTGTTTCCTCTACATGAAGATAGGAAATAAATATAAAGAACATGTTTATAGGGGCACCTGAGTGTCTCAGTCAGTTGAGCGACTGACTTCGACTCAGGTCATGATCTCATGGTTCGTGGGTTCAAGCCCCACATTGGGCTCTGTGCTGGCAGCTAGCTCAGAGCCTGGGGCCTGTCTCCAAATTCTGTGTCTCCTTCTCTCTCTGACCCTTCCCTGCTCATGCTGTCTCTATCTCTTTATCAAAAATAAACAGAACATTAAAGAAAAAGAGGGGCACCTGGGTGGCTCAGTCATTAAGCCTCCGACTTCAGCTCAGGTCATGATATCATGGCTTGTGGGTTCGAGCCCTGCGTCGGGCTCTGTGCTGACAGCTAGCTCAGAGCCTGGAGCCTGTTTCAGATTCTGTGCCTCCCTCTCTCTGACCCTCCCCTGCTCACGCTGTCTCTGTCATAAATAAATAAAACATTAAAAAATTTAAAAAAAAAGAACATGTTTATATTCAAAGAGATAAATGTGTATGGAATATGAATTTATTTTGCAAATAATAATTGAGTTTAATCTCTTTTAATTGAATCAAGATAGAAAAATCTCTGAATCATTTTCAGATTGCTAAAGCTTGTCCTGAATTCTGACAATAACTAGCTGTTTTATCCACACAAATATCTGCACATCTTACAACCTTGGTTTTTTTTTTTCATTATTTACCATTTTATTTTTCACACCAAGTATTTTTCTAAACTTCTAATAAATAGTGACAGAAGTGAGGACATGGAATTTAATGCTATAAGATCTCTTCCACTAGAACTGAAATCCAGGCGAGGAAAACAAAGAATAAGGAAACGTACCAAAGGACACTGGTTATTATTCAATGACATTCCAATCTACCAAAAAGTGAACTCAATCTTTGATACCGTTACACTAAAACAGATTCTTAAGGTACAGTTTGGTTCCATTCTCTGAGGAAGTGAGCAGATCTGAATGGCTCTTATATAGCAACCCTGTGATTGTTGCATAATACCCTAGTGCCTGATATCAATACTCCCAGCTCCAAATCTATCCCTGAGTGCTCTGTTCTCAGATAATGGAGCTAGATCTTATCAACTTGTCTCCCCTGTCAGCTCCCAGGAAGTTGACTTCTGTCAGTAAAAGGCAATGGAGAGACAGTGCAGCAGAAAGGGCTCTTCTTCCTGGTTTCATGGTGTTTTCACTCCTTTGGCCGCTACGGCTTGGTTGCCAGGTGCATGCTTGCAGGAAGTCCTGTGTATTCAGCCTCCACAAGTGTCTGTGGCCAGTGCCAGTTAAAGTTTCCTCTCCTCCAGCCTCCACCTGCTAACACTCTGGCAGGGGGTTCTTTCTGCCTGCCAGTCATGGTCTGAGATCCACCCTCACCAAGTTCAGTCTGTGGACAATGGAGCTGCTCTGTCCCAGACCAATCCAGTAAGCATGTGTGCCATGAGGCTGTGTGTCCCCCACACCGTCTTCAAAGACATCTAAATCCCATGTTCAGAGAGTAGACCTGGCTTCCCAGTGACCCCTTCTTTGGGTTCTCTCCTTTAACCCTAAGGTATTAGTATCATTTTGTTTCATCCCCTTATGCCAGGCTTTCCCAAAGAGTTAATAATTCTTTATATCAAACTTCTCCTGGTTTCAACACTGACTGATAACCTTTTCACCCTGGGTTGTTCAACCTTCATATCCAGCCCTTTTAGGGCTAAAACAAAACAATTAATTTGGAAATATGAGTGGACGTGTTCACCTTACTAAGGGCTTTATAATAACAGTGCTTGATGTTATCATGTATAATTCCTATACAACTGATTTTAATCAATAGCAACAGTTTAAGAAATGGCTGTTATGTTCCAGAGTATGTATTTTGTATCAATATAAAGAAAGATTTAGAAATAGTTCTACAACACTAAGGGTCAAACCTCAGGTACCCTTTGGACTTTGGGTGATTATGATCTATCAATGCAGATTAATCCTTGGTAACAAATAGAGCATTCTAGGGAGTAGCCATGCACATGTGCATACCAGAGGGTTATGAGAAATATCTATACCATTCTCTTAATTTTGTTGTGAATCCAAAATTGTTATAAAAAATAAAATCTAAACAAAAGAACTCTAAGAAAATAATCATATGGCTTGAAGAAATGAGAAATATGTTCTTTATAGATGGTGAAGCTGCATTCTACCAAATTTAGGTATGTTGAAGTGCACAGTGCTTACAAACATATGTTTTTGTTTCTAAGCAGGATTCAAGAAGAAATTTTTTGGCATGAGTATACAAAAATGGACACTTGTTGTCCCACTCTGAAGATACTGACAACCTGAAATACAGAAAATAATATCTAATTAATCTTGGTAACATGTAATTTAAAATCTTAATGAACAAGCAATTCATTTGGACTCATAGTTACATATCTAAATCTGAAGATTTTCCATATTAATTTTCTATGGAAACACTTCATCAGTTATGTTTATAAAGTTGTTCCATTAAAGCTGTTTTTTTTTTTCTATGACAAATTCTTTGAGGCATAAAATAAAGGAGTTGTCAAGAAACTTACGGTTTGGAAAATAAAGTTAAGCTTATGGGAGACACCCATGAATTATTATTGCTTCTCTGGGAGACTCTACACCATGAAGAATGAATGAGGAATTTCAACATATACTACGAGAAAACAAATTTTATTAGAAGTCACATAAAAGCTCTTATACTCATTTGAATTTTATGGTAACAAATAAAAGTAATTCTTTGTTACTTTGTAGACTCTTTCAAATTGTAATATAATGCTACACACTGAACACATTATATCTTAGTAGGATTAAGTGAAGAAGAAATACTGACATGGATAAGAATTTTGGGTTCTGATAATTGACCTGAGGTAAATAACTTGTGAAATGTTTATTACTTTAAAAACTCTTAGAGATTCAAGCAAGAAATACATTTGTAATCTCCTTGTCTAGGTCTGTTTCCATGCCTCTCCACCTACCCACCCTAGCGCAGTGATCCAAAAGAATTGTAGTATTTACATCTCTCCCTTTCTCTCTCCCAATTTTGTGTTCTAAATCTCTCTCTCTCTCTCTCACACACACACACACGCACACACACACACACTAAATCTACTTTAAAAAAAAATGGACTAAACAAAGGGCACCTGGGTGTCTCAGTCAGTTAATCCTCCGACCTTAGCTCAGGTCATGATCTCACAGTTCATGAGTTCTAGCCCTATGTAAGGCTCTGTGTTGACAGCTTGGGTCCTGGAGCCTGCTTCAGATTCTGTGTCTCCTCTCTCTGCCTCTCCTCTGCTCATGCTCTGTCTCTCTGTCTCAAAAATAAATGAACATTAAAAGTTTATAATAAAATTTTTAAATAAAATATTCTAATAATTTTTAAATGGACTAAACACATAAACATAAGATGTAAAACTATCAAGTTCCTTGGAGAAAATATGGGGGGGAAGTAAATGAAATTTTATTTGGCAATGACTTCTTGGATATGATACCAAAAGCACAGACTACAAAGGAAAAGACCATTGTAGACAAATGGGCTACATCAAATTAAAACATTTCTGTGCATCAAAGGACATGATCCACAGAACAAAAGACAGGGTGGAAAAATGCTTGCAAATAATTTATCAAAACAAAGATTTATATCCAAA
The DNA here is from genome assembly GCF_003009895.1 of Hyaena hyaena. NCBI lineage: Eukaryota > Metazoa > Chordata > Mammalia > Carnivora > Hyaenidae > Hyaena > Hyaena hyaena. The sequence goes on from NW_024081735.1 coordinate 478,180, forward strand.
ATATGTAAGGAATATTATGTCACTAATAAAAACAAAAACCAAATAATCCAAATAAGAAATGGGCAAAGGAATTGAATAGACATTGGAAAACATACAAATGGTCAAAAGCGTATGAAAAGATGCTCAATACCACTAATTATCAGAGAAATTCATCAAATCCACAATAAGTTATCACTTCATACTTATTAGCATGGATACTATTTAGAAAAAAAGAAGTATCAGTGAAGAGATGGAGAAAGAGAACCCTGGCACATTGTCGTTGGGAAAGTAAATTGGTCAGCCATTATGAAAAACAAAATGGAGCTCCCTCAAAAACTTAAAAATAGAATTGCCATATGAATCAGCAATCCACGTGTAGGAAAATTTCTAAAAGAATTGAAATCAAGATCTCAAAGAGTTATCTGCACACCCATCTCACGGCAGCATTATTCACAAGAGCCAACTGATAGAAGCAGCCCAAATGTCCACTGATGGATGAGTGGAGACAGAAAGCACAGTATACACATAACTGTGTAATATTATTCAGGCTTCAAATGGAAGGAAATCCTATCACCTGCTACCATATGGATGAAACTCCAGGACATTGTTCTAAGTGAAATAAGCCAGTCGCACACACAGAACAATATGATTCCACTTATATGAAGTATCGAAAGCAGTCAAACAGGTAGAAACAGCAAGTAGAATGGTGAGTGCTAAGGCTTCAGGGGAAAGTGGAGAAGGCCATTCCGTTCACTGAGTATGGAGTTCCAGTTTTGCAAGGTGAAAGTTCTAGAGATTTGTTGGGCAACCCTGTGAATACAGTGAGCGCTCGTGGACTGTATGCCTAGAGTTGGCTAAGATGCATGAAATCGTTGCAGTGTAGCAGGTGAGATGTGAGATGTGTGATTCCATCTCTATGATAGCCTGGAAAAAATAAAACTATGGAAACATAAAAAGATAGTGGTTTCCAGAGTTTAGCAAGAAGGGAAAGATTAATAGGTAGAGGACAGAGGATTTTTAGGGCAGTGAAACTATATTATATAAATATATAATGGATGATATATGTCTTTATACATTTCTCCAAACTCATAAGATGCACATAATCAAGAATACACCTAGTTTACACTATGGTCTTTCAGAGATAAAGATGTCTCGTGTACTTGCTTCAGTTGTGGCAAATGCACCCCTGTGGTAAGAGATATTAATAATAGGAGAGTCTACACATGTGTAGACAGCAGGGGGATATGGTAAACCTGTGTGCCTTGTTTCAGTTTTGATATGAACCTAAAATTGCTCTCAGAAATAAAGTTTCTTTTTTAAATAAATGGGTAATATGATAAGTTTTCTATTAATTTTTCCCACAGTTAAAAAATTAAAAAAGCAAGCAAACAAAAAGAGGGGGTCTTGAACGCAACATGAGACAAACTTACTCATTACACTTAATTACAACTAATAATATGATTAACAGAGAAGTTCTCACCAGAAACTATGAAGCATAAAAACAGGGAAGGTCAAAACCAAAGAGCTGAAAGTACTGAAAGAAGAAAACAAAGAACAAAACACAAACCAAAACCCCTCACAAGAGAAAACAAAACCCACAACAAAGTAAAACAACAAAAAAACCTTGTCACACACAAGTTCCAAATTCATCAAAACAGTCTTTCAAAAAAGAAGGTGCGTGAGGAGCTAACAGAATTTCTTCTTAGCAGATCTGTTCTCCAAAAATGTTTTTCAAGCTAAAAGAAACAAGGGATGGTGTCCACAGGAAGGAATAAAGATCAATAGAAATGGTAAATATGTGGGTAAATTTAAGAGTCTCTGTGTGTGCTTGCTTCTCTTAATTTTTTAAAAGGTAACATTTTTAAAGCTATCATTATAACACTGCACGATTGGGTCTATACCATGTATGGATACAACCTTGTGCTGGTAATTGAGCACATTGGAGAGGAAAGAAAACCTTATTCGGTTTGCATTTGTTGATTTTTGTGGTGCAAAGCCACTGTGAATGGTTCATTTCAAGTCACCAATGTGAAATCACGAGCATAGTGTTGAAAAAGATACACATACTTAGTGTTCAGAAACCAGTACTAGCTGGCTTCAGCACGTCCTAGAAATACATGCAGGTTTCCCTTCCTATCTGGAAGTAGAGCACTTTAATGATATCATTTGTAAGCTGAAATGGCATAAATTGAATAAGCTGTTATCATTACAGTATATGCAAAATTTTCAAGCATTCCCAGACTGCCACCTAGGGCACCGGCCCCAGGCTACTACACGCTGCCTCTGGCCACAAGCATCACTGAACCTTGTAATCCCAGAATCTGTCACTGGTGCACTTTCTTCCCCAGCCAGAGTCACGGTGATTATCCCCTGAGATGCAAGTACAGTATCCATGCGCTATCAGCACGTCTCCACCCTAGACAGTCCCATAGTGACAACAAGTGAAATTGTCCCTGGGACCCCACACTGTGGAAGTTCTATGTGCACCTGACCCTAGCACTATAGCTCCAATACCGCCTTGAGGGGTTTGAGTGCCAGCATGCCACGAAGGGTGACCTCACTTAAACCTTCTCCCATGCACAAGCCAAGAGGGAGTAAATTTTTTTTTTTTTTTTGCTTTTTGCTTTTTTTTTAAAATTGTAGTATAGTTAACATACTATAGTGTTTTATTAGTTTCAGGTATATAATAAAGTGATTCAACATTTCTATACGTTACTCATTGCTCATCATGGTAAGTATAGTCTTAGTCTCTTTCACTTATTTCACCCATCCCCCAACCACTTCCTTTCTAGTAACCATCAGTTTGTTCTCCATAATTAAGAGGCTGTTTGTGGTTTGTGTCTCTTTTCATGATTCATTTGTTTTGTTTCTTAAATTCCACATATATGTGATCATATGGTCTTTGTCTTTCTCTGCCTGTCTGATTTTACTTAGCATTATATCCATCCAAGTTATTTCAAATAACAGTATTCATTACTTTTTATGCCTGAGAAATATTCCATTGCAATAAACATATTGCTATGGTGTCTATATCTTTTCAAATTAGTGTTTTTACATTCTTTGGAAAAATATTCAGTAGCAGAATTATAGGTAATAACTTTTAATTTTTAAAGGAAAAAACAACATTGTTTCCACAGTAGGCTGCATCAGTTTGCATTCACAATCGTACACAAGAATTTGTTTTTCTCCGGGGCGCCTGGGTGGCTTAGTCGGTTAAGCGTCCGACTTTCGCTTAGGTCATGATCTCGCGGTTCGTGGGTTCGAGACCCGCGTCGGGCTCTGTGCTGACTGCCAGCTCAGAGCCTGGAGCCTGTTTCGGAGTCTGTGTCTCCCTCTCTCTCTGACCTTCCCCTGCTCACGCTGTCTCTCTCTCTCTCCTAGAACTGAATAAAACATTAAAAAAAAAAATTTGTTTTTCTCCACATCTTTGCCAACACTTGCTGTTTCTTGTGTTTTTTTATTTTAGCCATTTTGACAGATGTGAGGTGATATCTCATTGTAGTTGTGATTTGCATCTCCCTGATGATCAGTGATGTCGAACATCTTTTCATGTCTCTGTTGGCCATCTGTATTTCTTCTTTGAAGAAATATCTGTTCATGTCTTCTGCCCATATTTTAATTGGGTATTTGGGTTTTGGCTTTTTGGTTTTTTGTTTTCTTTTCTTTTCTTTTTTTTTGGCTTTGAGTTGTATATGTTCTTTATATATTTTGGATACTAACCAGCCCTACATTAGAATGTCATTTGCAAATATCTTCTTCCATTATAGTATGCTGTGTTTTAACTTGGTTCTTTCCTTTGTTATGCAAAAGCTTTTTATTCTGATGTAATCCAAACAGCTTACTTTGGTTCTGGAGACATTTACAAAAATGATGCTGTGGGCAATATCATTGAAATTAATGTCTCTGCTCTCTTCTAGGATTTTTATGGTTTCAGGTCTCACAGGTAGGTCCTCAATCTATTTGGAGTTTATTTTTCTGCATGGTGCAAGAAAGTGGGCCAGTTGCATTGTTTTCCATGGAGCTGTCAAGTGTTCCCAGCACTATTTGTTTAGGAGACTTTTTCCCACTTCATATTCTTGACCCCTTTGTCAAAGATTAATTGGCCATATACTTCTGGATTTATTTCTGGGCTCTCTATTCTGTTCCATTGGTCTCTGCCTATTTTTGTGCCAGTACATTACTGTTTTGATTATGACAGCTTTGTAGTGTATCTTGAAATTTGGAATTGTGATACCTCCAGTGATGCTCTTCTTTTTCAAGATTGCTTTGGCTATTGGGCATCTTTTGTGGTTCTGTGCAAATTTTAGGATAATTTGTTCTAGTTCTGTGAAAAATACTGTTGGTATTTTGATAAGGATTACATTAAACCTGTAGATTGCTTTGGATAGCATGCACATTTTAACAATATTTATTCTTCCAATCCAGGAGCATAGAATGACCTGCCATTTGTTTGTGTCGTCTTTCCTTTCTTTCACCAATGATTTCTAATTTGAGAGTACACATCTTTTACTTTCTTGGTTTAATTTATTCCTAGCTTTTTTTTTTGGTGCATTTTAAAATGAGATTGTTTTCTTAACTTACTTTCAGCTACTTCATTATGGAGTACAGAAATGCAATAGATTTTATACTGATTTTTGTATCCTACCATTTTACTGAATCCATGCATCAGGTCTAGCAATTTTCTGGCAGAATCTTATGGGCTTTCTATATAGAGTCTCATGTCATCTGCAAATACTTAAAGTGTTACTTTTTCCTTACAGTTGGAAGCCTTTTTTCCTTTGTCTTGTCTGATTGCTGTGGCTGGATTTCCAGTATTATGTTGAATCAGATTGTTGAGAGTGGACATCGTTTTCTTATTCCTGACCTTAGAGGAAAAGCTTTCAGTTTTTCACCACTGAGAATGATGCCAGCTGTGGATTTTCATATATGTCCTTTATTATATTGAGGTATGTTTCCTCTAAACCTACTTTGTTGAGGATTGTTAACAAAAATGGATGTTGTGCTTTGTCAAACAATTTTTATCCAGCTATTAAAATGACGATATGGGTTTTATTTTTTTCTCTTGTTGATGTAATGTATCACATTGACTGACTTACAAATATTGATCTTTTGCAGCCCGAGAATAAATTCCACTTGGTTAGTGTGAATAGTTTTTTACTATATTGTTGGATCTGGTTTGCTAATATTTTATTGCCTATAATTCTGTTTTTTTCTTCTGTCTTTATCTGTGTTTGGTATCAAGGTAATGCTAGCCTTATAGGATGAATATGGAAACTCTCCTTCCACTTCTATTTTTTTAAATAGTTACAGAAGAATAAGCACTAAGTCTTCTTTCAGTGTTTGGCAAATTCACCTGTGAAACCATCTGGTCCTGGAAGTCTTTTGTTACTGTTCAATCTCATTGTTGGTAACCAGTCTGTTCAAATTATCTATTTCTTCCTGTTCAGTTTTGGAAGGGTATATGTTTCTAGGAATTTACCCATTTCTTTTATGTCCAGTTTGTTGGCATACAATTTTTCGTAATGTTCTTTTACAACCCTTTGTATTTCTGTGGTGTCAGTTGTTATTTTTCCTCTTTCAGATGTAATTTTATTTATTTGATTTCTCTCTCTCTCTCCCTCTCTCTCAGTGAATTTCGTTAGAAGATTATAAATTTTCTTGATCTTTTCAAAGTACCAGCTTTGGGTTTCATTGATCTGTTCTATTGTTTGTTTGTTTGTTTGTTTGTTTGCTTTCTATATCACTTATTTCTGCTCTAAGCTTTATTATTTACATTCTTCTGATGGTTTTCCCTTGGTTTGTTTCTTTTTCTAGCTCCTGTAGGTGTAATGTTTGAGTGTTTATTTGAGATTTTTCTCCGTCTTGCTGTAGGCCTGTATTGGGATAAACGTTCCTGTGAAGCAGCTTTTGCTGCATCCCAAAGAATTTACACTGTTGTGTCTTCAGTTTCATTTGCCTCCATTTATTTTTTTTATATCCTCTGATTTCTTCGTTGTCCCACTTACTGTTTAGTAGCATGAAATTTAACTCTCATGTATTTGTGTTCCTTCCAGATTTTTCCTCGTGGTTGGTTTCTAATTTCATAGTATGGTGGTCAGAAAAGATGCTGGTATGATGACTTCAATGTTTTTCAATTTGCTGAGACCTACCCTGTGGCCTACTCTGGAGAATGGTCCTTGTGCACTTGAAAAGAAAATGTATTCTTCTCTTTCAGGGTGGGATGTTCTGAATATATCTGTTAAATCCATCTGTTCCAGTGTGTCATTCAAGGCCACGGTTTCCTTGTTGATAATTCTGTGTGGATGATCTCTCCATTGATATGAGTGGGGAGTTAAACTCCCCTACTATTATTATATTACGATCAGTTACTTCCTTGTAGTTTGCTACTAATTGCTTTATGTATTTGGGTGGTCCCTGTTTTTTGCATAAATATCTATAATTGTTTTATCTTCTTGTTGGATTGTTCCTTTTACGAATATATAGTGTCGTTCTTTGTCTCTTGTGATGATCTGTTTTATAGTTTATTTTGTCTAATGTAAGTATTGCTACCCTGGCTTTCTTTTAGCTTCCATTTGCATGATAAATGCTATTCCATCCTTTCACTTTCAGTTTTCATGTGTTTTTAGTTCTGAAGTGAGTGTCTTGAAGGCACATATAGATAGATGGGTCTTGCTTTTTCATCCATTCTGTCACCTTGTTTCTTTTGATGGAGCATTTAATTCATTTACATTCAATGTACTTATTGACAGGTATGTACTTACTGCCATTTTGTTACCTGTTTTATGATTGTTTTTATCATTCTACTCTGCTCCTTTCTTCTCTTGCTTTTTTCTTTCATGACTTCCTAACTTTTTTTGGTGACATATTTGGATTCCTTTATCTTTATTCTTACATGCCTATTACTGGTTTTTGATTTCTGATTACCATTAGGTTTATGTTAATGTCTTCTGCATATAACAGTCTATATTATGTTGCTGGTCTTTTTTGAACCCATGCTTACTGCTCTCCCACCACACATTTTATGTGTATGGTGTCATACTTTATATCCTTTTATTTTGTGTATCCCTTGCCAGATTTTTATAGATATACTTAATTTTAGTGTTTTTGTGCTTCCTATTTTTCTTACCCCTCCTTGTGGTCTTACCTTTCCTCTCAAAAAATCCCTTTTAACATTTCTTGAAGGGCTGGGTTAGTGGTCATAAGTTCTTTTAACTTTTGTTTTTCTGGGAAACTCTATCTCTCCTTCTGTTCTGAGTGATAGCCTTGCTGGATAGAGTATTCTTCACTGCAGATTTTTTTTCTCCATTCAGCACTTTAAACTTATCATGCAGCTCCCTTCTGGCCAGCAAGATTTCTGATGAAAAAGCAGCCAAGAGCCTTATCGTGTCTCTGTTGTATGTAACCCTTTTCTTTTCTCTTCTCATGCTGCTTTCAAAACTCTCCTTATCACTACTTTTTGTCATTTTAATTGCTCTGTGTCATGGTGTAGATCTTCTTAGGGTAATTTGCTTGGGGGCTGTCTGTGCCTCCTGGCTCTGGATGTCTGTTTCCTTCCCCAAATTTAGGAAGGTTTTTACCTATTATTTCTTCAAATAAATTTTCTACCACCTTTTCTCTCTCTTCTCCTTCTGGGATCCCTATGAAGCAAATATTATTATATTTGATCGTGTCTCTAAATTTCCTTATTCTATTTTCATTTATTATTATTATCATTTTTCTTTCTCAGGATCAGTTGGATTGCTTTCCATTACACTGTACTCCAGATTGCTGATGTGTTCTTCTACTCCTTTAGTCAGCTATTTACTCCTTCTGGTTTACTTTTAATTTTAGTTATTGTGTGTTTTTTCTTTCTTTGTTGAAGATCTCACTGAGGTCGTCCACTCTTTTCTCAAACTCAATAAGTATCTTTATGGCCATTGTTTTCAATTCTCTATCAAATATATTACTTATCAATGTTTCATTTACATATTTCAGTGTGATTTCATCCTATTATTTCATTGAAATGTTTCTCTCTCTCCACATTTTGTCTAACTCTGTGTTCATCCTGTGTGTTAGGAAAGGCAGCTATGTCCCCTGTTCTTTTTTTTTTTAATTTTTATGTCTTTATTTTATTTTGAGAGACAAATACAGAGAGCGAGTGGGAGAGGGGCAGAGAGAGAAGGTGACAGAGAAACTGAAGCAGGCTCCAGGCTCTGATCTGTCAGCACAGAGCCCAACGCAGGGCTTCAACCCATGGACTGTGAGATCATGACCTGAGTCAAAGTCGGACACTTAACCAACTGAGCCACCCAGGTGCCCCCATTCCCCGTTCTTGAAAGTAGCAGGTTTATGTATATGTGCTACCGAACCGAGCGTGAAAGTAACAGCTTTATGAAGAAGAGTCTCTGTAGTGCCCTACTATGCAATGTCACTTGTTCAGAAGAACCTGGCATTACAGGGGTGTCTCTTGTGTGTTGTGTGAGCACTGCTATTGTGGCTGAGCTACTATTGCTTTCACTCCAGTCATCTGCAATGATTCTATGAGACTGTTGGGAGCAGGGTTTGGTTCCAGTGTTGTTAGTGGGACACTCTGGGGCTTCCTTGAGGTTGATTGAGTCAGACCAGGCATTTGCCAAAGATTCAGTAGCACAGAATGGCAGGGAATTCTCCCTATATTGTTCCATGAGAAGTTTTGTGGGCAGTGCATGCAGTCAGACCAGATGTCGGACCGTAGCCCTCTAATGGGACCACATTTGGCCCTGTATGTGTGGTACCTTTCCCTGTCTCTCAAGACAAGAATCCTTTTGAGGTGTGCTGACCCCTGTTGTGGCTGTTTGGGGCAACACTTTGGACGGCCTCTGGCCAAGGGTATATTGAAGGAAGGCAAGTCCACAGGACAATGTGAGACAAGGAACATGGTATTAACAAGGTTTACTCAAGTCTGCTGTGGGAAGAGACCTGTGGAGGGGCCTGGCAGACTAGATGAGTTTGCAGGGTGGCACAGAGGTGACATACAGTGTTATCAAGTTGGGGGGAGATCATTGGTAAATGATTGATTCTTACAGGTGTCTTTGCCACTATGCTAGGGAGCAGGAGAGGAAAATGGCACCAGACAGCTCCTTTGTTACTGGAAAAGAATCCTAAAGATCTCTGCCCTCAAGCACATGCTCTGAGATTAGTAAATATATCTCCTTCTTGTATATCCCAGGTGTCTTTATTATTTTTTAATAGTTTATTGTCAAGGTGGTTTCCATATAACACCCAATGTGTTTTTCAATCCATGTTTTTGTTTTGCTGTCTCTTTAAGGTGGAGAATGAGTGTACTATTGCCTCCTAGGCTCTCCCAGAGCTACAATTACTCAATTTTAAATATCCAGGTGTTCACATTAATAAAATAAAGATCAAGAACAATAGAGTCCTCTCAATAGAAGCAAAAAAAGCATTAGACAAAACAGAGCACTCTTCCTTGATCAAAACCCTCAAGAAAGCAAGGAGAAAATGAACATACCTCAAGAGCATAAAGGCCATATATGAAAGATCCACAGCTAATATCAACCTCAATGGGGAAAAACTAACTGAGAGCTTCCAACCTCAAGTCGGGAACACAACAGGAATGTCCACAATTACCACCAGTGTTCAATATAGTGTTGGAAGTTCTAGCCTCAGTATTCAGACAACAAAAAGAAATAAAAGCCAGCCAAATCAACAAGGAAGAAGTCAAATCTTCACTCTTCACAGATAACAAGGTACTCTATGTGGAAAACCCAAAGACTCCATCAAAAACTTGCTAGAACAGATTCAGGAATTTAGCAGTGTCACAGGATATAAAATCAATGGACAGAAATTGGTTGCACTTCTATATACTAATAATGAAGTAGCAGAAATAGAAATCAAGGAATCAATCTCATTTACAATTGCACCAAGAACCATAAAATACCTAGGAATAAACCTAACCAAAGAGGTGAAAGATCTGTATGCTGAAAACTACAGAAAGTTTATGAAACAAATTGAAGAACACACAAAGAAAGGAAAAGTATTCCATGCTCATGGGTTAGAAGAGCAAATATTATTAAAATGTCAATGATACCAAAAGATATCTACGCATTTAATGAAATTCCTATCAAAATAACACCAGCATTCTTCACAGAACTAGAACCAACAGTTCTAAAACTTGTATTGAACATAAAAGACCATAAGTTGCCAAAGTGATCTTGTAAAAGAAAACTGAAACAGGGGGCATCATAATTCCACACTTCAAGCTGTATTACAAAGCTGTAATCATCAAAAAGGCATCGTATTGACAGAAAAACAGACACATATATCAATGGAACAGAATAGAGAATCCAGAAATGGACCCACAAATGTATAGCCAATTAATCTTGGACAAAACAAGAAAGAATATCCAATGGAAAAAAGTCAGTTTCTTCAGCAAATAGTGTTGGGAAAACTGGACAGCAACATGCAGAAGAATGAACCTGGACCACTTTCTGACACCATCCATAAGAATAAAAACAAAATGGATGAAAGAACTAAATGTAAGATAAGAAACCATCAAAATCCTAGAGGAGAAAACAGACAGCCAACTCTTTGACCTAACCCACAGCAACTTCCTACTATATATGTCTCCAGAGGCAAGGGAAACAAAAGCAAAAATGAACTATTGGGACCTCATCAAAACAAAAGCTTCTGCACAGCAAAGGAAACCACCAATAAAACTAAAAGGCAACTGATCAAATAGGAGAAGATATTTGCAAATGACATATCAGATGAGGAACTAGTATCCAAAATCTATAAAGAACTTATCAAATTCAACACCCCCAAAAAACAAGTAATCTAGTGAAGAAATGGACAAAAGACATGAACAGATCCTTTTCCAAAGAAGACATCCAGATGGCCAATAGACACCTGAAAAGATGCTCAACATCATTCATCATCAGGGAAATACAAATCAAAACCACAATAAGATACCACCTCACACTTGTCAGAATGGCTGAATTAACAACTTGGGAAACAACAGATGTTGTCGAGTATGCAAAGAAAGTGGAACCCTTTGGCACTGATGGTGGGAATGCAAACTGGTCAGACACTCTGGAAAACAGTATGGAGTTTCCTCAAAAAAGCAAAAAATAGAGATACCCTATGACCCAGAAATCTCACTAGTAGGTATTTATCCAAAGGATACAAAAATGCCGATTCAAAGGGGCACATGCACCCCAATGTTTATAGCAACACTGTCAACAATAGCCAAAATATGGAAAAAGCCCAAATATCCATCAACTGACAATGGATAAAGAAGATGTGGTATATATATATATGTATATATATATATTACTCGGTGATCAAAAAGAACAAAATCTTGCCATTTGCAACAATGTGGAAAGAGCTAGAGTATATTATGCTGAGCAAAATAAGTCAGTCAGATAAAGATTAAGATCATATCACTTCACTCATCTGTGTAACTTAAGAAACACAACAAATGAATGTAGGAGAAAAGAAGGAAAAATAAAATAAAAACATAAAGGGAGGCAAATCTTAAGAGACTCTTAAATACAGAGAACACACTGACGGTTGTTGGAGGGGTGTTGGTTGAGGTGATGGACATTAAGGATAACACTTGGGATGAGCACTGAGTGGTATATGGAAGTGATTAATTACTAAATTCTACTTCTGAAACCATTATTACACTAAAATTTAAATAAAATTTTGGATTTAAATAAAATTTTAAAAAATAAATTTTCAGGTATTAAGCAAGGTTGATTATAAAAACTTACAAAATAAGACCTCTCTGGTTTTCGAAGTCAAACATTATAGAGATTCATCTTCTCTGATTGTGTTCCCCATGCCTGGGGTGATTTGTAGGAGGGTCTTTTTTTCTCCCCTCTCCACACCCATGGCATCCTTTCCTCTCATGCACAGTCCTGAGGGTCTACTTAACTCGTGACTGCGTCTTTGGACTTCTTACCCTCTGGATGTGGCCTCTTCTCTACATTCAGCTATGTAGAGTCTGTTCTGTAAGTCTTTGGGTCATTTTCTATGTTTTTTACACTGATGTGTGTGTTATCTAGCCTTGTCCATGAGATGAGGTGAGCTTAGGATCTTTCTACTCTGTCTCTTCCCTAGAATTTGGGATACTACTTTCAAAGTGATTAAAGGCAAAAAGTAACTGTCAACCAAGAATATCTTATTCAGTAAAGCTACCATTCCAAAATAAAGGAGAGATCAAGAATCTCCTACCATCCCAGGGGATGGTGGATTGGATCAGTTTCTACTCTGGCCATAGGTCAGTCACAGGACTGCAGCAACATGACTCCACTGGTAATCTGTTATTGCCATATGTCATAAACACTAGACCTCTACCCCACAGAAATGCTAAAGGGAATTCGTCAATATGAAACAGCAACCAAACAACAGTAACATAAGAATATATGAAAGTATGCAATCACTGGTACAGGCTAGATGAAAATGATCCTTGACAATGGTCCGGGCAATAATGTCTAGAATATGACACCAAAAGCACAGGCACAAAAAAAATAAAATGAAAAGTGAGACTACATTGAAATAAAGAGCTTTAGCACAAATAAAAGCTTTAGCAGAGCTTTTAGCTTTGCAAAAGGAGCAATCAATAAGTTGAAAAGACCATGTACTGAATGGAAAAATATAATTGCAAACCCATACATCTGATAGGGACTAATTTCCAAAATATATAAAGAGCTCTTTCAACAGTATAACTGAAATGAAACTAATACAATTTTAAAAATGGGAAATGGATCTGAGTAGACATTTTTCTGAAGACATAGAAATGGCCATTAGGTTCATGAAAAGGTGCTCAACAAATGATTCATCAGGGAAATATAAATTAGTAAGCATAAAGCAATGGGATAATCACCTCACATCTGTTCGGATGGCTTTTATCAAAAAGAGAAAAGATAACTAATATTGGTAGAATGTGAAGAACAGGAATCCTTTTGGTGGGATATAAATTGGTGCAGCCACAATGGAAGATAGAATGGTGTTTTTTCAAAAAATTAAAAATAGAACTATCATATGATCCAGTAATCTCACTCTTGGTCTATATTGCAAGGAACTGAAATAACTATCTCAAAGGGATATCTGCACAGCCATGCTCATACAACATTACTTACAATAGTCAAATTATGAAAACAACCTAAGTGTCTGCCAACAGATAAATGGTTATGAGATATGATATGTAATATGACATAATATAGGTATGTATATATACAGATAGATATAGAGGATATATAGATAGATATGGAAGTTAATTAAAGTTATAGAAGGAAGGAAGAAATGATAAACCTATATTTAGTTGAAAGTTGATACTAAATATGAATAGTAGAAGAACTTATGTTAGCCTCAAATGGAACAATACCCAAAATTCCAAGGGCATCATCAGTAGAATGTATACTTTGTAGTAGAATCAGACAATAGAACAGCAAGGAAGTATCAAGAAATTACAAATTCATGCAACTATAAGGATGAGTCTTACGAGTTTAGCTTTATCTGAAAAAAACAAATATAAGGTATACATACTATATGATTCCATTTATATCATGTGCTCTTAGTGAAGAAAAGAACATGAAAGGGGTATTTTGCAGTGCTGGCAAAATTAATTTTCTCATTCCATGTGATAGTAACACTTGAAAATTCCACCCTCTTTTGGCATGAATAGCATGTGTTTTCATCTGTATGTATATAATACTTTCGTATGATTATCACAAGAGAATATTATTAAAATATGCAAATACACTGAAAAATAAACATAAACTAGAAAAAAATCTTTCCAAATACAAATTGTGAAAATCAAAACAAAAAGAAATAAAAATTTCAAAAATGTCACGTAACATCTAACAAGATTATATCTGCAATTCAAAACACTTTTCACATTGTTACTGAGCATTTAGATGTTTATGTATAAAGAAAAATATACTGTCAATTAAAAAAAAAGTTCTGGCATGGTAGGAAAAAAGAGCCTAATAAAATATGCGTTATATGTATTTTTGATGGGAATTTTTTTTAAAAAGGAAATTTCATGTCAGTGGCAATCATAAATAGAATCCAACAATATATGAAAATAATAAACTATGACATAAGTAGATTTATTGAAACAATACCATGTTAAATGTATATTTGAAATTCAATAAAACTAATCCATTACATTAGCAAAATAAAGAAGATCAAATGATGTGATTTCTGGGCAGGGGGTAGATAAAGACAGGGTGGTAACATATTTAGAGAACCATAGGCTTGCCTGTGATCACTTGGATACATCTAGATCACCATCAAATCATTCTGAATTCCCAAGAAATTGACCTGAGAACTCATAGAATAAACTGCACAATTACAAGGAGAGAAGAAGCCACATCAAGCAAGGGAGGAAATGTGAAGAAGTGGTTTGGAAGAGAAACGGATCTCAGGCCCTGCATAGAGGAGGTGCTCCGGTCTCAGAAAGGCAAGAGAGAGAAGAAGCTCACAGGAATGACACAAGGAGAACATTTCTCCAAAGCCATTGGCTGGGAAAATGAGAGGGGTTGATTTTCATGAGCTTTTGCCACGAGTGGCACACAAAGACTATTGTCTTAGAAGTCTATGTTCTTGTCTGGGATAGAGACCTAAGGGCATTACCCTACTCCTGGAGAGAAGGCAGGCAAGCAACCCCAGGACACATGTCCCAATTTGCAGATCTCCTAAGGTGCATGAGGAGAGACTTTCCTCGCTTATTAGAGGGCATCTGTGAGAGGTATCATTGCCTCCCTTGGGACAAAAGAGCTAGTGGGTACCTTTTCCCTCTCCCTGCCCCTCAGCATAGGCACAAAGACACCTGCTGAGGGCAGCTAACCCAGACACTGGGTGTTTAGCCTACTTTGTTCCAAATCCCATACCTCTGTGCTCTGGCAAAACTGCCCTTCTGGATCAAACCTGCATCAGTCCTAGCACAGCAAGACTATCCCCCAGAAGACCAGTACTGGTCCTTGCCATATCGGGTCAGTAAAGTTTAAAAGTTTTAAAACTCATAAGGTTTGGCTGGGATAGAGCCCAAAGTGCAGTACACTGCTCCACGCAGGCAAGCCACCTGGAGACAATGAAAACAGTGATCTGAAAAACATCTGGGATGCATGAGGGGAAATTATTCACTCTTCTGGGAGCCCTTCCTTGAGAGCAGCAAACAGGCTCCCCTCTTAGGGGACAAAGGAGCTGATTGGTGCCATTTCCCACCCTCTCTGTCCCTCAGCATAAACTAAATTCAGTAAACAACATAGCACCAACACTGGCTGCCTAACCTACTTACACCAAGTCCCACCCATTGGACTTTGCTGACACTGCTTTTCTTGGGCAAGTGTGCCTAAGGACCAGTGCAATGGACCCCTTCCCCAGAAGACCAGCAAAACCCCACACACAGCACATCTACCGACCATAGAATTCTGCAAATCTTCATTATCACTAGTGTAAATAACATCAGGACTCATTTAACAAGCAAAGAAAGAGCACATCAAGTTAAGACTCATCACATGCTGCCCAAGGTCCAAATACTGCCCACTGTAGACAAGGAGAAACTGCAAATAACTGTCCCGAAAGATAGAGCAGCCAAAAGACAGCAGCAGAAAGCAAGAAGCATACACCAGAGACACTTCCTGAAGTGCCAGGCCCTGGACATTATATGACCTCTTCTTTCAGGAACAAGACATAAAAGGATTTTTTAACACAGAAAAGAAGACAGAGACCTAAACAAACCCCCAAACTGGAGAAATTCATCCCAAAAGAAAGAACAAGAGAAGATCATGGCCAGAGATACAATCGAAATAGATATAAGTAATATGCCTGATGCAGAATTTAAAGCAATAATCATGAGGAAAATTGCTGGCCTTGACAAAGCTTGGAAGACATCAGGGAGACACCACAGTGATAAGAGAACTAAAAAAAACAAGCAGGCAGAAATGAAAAATGCAACAACTGAAATATGAAAGATGACTTATTATAATGACTAAAAGTATGGAAGAAGCAGAGGAATAAATGGTACAGAAGATAGAATTATGGAAAACAAAGTAGCTGAACAAAAGATAGAAAGAAGAATGATGAATCATGAGCGTATGCTTGGAAAAAACAGTGGTTTTATCAAATGAAGTAAATTTGTATCGTCAGAGTCCCAGAAGGAGAAGAGAGAGAAGATGTGACAGAAGTTTTATTTGAGCAAATTATAGCTGAAAACTTCCCTAATCTGTGGAAGGAAACAGGTGTGGAGCACTCTCGTCAAGCAACAAAAGCAGGCCACAACAAGACATATTGTAGTTAAATTTGTAAAATACACTGAGAAACAAAAGTCCTAAAAGTAAAAAAACAAAAGAAGTTCCTACCTAGCTTACAAAGTGAAGCAAATACGGTTAGCAGCAGCTCTATCCACAGAAACCTGGCAGCCAAGAACTGAGTGGCATGATATGTTTAATGTGCTCAATAGTAAAAATACACAGTCAAGAAAATTATATCAAGTAAGGCTATCATTCAGAATAGAAGGAGAGATAAAGAGTTTCTCAGACAAAAAGAAAAACAAACAAACAACAACAACGAAAACATTAAAGGAATTCATTATCAGTATACCAGACCTGTAAGAAATATTACAAGGCAATCTTTGAGGTGGGGAAAAAAAAAGACTAAAAGTGACAAAGACTAGAAAGGAACAGAGAAATCTCCAGAAAAAAACAAAACTCATGATAAAATGGAACTAAATACATCTCTACCAATAATTACTTTGAATGTAAAGGAACTAAATGTTCCAATATAAAGACATAGAGTGTTAGAAAGAATTTAATAAAAAAAGATTTATCTATATGCTGCCTCCAAGAGACTTATTTTAGGCCTAAGGACACCTGCAAATTAAAAGTGAAGGGATGCAGAGATATTTATCATGCAAACAGAAGTCAAAAGAAAGCAAGAACAGCCATACTTATATCAGCAAAATCATATTTTAAACCAAAGATTGTAACAAGCTAAGAAGAAGCGAACTATCCAATAAGATCTAATGATTGTAAATATTGATGTCCCCAACACGAAGTACCCAAATATATAACACAATTAATGATAAACATAAAAAGAACTCATTGATATTAACATGATAATAGTAGATGGCTTTTACACCCCACTTACAGCAATAGACAGATCATCTAAGCAGAAAATCAATAAAGAAGCAATGGCTTTGAATGACACATTGGACCAGATGGATTTCACAGATATATTAAGAACGTTTCATTCTAAAGCAGCAGTGTACACATTCTTTTCAAGTGAACACGAAATATTCTCTAGAATAGGTTACATAGTACGTCAGTTGAGGTCTCAACAAGTACAGGAAGATTGAGATGATACCATATATATAATCTGAACGACACTATGAAAGTTGAAGTCAAACACAAGAAAAATAAATCTTGCAAACACCACAAATACTTGAAAGTTAAATGACACGCTACTAAAGTATGAATGGGTTAGCCAGGAAGTCAAGGAGAAATTTAAAAAATACATGAAAATGAATGAAAATAAAAACACAATGATCCAAAACCGTTGGGATGAAACAAAAGTGGTCCTAAGAAGAAAGTATAGAGCAATACAGGACTACCTCAAGAAGCAAGGAAAATCTTAATTAAAAAAAAAACAAACATCACCTTACATCTAAAGGAGCTAGAAAAAGAAAAACAAACAAAGGAAACTAACAGAAGGATGGAAATAATAAAGATAAGAGCAGAAATCAATGATATAGAAACAAATTCCCACACAAAAGTCCAGGGCTACAAGGGTTCACCTGGGAATTCTATCAAATAGTTAAAGAAGAGTAGATACCTATTTTTCTCGAATTATTCTAAAAAAAACAGAAACGAAAGGAACACTTTCAAACTTGTTCTATGAGGCCAGCATTACCCTGATCCTAAAACTGAAGACTCCACTAATAAAGAGAACTATGGACCAGTATCCTAGATGAACATGAATGCAAAAATTCTCAACAAACTACTAGCCTACTGAATCCAATAGTACACTAAAAGAATCTTTCACCATGATCAGGTGCGTTGTATTCCTGGACTACAATGGTGGTACATTATTTGTACATTATTTGTAAATCAATTAGTGTGATACAACACATTAATAAAAGGAAGGATAGGAACCTTATGATCCTCTCAATAAATGCAGAAAAAGCATTTGACAATGTACAACATCCAGTCATGACTCAACATGACAGCGTTCAACAAAGGAGGGATAGAGGGAACGTGCCTCAGTATAATCCAGATATATATAGATATCTATATATATATGTATATATATATATATACAGATATATATATATATGAAAAACCGACAACTAACATCATCATCAATGGGGAAAAACTGAGAGGTCTTCCTCTACAGTCAGGAATAAGAAAGGGGTGTCCACTCTCACTATTGTTATTTAACATAGCAGGGGAAGTCCTGGTCTCAGCAATCTGATAACAAAATGCCATAAAGGCATCCAAATCAGCAAGAAATAAATCAAATTTTCACTACTTCTGGGTGACATGATACCCTATATAGAAAACCCAAAAGACTCCACCAAAAAATTGCTGGAACTAATACACAAATTCAGTAAGTTGCAGGATACAAAATCAATGTACAGAATTCTATTGCATTTCTATACACCAAAACTAAAGCATCAGAAAAAGAAATTAAAGAATCAATCCCATTAAAAATTGAAGCCCAAACCATAAGATACTTAGGAATAAACCTAACCAACCAGGTGAAAGATCTGTACTTCAAAAACTATAAAACACTAATGAAAGAAATTAGAATGTGACACCAAATAAATGAAAAAAAATTCCATGATCATGGATTGGGAGAAAAAATATGGTTAAAATGTGTACAATTCTTGAATGCCGAGAACAAACTGAGGGCAGATGGTGGTGGGGGGGGAGAAGAATGGGAGAGATGGGCACAGAGGAGGGCACTTGTGGGGATGAGCACTGGGTGTTATATGGAAACCAACTTGACAATAAACTACTAAAAAATGTGTATACTGTCCAAAGCAATCTACACATTTAATGTAATCCCTATAAAAATACCAATACTGTTTTTCAAAGAGGTAGAACAAACAATCTTAAAATTTGTATGGAACCACAAAAGACCCTGCCTGAATAGCCAAATCAATCTTTAAAAAGAAAAGCAAAGCTGGAGATATCATAATTCTGGTCTTTAAGATATATTACAAAGTTGTAGTGATCAAGACAGTATGGAATTGGCACAAAAATAGACAGATCAATAGAAAAAAAATAGAAAACTCAGAAATGACCCACAGTTACATGGTCAACTAATCTTTGATAAAGCAGGAAAAAATATCAAATGGAAAGAAGATGGTGTCTTCAACAAATGGTGTTGGGAAAACTGGACAGAAACATGGAAAAAAAATGAAACAGGATCAGTTTCTTACACCACACAAAAAATAATTCAAAATGGATAGAAGGTCTAAATGCGAAACAGAAAACTATCAAAATCCTAGAGAATAACACAGTCAATAACCTCTTACATATCGGTCATAGCAATTTCTCATTAAATATGTCTCCTGAGGCGTAGGAAACAAAATAAAAAATGAACTATTGGGACTTCATCAATATAAAAAGCTTATGCATAGAGAAGGAAGCAATCAACAACACTAAAAAAGTCAATCTTTGAAATGAGAGAAGATATTTGCAAATGACATATCTGATAAAGGCTGAGTATCCAAAATCTATAGAGAACTTATAAAACTGAATACCCCCAAAAAATAATCAAGTAAAAAAATGGGCAGAAGGCATGAGTAGGCATTTTTCCATAGAAGACATGCAGATGGCTAGCTAATAGACACATGAAAAAATGCTCAATAACACTCATAATCAGGAAATATTACAATGAGATATCACCTCACACCAGGCAGAACGGCTAAAATGTACCACACAGGAAACAACAGGTGTTAGCATGGATGTGGAGAAAGGAGAACCCTCTAGCACTGTTGGTGGGAACGCAAACTGGTGCAGTCACTCTGGAAAAAAATATAGAGGTTCCTGAAAAAGTTAAAAATAGAACTAGCCTATGATCCAGCAATTGCATCTCTAAGTATTTACCCAAAGGTTAAAAAATACAGACACAAAGGTATACATGCACCCCCAGTGTTTATAGCAGCATTATCAACAATAGCCAAGGTATGGAAAGATCTCAAATGTTTATCAACTGATGAATGGATAAAGCAGAGGTGTTACATACATACGATGGAGTACTACTCAAAAAAAAATGAAATTTTGCCATTTGTAATGATGTGGACAGAGCTAGAGAGTATTATGCTAAGTAAGTCATACAGAAAAGACAATTACCATATACTCATATGTGGAATTTAAGAAATGAAACAGATGAATCTAGAGGAGAAAGAGGAGAGACAAACTAGAACACAGACTCTTAAATATAGAGAACAACGTGATAATTACTGGACGGGGGTGGGGTGGGCAGATAGGTTAAATGAGTGATGGGTATTAAGGAGGGTATTTGTAATGAGTACTATGAATTGTATGTAAGTGATGAATCACTAAATTCTACATCTGCATCTAATATGACACTATATGTTAACTAACTGGAATTTAATAAATTGGAAAACCAAATGATATGACTTCTCTATTGCAGAAGGCATTTGATAAAACTAATATTCTTATTTTGAAAGTAAAACTTTTTAAAAGATAAAAATAAGAGGAAATAACCGTGCAAAGATCTAGAATAGTCAAGCCGACTAAGTAGAATTAATATATATGTATTTTTTAAGAAAGATAATTTTTTAAACAGGAAATTGGAATAAAAGTACATAACTAGGTTAATGAAACAGATTAGAAGGTGAAAATTTATACCCACACATATAGGGAATGCAGATTTCAAGAAGGATGCATAATCATTCACTGGAGAAAGTATAGTCTCTTCAACAAACGCTGTGGAAATAACTGACTATCAAACAATATTAATAATTATATATCCCAAACTTCATACAAAAATCCTCCAAATTGATTATAAACCTAAGTGTAAATCATACAATTCCTTTAGTTTTAGATAGATTTTTTAGATAGAACTCCAGAAACATGATCCAAAGAAGAATAAATTGATGAAGTGTACTTCATCAAAATAAATGATTTCTGCTTTTTGAAGACAATGACAAATCACAGACTTGAAGGAAATAACTGCAAATCATATGTCTAATAAAAGACTTGCAGCCAGGATACATAAAGAATTCTCAAAAATAACAAAAATTAAGTATAATCAAGTATTTCATTAACTACATCACCAAGAAAATATATGGATGGCAAATGAGTATAGGAAAAGATGCTCAAAACTGTTTGTCTTAGGAACATTCAAAATAAAACCACCACAGACCAGACTTCCTGTTTTGGAAAAAAAGAGGATAGATTTTTTCCTATTCACCCCACTAAATTAATAGCTAGAGCCCCTGAACATTATGTAGAGTAAGACAACATAAGAAGATTCAGAAAGGTAATGATAAGGCTGACAGATCCCAACACTCAAGAGCTGAGGAATGACATGGCGGTGAGCTCCCTGGAATTTCTCTTTACCTCACACATCCCAGACTGGTGCCCGAGAGGCTAGCAAATCACAGACACCAACAGGTACAGACCAAAGTCCCCAGAATGTTTTTTCTCCAGTCAAAATAATGAGAAAAAGGCATGCTAGAAAGACACAAAACTTTTTGATACTAACTGAATTACTCCAACCCACAACCATTGACTACCCAATAAAAATATAACTCAGCAATGCAGGGGAAATCAAGAGATTCTCCAATAAAGGAAAACTGAGAAAATGTATCACTGCCAGACCCACTCTGAAAGAACTGCTAAAGGGAATTATCTAAACAGAAGTTAAATGATGAAAGGAGTCCTGGATCATCAGGAAGAAAGAGGGAACAAAAGAAAGAATAAAACTATCATTGTTCTTAATGGATTTCTCTTCATCTGTTGTGTTTTCTAAATTGTTTGATATTTGAAGCAAAATTAACAGTTGAGGCAAAATTATAACATCCATGTGATTCTCAACGTAAATAGAGAAATATTTAAGACAATTCTATTGTAAATGGGACATAGTAAAGGGACATAAGAAAAGTAAGGCTCTACATTTTTCTTAAGCTGCTGTGGGTTGTGATAGATTGTGTAGTTGTCATATATGTATATATAATTATATAAAGATATATAATAGATTACTGTCTTTTTTTTAAATGTTTTTATTTATTTCTGAGAGAGAGCGAGCCAGCAGGGGAGGGTCAGAGAGAGAGGGAGAAACAGAGTCTGAAGCAGGCTCCAGACTCTGAGCTGTCAGCACAGAGCCCCACCCCACGAACCATGAGATCATGACCTGGGCGGTAGTCGGAGGCTTAACCAACTGAGCCACCCAGGCGCCCCCAGATTACTGTCTTATAAAGCATATTAGAACTTATATACTTACATATATAACTTTATATAAAAATTAAATGTAAAGATCTACTTTGCTATAAATTTTGTTCCATCAATTGGGTAATGATGTAGAAAAGTATAACCATCACTTTTATCTCACAGCATCACTAATACAACTAATTGCAAAGAATAAATGCCCAAATGGATCACAAACTTTAATTAAAAGTTGATAAATAAATCCTAGAAGGTAATATAGGAAATTATATTCATGAACTCTAACTAAATCTGAAATGGGTCTAAAACAAGCACCAATGGCCAAAACGATAAATTGAATTATCGTAACATTCATAAATTTGGGTCATTAAAAGATTCCGATATGAGAGTAAACATGCAAGTTAAATAGCCAAAAATCCATTTGCATCTTAAAAACTCAAAAGAGAGCTCATATCTAAACTATGACAAAGACTTCTAAGAAGGGGAAAGAAGACACATCTAGGAGAAATAGAAAAGAAACACACTCGAGCCCTTCTCACTAACACAAAAGAGACAATTCTAATGAGTTGCAGCCCAGAAAGTGGTCCTGTTATAAAACAGTCAGAGCTTATTATATTAATTTTGTCAGACTACTGCATTTTGTATCAAGAACCTATTTGATACAATATGTATTTACACAATAAACTAGAAAAATGTTAGACTAATGTAATAAATTGAGATACACAACATACCTACGAAGGTGCAATTTCATTCTAATGCTTGGAGGAAAATGTGTTATGATTGTACATAAATACAATGATAGTATTATATTTCTACATTATTATTTTATTGTGAGAACATAACATATACCTGCCTAAATATAATATATACTATATAGTTAAGCTTCATATATATTATTATAAATACAATATAATATGTAAAAAAAGATATAGTAAAGGCTTTTCTTTTTTTAAGGTTTATTTTTATGTAATTCCTAAACACAACGTAGAGACTTAACAACCCCCAAATCAGGAGTCGCATGCTCTACTGACTGAGTCAACCAGGTGCCCCAAAAAAGGCTTTTCATAAAATAATTCTTCATAATGTCCACACCCCATATTAAAAGTAAACTAAACCTGTATCTGAGAATAGACTTTAAGATGTCTTATTCATATAAGACAGCAGTGAAAATTCACAAACTATAGACAAATGTGATAGTATAGATAGATTGCATATATTAGAGCAAAGAGAAACATACATAAAAAAGCATACTGCATGATCCCTTTGATATAAAGTCCAAAAATAAGCAAAGATATTTCATAATATTGAAATTGGCAGGGCTGACAAAGGCTTGATGTGTGGTACAATTAAATAGTAAAGTTTATTTCAGGCAAAAGAGCATTTATAGAAGCATGATTTTCTATGAAAAGCAAGAAGAGGAGATTACCATGTGTACATTAAAATTTAAAAATATAGATAAAATATCATAGACTCAAATGAGGTAATATTATCAGACTTTAAAATAAACTATAAATATTTACAAAACTATGAATGGACTCTACAAATATTATATTAACTGACAAGCTATTAATAAAGTCTGGAAACATCTGAAATCTTACCAGTTCTTCTTCATCATCTATGTAGAGCAGGTTAGAGTTCTGAGAAGCGCAGGATGTCACACTTTCATTCCATGATTTTCTTTCAGTGCTAATGTAATAGCAATTGTTGGAGTAGGCGATCCACTCTTCTGGACAACCACAGTGATGTGCTGGAGAAAGATTTTGAGATATTATCCAAAAGCACTTTGTATATTAACAAATTCCAATTAATCTACATACTCATATGTGGATACACGTGTACATATTTACACACACTCACAAGATGGTATAAATAAAACAAAATATGCTTGCACACACAGAGAGAATGATCATCCTCTCATTCCCTAATTTATGTGTCCATATAAAGCGAACGCACAAAAATATCCATCTCAGCATGTCCTGAGATCACTGAACCAGGCCACTTTTCTAGAATAGCAAAATGATTTATGTCTTATCATGTTATACGAGAAAGAAATTTGAGGAAAATAGTAATAATGTGTATGCTAATTTTAAATGAGTTTCTCTTCATATTGTTGCCTGAGAAGTAATACTCTCCCATACTCATTATTTCTGAAGCATTATTCCCAGTTATGTAATTAATTTTCCTCCAAAAACTCCAGTATCATTGTTGCTCAACCAAAGTTGGAGATAAAATAGAAACTATGTTAATATTAGAATTTTGAAAATCACTTTGTACCTCTCTGGATCTTTATTGTGAGGGATAAATTTTTCTGCTCCGGTATTTCAGTAGCTGAAAAAATTAAAGGAATCCTCATAAAAATTTGAGTTTCTTAATTGAAATCTTTATTGTTTAGAATTATAAAGCTCTGTAATAAAATTTATTTTACTAAGCAATATTAATAAAATGATGAAGATTTGGGAGAAAATATGTCAAAAGCCTACACAACCCAACCTCACTATCTCTTACAGTTTTTTGTATAATTAATCTCAAGAATTAATTTGTATATCTCAACAATATTTCTCCTAAATCATCTCTTTGAGTAATAAAAATCTGAATATATGTGTAATGCTCTCTACAATTATTCTGTTATTTATACTTTTGACAAATTCAGAATAACCATTGCACATTTAGAGCACATCTGCATTAAAATTAAAATTCTATTCTGTAATAGGAGGAGATATTTTGAGGCACTGACAATCACTAAAAGGAAAAGTTCCCAAATAGTCACTCAAACACTTACAGGTAACAACTACTATTGTGACCACAGCAGACATCAAGACGAGGCAGATGATTCCCAGGATCCCAGCAATGAGCTTCCCTGGAAATAATAGTAAATTTTAAGAAGAGAAATGAAAACACTAAGAAAGGATGGAGGGAAATAATCATTTAGAAAAGTCCCATATAAGAGAACCACAGATGCACAGAGAGTCACAAATAAACACTTGGACCCCAAGCCCCTATCTACCATCATAATCTTCTCTCAGAATATACTATTGCATTTTCAGTAAAGGTAATACTCCATGAGCTATTGGTCAAAGACTACAAATTACAATAGCTTAGTAAACTTAATTCTTGGAGATCAACTAGGATATCATCATCCAACCCCAAGCTCCCATCTTCACAAATGAAAAATATGTGAGATCATTCCCTACTCATTCTCCAGACCCCGGCTCCCTAACTGCACATCCTAGAACAGTTAGTTATACTGTGTGTATATTAAATTTTTTACCTTTGCAGTGATAGTTCTTGCCATTCCCTTGAAGATCCTGAGAAGCATTTTGAAGGTTTAATTCTGCATAGATTATTTCCTGCTCAGTTACTGAAATGGAACTTTTAGTGCCCTTGGGTTTAATTTGCTGTCGCTTTGAGTCTTTCATCAGATTAAGTTCTGCATAAGTAGCTCCTTGGTTATTCATGCCTGCAGCTGAGTAAGGTCAGGCACAGTGCTGTCTGAAACTGAAGGTCTTGATAAATAGTGTATGTAATATATTGACAAGATTGCTAGTACACTCACACCAGGTGGAGTGCGGGGTGAGGGACACTACTCATTTGCAGTTGAACAAGGTAAAATCTGGTACTAATTTCCTTAGAGCTTTAAAGAAGTGTGTCATGATAAAGTAAATGTTTTTTCCTATGATATTCTATGTTTCACACATAGTATTGGTTGGAAAAATGTAAAGCAATAGATTAGTGAAGAAGAAAGAATGTCCTTATTAATATAAGGCCAGATTCCACAGAAACATTTCAACAATATTAGAATAATTGGCTTAAAATTAAAATACTGTATTAGAAAGAAAATGTTGCACCAATTAGGGGGGACAATTTTTAAATCCATTATTGGTTAAAAGTTGAGTGTTCTACTTGGGGAATACTAGTTTTAGCACTTATAGATAGGAATGTCCTGTGATAAATTACTTTTATTTGGTGACACGCTTATTTATTAAAAGGTGATGTGCTATTATCCAGTGATCTTTTATTTTGAGTTATTGTGGAGTTCTGAGAAATTAAATTTTGTTAAATTTTAAAAGAAAAATTGTATATGTTCAAAAATGTTGCAGACACACTAAGCTCATCCAAAACTTGAACACAATTGAAAATAAAATAACAAAAATGACTTTTGAAAAAGGACTTAACACCAGAAATTGACATTAATTGTAATATATGAAACCATAAGATGATAAAATTACAAAAGTATAGATCATTTATGGAAGAACTGTTGGTACAAACTTTCAGAAAGATTTATGAATGTCAAAAGTTGTGAGGGTAGTTTCAGTTGTGTAAGCGATTGTAATAAATAGAAATAAATGTAAATTAATAATTAAGCCAATGAGCTCTGCAGTCAGTGAGATCTGGACTTACTTCTGGCTCTCAAACTCACAAAGTATGACCTTTAAAAAGTTACTTTGTGTCTAGCTACGTAGTTTACTAATCTAAAGTTAGAGCAAACATATGTAAAAATATAATGCATATAAAGGACTTACTATACAATCTGGCTTTTATAAATTCTCAATATTAATTATTTTATTTATTTTTAACACCATAATCACATTATAACTACTAATTTGTATTTTTTAGAGCATATAATGTAATTCACTACACAGTAGTGTTTTTCAGTATGGATTCTTTTTTTTTATTTGGCCGAGTTTTGATCAATTTTTAAAAATTCTTTTGATTGTTTATAGTTGTTTAAATTAGCATTTTACGGAAGGTACCTCATCCTGCTTCTTATGAAAAAGAAAACCGCTTTCATTTATCTACGTAAGTGTATAATGTTTGACTCTCATGATTTGATGAATTCATTTTAAGAATCTACTTCTGAAGGCTGATGTAAATATCAACTCATACATGTAATTATATCTATACTAAGGACAAATCCAAAATGAACTGTTTCTTATCATGACGTTGATGGGATTTCATGTGACATTATACTGATTTACAAACCCAATTGTATGTATATGTGTGTACACTCGATTACTTCTCCACAGGCGAGATTTTAAATATTTTAAGAAATTCTCCAATGTATTTCATACTCTTTCTGGTTTGTTACCCTGAATTGTTGGGATACAGATACCAATGTTCTCCGTGATTTCATTGTATGTTAGTTGTGCCTCAAGTGCATCCCACCAGCATTTGTAAACTCTCACTCACTGGAGTGACTAATCAAGAGACAGGGCAGGAGTGACACATACCTTCTGTGGGCTGGACAGTCGTGCATCTTCCAGTGGGAACCAGGTTACTCTCGTAAACAGACAACATCTGTGGTCTTCACAGTTGCCAGCCCTGTAAGACCTCAGAATTAGGCAATAATGGAAAAAGCAGATTTCTTATCAATGCATCACTTAAAATTTGAACAGGAAATTCTTACCGTTGGGCTATTTTGAAGCCCATTTATATTATCACACACCTCCAGAATGTAGAGACTTGCAGCTTATAGTGCGTCCTTTCGTTTGTCCATTTGGCAAATGCCCCTGAGAAATTTTTATGTTTCACAAGATATTGGGATCAGAAACTTGACCACCCAGGCTGTTAACTTGCTACCATCTGAATCACAAATACTGAGAAGTTAGGCCTTGTGAGAAATATCTTAGATGTTTAAGTCTTAGACAAAGTTGCTAAATGTTACATACTTCTTTCTCTTGTGCCCATTTCTATTATACTAAAAATATTCTAAAATCATCATTCCCATAACAAGTATCTAATGATATTTGATGCCAATTCTGAAGACTTACAGTATTTTCAACTTTCCTGTGACTGTCACGAAGTCATTAATTTCCAAACTTATCTTCCCAATTTTTCTGCCTTAGTTTTTAAGAGACCTGCATTCAATTTTATCATTCATAAATGAGTTATTTAGTTTTCTGCTGAAAACAATAACTTTCTGGAAAGGAGAAAATATTAAACAATATTGAACAATAACACCATGGTAGAAATTAAAATATTAAATAATTATTCATGTTATTCATTGATTCATCCTCCCAGGATAACTAGTTGGTTTCTATTTTAACCAATGTGTTTATTCTCCATGACAAAAGTCTGAGTCTTTTGACATAGAGGAAAAATGAAGGTAATTTTTAAAATTTTCACTTAACTCAAAATACTGGGGAGGGCAGAAAAAGTACTTTTTATTAAAAAAAGTTTATTTATTTTTGAGAGAGAGATAGAGAAAGCACAAACAGGGTAGAGACAGAAGGAGAAGGAGAGAGAGAACATCAAGAAGGCTCCGTGCTGTCAGCGCCAAGCCCGACACGGGGCTTGAACTCATGAAATGTGACATC
This sequence comes from Hyaena hyaena, assembly GCF_003009895.1. Classification (NCBI taxonomy): domain Eukaryota; kingdom Metazoa; phylum Chordata; class Mammalia; order Carnivora; family Hyaenidae; genus Hyaena; species Hyaena hyaena. The sequence goes on from NW_024081735.1 coordinate 506,879, forward strand.
GTGACCTGAACTGAAATCAAGAATTGGCTGCTTAACCGACTGAGCCACCTAGGTGCCCCAAAAAAGTACTTTTAAAATGCAGTTTCAAGGATTTTTGTATGTATGTTTCTTTTGGTCTGTAGTTTTCTCTTTGCAACATTGGGTGATAATTTTATTTTTTAATGATGCATAGTTGACATACAATATTATATTAGTTTCAGTGTACAACATAGTGAGTCGACCTTTTATACAGTATGAAATGTTCACCATTATAAATCTTGTTACCATTTGTCACCATACTGTTATAAAAATATTATTGACTATATATTCCCTATGCTATAATTAATATCCCTGTGACTTATTTATTTTTAAGGGTTTACTTAAATTCCAGTTAGTTAACATACAGTGTAATATTAGTTTCAGATGTACAATATAGTGATTCAACACTTCTATGCAACAGCCGGTGTTCATCCCAACAAATGCCCTCCTTAATCCCCATCACCTATTTCACCCATCCTCCCACACACCTCCCCTCTGGTAACCATCAGTTTGTTCTCTACAGTTAAGAGTCTGTTTCTTGCTTTGCCCCGCCCCTCTCTTTTCCCTTTGCTCATTTGTTTTACTTAATTTCCACCTATGAGTGCAATCATATGGTATTTCTCTTTCTCTGGCTGACTTATTTTGCTTACTGTCATAATACACTTTTGCTCCATCTATACTGTTGCAAATAGCAAGCTATCATTCTTTTTGGTTGAGTAATATTCCAGTGTGTGTGTGTGTGTGTGTGTGTGTGTGTACTCAACCGTCTGAGCCACCACTGAGGAGCTTATCATAAAGAAAAGATAAAGAACTCAAATAAATAAAATCACAAATGAGAAAGGAGAAATAACCAACAGCACAGAAATACAATTATAAGAGAATATTATGAGAAACTATACACCAACAAATCAGACAACCTGGAAGAAATGCATAAATTCCTAGAAAAATATAAACTACTAGAACTGAATCAGGAAGAAATAGGAAACTTGAACAGATGGATAACCAGCAACAAAAATCATCAGTAACCAAAAAACTCCCAACAAACAAAACTCCAGGACTAGATGGATTTACAGGTGAACTCTATCAAATAGGTAAAGAGGAGTTAATGCCTATTATCAAACTACACAACATTTCTTCCCTCATTCCTCCCTCCCTCCTTTCCTTCCTTCCTTCCTTCCTTCCTTCCTTCCTTCCTTCCTTCCTTCCTTCCTTCCTTCCTTCCTTCCTTCCTTCCTTCCTTCCTCTCTTTCTTTCTTTCTTTCTTTCTTCCTTTCTTTCTCTCTTTCTTTCTTTCTCTTTCTGTCTTTCCTTCCTTCCTTCTTTCTTTCTTTCTCTCTCTCTTTCTTTCGTTTTTTCTTTCAACACAAACTCCACCAGAATTGAAACCCTGAAGAACTCTCTGGCCAGAAGATATGGTGTGGGTAGGGGTTAGTGCTGGTCTTTAGGGAGGGGGCCCACCACTCTGGGACTGACATAAGCTTGACTGAAAAGGCCAGTCCTGCCAGAACACAGGGGTGGTGGACTTGGCGTAAACAAGTTAGGCAGCCAGTGTTTTCACTGCAATGCTTCCTGCTGGTGGGTCTGTGTTTATGCTAGACAGGGGAGGGAAATGGCATAAGCCATCTCCTTTTCTCCCAGAGAGGCATTTCAGTGAACATATCTCAGTGATGTGCTCCGATAAGAGTGAATAATCTCCCCCTTGTGTGTCCCAGGTGTTCTTCAGATTGATATTTTCATGCCATCTGCCCCCATGTTGCTTGCTTGCCTTCTCTCCAGGAGCAGGGCAGTGCCTCCTGGGCTCTATCCTAGTCAAGCTCACTGATGCTTAAAAGTCCAGACATTAAGCCCTGTAGTTGCAAAAACTCATGAAATTCAGCCTCTCTTGTTTTCCAAGCCAATGGCTTTGGGGAAAAGTTCTATTTGCACTCCTGTGTGTTCTTCGCTCTCACCCTTATCCATGACCATGGCTCCCTTCCCTCTATAGCACCCATGATCTATTTCCTCCCTAAGCCACATCTCTGCACTTCCTTCTTTCTTTGATGTGGCCTCTTCTCCCTTTAGTTGTTGAGTTTGTTCTGTCCATTTGCAGGTCAATTGCTGGAATATTTAGGATGATTTGATAGTTATCTAGTTGTGTTTTGGGAACAAGACAAGCCTAAGGGCCACTTAGTCTGCCACCAACTTCCTCCTTCTTCCTGTGACTTATTTATTTCTAACTGAGTGTTTGTACCACTTAATTCCTCTCACTTATATCACCCATTACTCCTCCCCCGCTTTCCTGTAGCAGTTACCACTTTGGTCTCTATATGTATGAGTTGGTTTCTGGTTTCTGTTTTTCTTTTCTTTTGTTTTGTTTGTTTTGTTTTGCTTTTTCTCTTCTACATGTAAGTGAAATCATAAAGTGTTTGTCTTTCTTGATCTGACATATTTCACTAAGCATAAAACCTACTAGGCCTATCCATGTTGTCAAAAATGACAAAAAATTTATTCTTTTTTTATGATTGAGTAATAATCTAGTGTGTGTGTGTGTGTGTGTGTGTGTGTGTGTGTGTACATTCTTTATCCACTTAACTATCAATAGACACTTGGGTTGCTTCCATATCCTGGGCATTGTAAATAATGCTGCAATAAAAATAGAGTGCCTACAACTTCTTAATGTTTTCATTTTATTCAGATAAATACCGGAAGTGGAATTTTTGTAACTTAAAGTATTTTTACGGTTAAGTTTTTGAGTAATCTTCATATTCTTTTCCATTCCGGCTACACCAAGTTACATTCCCACCAGTAGCACATAAGGGTTCTTTGTCTACAACCTCACCAACACTTGTTATTTATTGTAATTTTGATTCTCACTATTTTGACAAGTATGAGGCAGTATCTCATTGTGGCTTTGAATTGCATTTCCCTGATGATTAGAGATGTGGAGTATCTTTTTATGTGTCTGTTGACCACTATATGTCTTCTTTGAAAGAATGTCTACTCAGTTTCTCTGCCCATTTTTTAATTGTTTGAGGTTTTTGGGGGGGGTGAGGGAGGGTTTGAGTTGTAAGGAATCTTTATATATTTTGGATATTAATCTCTTGTCAATATATCATTTACAAGTGTCATGTGACATTCAGTAGGTTGCATTTTTTTGTTTATTATTTCCTTTGCTGTGTGAAAGATTTTTAATTTTTTGTTGTCCTTGCCTAAGAAGACAGATGCAAAAAATAGTTTAAGGCCTATGTCCAAGAATTTACTGTCTGTGTTTTCCTTTTTTGTGTTTTATGGCTTCAAGTCTTTCATTAGGTTTTGAGTTTATTTTTATATATAGTGGAAAAAAGTTGTCCAGATTCTTTTTGTTTGTTTGTTTGCATGTCCAATTATTTCAACACCATTTATTGAAGACTGTCTTTATACCCTTGTATATTTTTGCGTCCTTTGTGGTTTTAATTTACCATATAAGTACATGTTTATTTCTGGGCTTTCCATTATGTCTATTGTTGTGCCAGTAACATATTATTTTGACTAGATTAGCTTTTTAGTACAGTTTGAAATGTAAGGGGATGATATCTCCAGTTTTGTTTTTCTTTCTAAAGATGGCTTTGGGTATTCAGAGTCTTTGGCAGTTCCAAACAATTTTGGGATAATTTATTCTAGTTCTTTGAAAAATGCCTATTGGGATTCTGATAAAGATTTCATTGTATCTGTAGGTTGTTTTGGGTAGTATGGATATAGTCACAATATTAATTCATCCTGCTATGAACACAGTGTATCTTCCCATTTATGTCATCTCATAATTTCTTATATCAATGTCTTAGTTCAGATACAAGATTTTCATGTCCTTGATTAAATTTATTCCTAGGTATTTTATTCTTGTAGATGCAATTATACATGGCATTGTTTTCTTAATTTCACTTTTTGATAGTTTGTTGTTAGTGTATAAAAATGCAACAGATTTCTACATTTAAATTTTGTATCTTGCAACTTAACTGATTTCATTATTATTTATGGATTATTATTGGAATAATATTCATTATTTCATTTATTATTTATAGTTTTTTAGTAGAGTCTTTAGATTTTCTACCTACTGTATCATGCCATCTGTAAATGGTGAGTTTTACTTTTTCCTTATCAATTTGGATGTCTTTTATTTCTTTGTCTTTTCAGATTAGTGTGGCTAGAACCTACAGTACTGTGTTGAATAAAAACTGGTAAGAATAGACATCTTGTCTTTATCTTGGTCTTAAAGCAAAAACTTCTGGCTTTTCACTGTTGAGAATGATGTTAGTTGTGGGCTTGTAATATATGGCCTTTATTCTGTGGATGGAAAGCAGCTATCCTCACCACTATACCACCAACACCTTTATTATGTGGATATACATTCCCTCTCTACACACTTTCTTGGGAGATTTTATCATAAACATGTTAAATTTTGTCAAGTGCCTTTTCTTGATCATATGATTATATGACTTTAATCTTTCATGTAGTTAATGTGATGTATCAAGTTGATTGATTGCAGTTATTGAACCATCCTTGCATACATGTAAATCCCACTTGATTATGGTATATGATCTTTTTAATGCATTGTTTAATTGCATTTGTTAATATGTTGGTAAGGATTTTTGCATGTGCACTGGGAATATAAGCACATTATATTTTTGGATTTGATGTCCTTATCTGGTTTTGATACCAGGGAAATGCTGGCCACACAGAATGAATTTGGAAGCTTTTCTTTGTTTTCGATTTCGTAACTAATTTGAGAAGAATAGGTATTAAAAGTCTTCTTTAAAAGTCTGGTGGAATTCACCTGTGTAATCATCTGGTCATGGATATGTGTTTGCTGGGAGTTGTTGGATTACTGATTCAATTTCTTTACTAGTAATTGTTTTTCAGATTTTATATTTCTTCTTGATTCTGTTTTAAAAGATGGTATTTTTCTAGAAATTTGTCTGCTTCTGCTAAGTTATCTAGTTTGTTGATGTATAATTGTTCATACTAAGTCTCTCATGATATTCTGTATTTCTTAGGTATCTGTTGTAATTTATCCCTTTCATCTCTGAATGTATTTATTTGGGCCCCCACTCTTTTTTTTCTTGCTGCTCATTTCTTGATGATTCTAGCTAAAGATTTTCCAATTCTCTATATTTTCCCAAAGAAGTAGCTCTTAATTTCCTTGATCATCTCTATGGTGTTTATAGTCTATATTTCAATTATTTCCACTCTCATCTTTTTCATATATATTTTTATATATTTCTAATATACTTAATAGATATGTGTGTTTATACATATATAAATAGATAGCTTTTTCTAGTTCCCTTAGATATAGATAGTTTATTTTAGATTTTTTCTTATTTATTAAGATAGGCCTGTATCAATGTTAACTTTACTCTTGAAGCTGACTTAGATGTATCTCAGAGATTTTGAGACATTATGATTTAATTTTCATTTTTATCTAGGAATTTTTTATTTTCTCATTGATTTCTTCTTTGACCTATTATTTTGTTTAGTAACATATGGAGATATGTTTGAATTTTATCAAATTTTTGCTTGTAATCGATTTCTAGATTCATACCATTGTGCTAGAAAAGATGCATGACATGGTTTCAGTCTTCTTTAATTTAATGGGACTTGTTCTGTGACCTAATATGAAATCTATTCTCCAAAATGCTCCATGTGAACTTAAAAAGATTTTGTACTCTGCTGATTTGGGATGTGACGTTCTGTACATATGTATAAAGTGCATCTAGTCTAATGTGCCTCTATTTCCTTATTGATTTTCTGTTTTGATTATCTTCCTATTGATTCAAATGAAGTGTTAAAGTCTCCTATTATTACTTCATTACTGTCAATTTCTCCTCTTTGTCTCTTAATATTTGCTTATTTGTTTAGATGCTCCTATGTTGACTGCTTGTATATTTACAATTGCTCTATCCTGTTGTTGGATTTTTCCCTTTATCATTATGTAATGCCCTTCTTCATTTCTTGTTACAGTTTTGTTCTAAAATCTATTTTGTCTGATATAAACACTGCTGCCCTACCTTTCTTTTTTTTATTTCCATCTTTTCTCTGTCAGTCAGTATGTGCCTTTAGGTCTGAAGTGAGTTTCTTGTAGAGGGCATATAGATGTTTTGTTTCTTATCCAGTCAGTCACCATTCAGTCTTTGATTAAAGTATTTAGTCCATTTACATTTAAAGTAATTATTGGTAGGTATGAACTCACTGCCATTTTGTTAATCGTTTTCTGGTTGTTTTTTTACTTTTTTTTCTATGTTCCTCTCCGGGTTTTGTTTGTTTGTTCACTTGTTTGTTTTTGGGCTTGAGGTTGTTTTGTGTTCTGCTTTCCTCTCCTGTGTATTGATCACTTTCTTTAGTGTTATGTTCCAACTCCCTTCTGTATTTTGTGTGTGTGATTATAGTAAGTTTTTGGTTTGTGGTTCTCATAAGCTTCATAGATATAACACCCTATGTGTATAACAGTCTATTTTAAGTTAATGGTTGCTTAGGTTCCAACACATTCTATAAGCATTACATTTTTACTACCCCACTCACCATATTTTGTGCTTTTGATACAATATATTACTTCTTTTTATACCGTTATCATTTAACCAATTATGTATAGTTGGTTAAAGACTTTGGTCTTTTAATCTTCATATTAGCTTTATAATCAATGACCTTTAAGAGGTGTTTGGTTTTTGCCAGTGAGATTTCTTCTTTTATAACTTTCACACTTCTATTTATGACTTTTTCTTTTTCCTGAAAAAGCTTAACATTCTTGTAAGTCCAGTTTAGATGTCATGAGCTCCTTTAACTTTTGTTTGTCTGTGAAACCTTTTATCTCTCAAATCTGAATAACCTTGCCAGTTGGAGTATTCTTGGTTTAGGTTTTTCCTTTTCAGCATTTTAAATACATAATGTCCCTTCTTTCTGGCCTATAAAGTTTCTGCTGAAAATTCAGCTGGCAGTTTTATGGGGATTCTCCTGTATGTAACTAGTTAATTTTCTCTTTCAGCTTTTAAGATTCTCTGTATTTAATTTTTGCCGTTTTGGTTAGTATGGGTCTTGTTGTGGACCACTTTGCATTCATCTTGCTTGGAGTTGTGTGTGCTTCCTAGACCCGGATGGATGTCTCTTTGCCTCCTCAAGTCAGTATAGTTTTCTGCTATTTTTTATTCAAATAAGTGTTTTCCATTTTATATTTTCTTCTTCTGAGATTCTTGCAATGCAAATATTAGTAAGCTTGATGTTGTCCAGAGTTCTTTTAATTATTCTCAGTTTTAAAAATTCTTCAGCTTCTGGGATTTCCACTATCCTATCTCCCAGATTGCTGTTCCCTTCTTATACATCACCTAATTTTCTGTTGATTAAATTTCAGTTATCATACTCTGATTGAATTTTTCAATATGTTCCATTTCTTTATATGTTCCATTTCTTTGTTGAAATTCCACTGTGCTCATCCTTTCTTCTCCTGAGTTTGGTGAGCATCTCTTTCATTATTACTTTGAACTTTTTATCAGGTAGATTGTTTCTCTCCATTTCATTTTTATCTGTTTCTGAGATTTTGTCTTGTTCTTTCATTTGAAACATATTCCTCTCTCTCCTGACTGTTTCACCTGACTCTGTATTTGTTTCTTTGTGTTTTTTTTTATTTTAAATGTTTATTTATTTTTTAAGGACAGAGAGAGAGAGAGAAACAGAGCATGAGCAGGGAAGGAGAAGAGAGAGAGGGAGACACAGAATCTGAAGCAGGGGCAAGCTCTGAGCTGTCAGCGCAGAGCCTGATGTAGGGCTAGAACTCATTGACTGTGAGATGCTTAACCAACTGAGCCACCCCAGTGCCCCCTCTGTATTTCTTTCTATGTATAAGTAGATTAGCTAGTCTCCTGATGTTGAAGGTATGGTCTTACTAAAGGTACTTTTTGGGGCACAAAAATGAAATTCCTCCTGGTCATGAGAATCAGGTGCTCCAGGGGCGTCTCCTATGTGGTGTGTACTCTTCTGTTGTAGCTAGGCCATAATTACTGTGAACACACTGGTCGGGGGCTGGTCTCCACTCTGACTGGCTGTGAATCCTTGCTGCAAGTGCTGCAGGCACACTGGTGGGAAGACTTTTCTCCTTTATGGCTGGCTGAGAGGATTGGGTAAGGATATTGAGAACCTACTATTGGATTGAACAAGCCCCAGTAAAGTTGGCTGTGTGGCTTGGCCACAGATGTTGCAGGCACACTGGTTGCTTTTAAGGGACTCCAGTCCTGGTGAGGTCACCCACTGGTTGTGGCAGGATGGGAGCTAGTTTGGTTGGGGTATTGCCCCCACCTGAGGCCATCCACTGGGTTTCGTGGGCAAAAGCCTTTTGCAGGGGGGCCAGACTTCACCAAAGCTGCCTCCTGTGTGTGAAAGGATGAGAACCACTCTTTTTATAGCTACTTTGTTGTAAAAAGTAGGGCACTATAAAAGAATATTTAAGGCATATTAAATTAATAAGTTCTTATAAAGGAAAGTTAAAATATTTATTATGACATAAAAAAATAAAAAGAATTCCAAGAACTGATAGTGGTTATCCCAAATTAAGTGATAAATATACTATACTTAACACTTAATTGTATCTCTGTGTTTATACATAGAGATAAAACATATAAATAAAATTTATATAATAATTTTAAAATATGTTAATATAAATAAAATAATTTTCATTTTAATTTCAATAATATTTACATAATGGCTGTTTTAATGAGATACTCCTTCAGCAAAAGCAAAAAGAATGATAAAAATATAAACATGAGTAAAGTTTAAAGCCACAAGAAAAATTCTCTAGCTAATGTACTGTCATAATATAAGACAAGAACAATTATTGAAATTGAAGTACATTTTATAATAACAGATTGAGTATTCCAACATTTAGCAATGTTTTATAAAAGCTATATGCCACAAGAAACAAAAACACAAAAGCAGGGTGCCTGGGTGGCTCAGTTGGTTAGGCATGTGACTTCGGCTCAGGTCATGATCTCATGGCTCGTGGGTTCGAGCCCACATTGGGCTCTGTGCTAACAGCTAGCTCAGAGCGTGGAGCCTGTTTCAGATTCTGTGTCTCCCTCTCTCTCTGACCCCTGCCCCCCGCTCATGCTGTCTCTATCTCTCTCTCAAAAATAAATAAAACATTAAAAAATTTTAAAAAAATCATGACAAAGAACAAAACTGCAGTAGAGAGAATCAAAAAGGGCAAAGGTATTCTCATTGAAAAGGCTTAGTAAAATTAATAAAATTGATTGCTGAAGACAAAAATTAAGACGAACATTTTATATCTAGATGAAACTTGAGAATTCCATTATGATTCTCACAGATATTAAACAGGTAATAAAGCCATAGTATGAATGCATTTTAATATCTGTATGAAATAGAAAATTTCTAGAAAATGCAAATTACCAAACTGTAGGACATCTAAAAGGAACCTGGGCAAACCTAACATTAAAGTAACTGAATTCATTATATAAACCTTCATATAAAAAATTCATATAAAAACTCAGATGGCATCAGTAGTGAATAATGACACTTAAAAATATAACAGTAATCATATTGTTGCAGCCATTATGGAAAACAATAGGCCGGTTCCTTAAAAAAAATTAAAGATAGAAATACCATAACACGCAGAAATTCTACTTTTCATGATTTATCAAAAAAAAAAATGAAAACTTTAATTCCAAAAGATATAAGCATCCATATGTTTATTGGGGCATCATTTATAATAGCCTAAATATGGAAGCAGCATAGATGTCCCTAGTAGATGAATAAATAAGAGGATAAATATATATATATATGTGTGTGGAAAGACTTCCCTGCCCCTACCAACAAGGAGACTTTGTACCAGGTCCTGATTTTAGTGTTCGAATCCCACAACCTGAAGCTGAAGAAGCCGCCCGGGGTGCACATGCCGTCGGCCATGACGGTGTACGCTCTGGTGGTGGTGTCTTACTTCCTCATTACCGGAGGAATACTTGATGATGTTAGTGTTGAACCTTCAAGCGTTGGCTCCATGACCGATGACCATGGACCTCAGAGACCAGTAGCTGTCTTGGCCTACAGAGTAAATGGACGATATATTATAGAAAGACTCGCATCCAGCTTCCTGTTCACAATGGGAGGTTTAGGTTTCATAATCCTGGACCAATCGAACGCACCAAACATTCCAAAAGTCAATAGATTTCTTCTTCTAGTCACTGGATTCGTCTGTGTCCTTTTGAGATTTTTACTGGCTAGAGTACTCATGAGAATGAAACTGCTGGGCTATCTGATGGGTTCAAATGCCTTTTGAGAAGAAATATGTGGATACTGGATTTGCTCCTGCTAATGAAGTTTTAAAGGCTGTACCAATCCTCTCATGTGAACTGTGGAAAAGAATGAAGCAGCAAAAAAGAAGCATCTAGTGAAAACATAGGAAACAAGTTAAAGCTTGAACTAGAATGTCTTGATATCAAAGAGACAAGCTTATCACAGTATTTTTCCTGCTGGCCTGTGCCGATGTACCAATGATGTAACGTGGCATTTTTTTCTTAGTTTTTCATTTCTTAGAGAAAATATACTCCATTTCTACAACTATAATACTGAATAAAGTGATTATTTTTTACAGCCCCCTTAACATTTTTTGGAGATGACATGTGTGACTTTCAAAAATTAATGTAAAACCAGGAAGCCAGATCCCATAAGCTAAGAACTCTGGACAGACGATCAGCTTTACCTATGGTGCTTTGCCTTTAAACAGAGTGTGCGACAATACGTTATTTCAGATGTGTCTGCAAGAACGTTTCCTGCACAATAAGATGTATGAAAGAAGTAGAAATAATTTTTGTAATTAAAAAATGCATATATATGTTGTACACACACACACACACACACACACATATATATATAAAATCTTGCAATTTACAACAATGTGAATAGACTTAGAGGGTACTATGCTAAGTGAAATAGGTCAGAGTAAGACAAACACCATATATTTACTTATATATGGAATCTAAAATAAAAACAATTGTATAAACAAACAAACAAATCAGAAATGCACAAAACAAGCTGGTGGTTGCTCGGGGGCGGGGGGTGAAGAGGACAAAATAGGTAAAGAAGATTAAGAGATAGAAAAATCCCAGTTACTAAATAAATAAATCACAAGAAGGAAAAGTACAGCATAGAGAATATAGTCAATAATATTGTAATAACTTTATATGGTGACAGAGAACACTACGCTTATCATGGTGAGCAGTGAGTAGTATAAGAATTGTCAAATCACTATATCATACACCTGAAATTAATATGTGTCAACTATACTTCAATTAATTATATATACAGAAAGATAATATATATTACATATAGTATTAATTATATATATAATATATATTATAAATTACATATAAATATATATTATATATAACAGCAGTACACTTTCACAAAAAAAGTTGAGGAATTACCTATATGGATAGAAAGTCTTTCAGGAACTAGAAAAAAAAATGCTTTCCAATATAGCTTTAATAATAAAACAGCCATCAATGAAAACACAGTCTAATCTCTTTGTGAATGGGTGAAGAAAAAAATCTTATACACACTATTACATTTCACAAGATAGATTTTTGCTGTGACATTTTCCTTGTAGTTCATATGAAAATAGTGAATATTCATTGTGATCATTTCTTTGACTCACATGTTAATTAGAAATATATTACTAAATTTCAAACTATATAAGGATCTTCAAATTTTTGGTTACTGACTTCTATTTTAAATAAACTATAGTTAGAGAATCTTCTGTGAAGCTGGAAATGGTCCATTTGTATTTTTCTAATGTTTATTTATTATTGAGAGAGAGAGAGAGACAGAGTGTGAGTGGATAAGGGGTAGAGAGAGAGGGAGACACAGAATCAGAAGCAGAGCGTCCGACTTCGGCTCAGGTCATGATCTCACAGTTCATGAGTTGGAGCCCCACATCAGGCTCAGAGATGGTAGCTCAGAGCCTGGAGCCTGCTTCAGATTCTGTGTCTCCCTCTCTCTCTGTCCCTCCCCTGCCCACACTCTATCTCTCTTTCTCAAAAATAAATAAACATTAAAAAAAAATGCTAGGAAGATGTGAAACAGTTACAAGTCACCAGAGGCAATTAGAAAGATGCATGATAAGAGTTTTAATAAGGGATATCATGATGGGAATATAAAATATACGAAATAGTAATTATAATTAATAATAATATTAATAAACAATAGATTTTGGACTGATGCTACCAAGGCTTAATAAATTAATGAACTTCAGGAGGTGATGAGGAAAGAGGACAGAGAAAATTAAGAAAAATACAAGCATTTCTTGAGAACTGATTTAGTAATGGAGGTAGAGATTACTTAACATTTGCACATGTTTAACGTTAGGCCCCCATCCTCAGAGTTTGGGAATTCATCTTACAAAAACCTGGAGTTTTAAAACATTAAAGGACAGCTTTCATATGGCTAGCGTGGACCCACTCTGTTGTATAGAAAACAAATCGTCTGAGTCTCTGATAAAAAAGTTGAATTAAACCGTCTTGACTCCAGCCTGGGATCTTTCTGTTCACAAGGTCTGCTTTTAAAGAAAAAAAACCAAAGCTGTATCACTTCCTGTTTCCTAGGTCAGACTTAGAACAGATACAAAGGTTCTAAGTAATGATCTTTGCAAAACACATCAATATAAATTAAATTAATACATCAATTTTCACATTATTTTCACATAAGCCCAATATTAAACCATGCTAAGATCTCTGAAGTATTTCGTGAAGAAAAATGACAAACAGAAAAGTCCACAAGAGATCTTTGAAATCTGAGCATTCGGATTGATAAGTATGAAGTTAGGTACATAAGTCTAAGTCCTATAACAAAATGTACTTCAATAAGTACATTTTTTTCCTTTTTGAAATAAGTGTTAGCAAGTAAATAAACTTCTACTCTTCATTACGAGAATATAGGGTGCTTTGCAATTTTTTCTGAATTTATAATGGCACATACCACTCCTTTATGTTTCATCTTTTATTATTAGTTCTTTAGAATAGCAAAGACTTTTCCCAAACTCCCCAAGTTTACACACATCTAAGAATTTAAATGCCAATTTTTATAATCTTGAGTCAGGATTTTCTCATTTAGCTAGGTTTTTTTTAATTTTTTTTATTTTTTTAATGTTTTATTTATTTCTGAGAGAGAGACGCACACAGACACACAGTGTGAACAGGGGAGGGGCAGAGAGAGAGGGAGACACAGAATCTGAAGCAGGCTCCAGGCTCTGAGCTGTCAGCACAGAACCTGACACGGGGCTCGAACCCATGAACCGTGAGATCATGACCTGAGCCGAAGTCCTATGCTTAACCAACTGAGCCACCCAGGTACCCCTCATTTAGCTAGGTTTTAAACAACATATTCAAGAAAGTCTTGCCAATGAGAGCTTTTAGAAATTTAGTCTTCTTTTTCCTCTTCCTTTCTCAGTGAATCTGTAGTTGATCCTGCATCTGGTATGCCAAAGATGTTCACTTCTGTTAGGCTAAAGGGTTTTGATAAATCTATTTTCCAAAAATGAAAAGTAAAAAGCAAAAAACTAAACATTAAACACAGCATTAAATACAAAAATTTAGTAAATAAAATTTTATATATATTAATCTCCCATAAATCTTATCTTTATGTAGACAATTTTAAACTGTAAGACACAGTTCTCCAATTCTATAATGCCAATTATTTTTGGAACACATCACTTTTAACCAGACAAAAAAAGAAAAACAAATTAGTCTCTTAAAATGATTTTATTATTACTCAAACCAGTATGAAAACATGTAAAATTTTATACATACAAGAAAACTGACAATGTGTGTACACATAGATCTCATCATATGTTTATTTAAATGTGTTTTGTGTTGTATTGTATTGTATGTATGTATGTATGATTTATTTATTTATTTATTTATTTATTTATTTATTTATTTATTCTCAAGTTAGTTAACATACAGTGTGATCTTAGCTTCAGGAGTAGAACCCTATGATTCATCTCTTACATATGACATCCAGTACTCATCCCCAAAAGTGGCCTCCTTAATTCCTACCTCCCACTTAACCCACCCCCTCACCCCCATCACCCCTCAGTTTGCTCTTGGCATTTGAGTCTCTTATGATTTGCCTGCCTCCCTGTTTTTATCTTATTTCTCCTTCCCTTCCTCTATGTTCAGCATTAAGTTTCTCAAATTCCACATATGTGTGAAATCATATTTCTTTCTCTGACTGAATTATTTCACTTAACATAATACCCTCCAGTTCCATCCACATTGTTGCAAACGGCAAGATTTCATTTTTCACCACTGAGTAGTATTCTGGTGTGTGCGCGTGTGTGTGTGTGTGTGTGTGTGTGTGTATACATTCATACACACACACACACACACACATATATATACATATATATATATACCACATTTTCTTAATTCTTTTTTAATGTTTTTTTATTTCTGAGAGAGAGGGCATGAGCAAGGGAGAGTCAGAGAGAGAGAGAGAGACACAGAATCTAAAGACGGGCTCCAGTCTCTGAACTAGCTGCCAGCACAGAGCCCGATGCGGGGCTCAAACCCACGAACCGTGAGATCATGACCTGAGCCGAAGTCCGACACTCAGTCGACTGAGCCGCCCAGGCGCCCCAATACCACATCTTCTTAATCCATTCATTGATTGATGGACATTTGGGCTCCTTCCATAATTTGGCTATTGTTGACAACACTGCTATATACATTGCATGTGCTCCTTTGAATCAGCATTTTTGTATCCTTTGGATAAATTCCCAACTGCTGAGTCGTAGGGTAGTTCTAGTTTTAGTATTTTGAGGAGCCTCACACTGTTTTCCAGAAGGGCTGCACCAGTTTGCATTCCCACCAACAGTGCAGTAGATTCCCATGTCTCCACATCCTCACCATCTGTTGTTTACTGAGGTGTTAATTTTAGCCACTCTGACTGGTATAATTAAATGTGTTTTTTTTAAGAAAACACCATTCCTCAGAGGAATAGGATATTCAATGTTTTCAACACATTTGTAAAGTCACCTTTATTCACTGAGTCACATAGTATATTTAAATTTCTTTCTGACAAATCCATTTTGTAATGTCAGATTTCATTTATTGTATTGTCTTGTAAATGTGATCAATAATAAATCATTAATCATGGATGTTAATATTATTTTTAATGAGAGGTGACTGAATTTTGACACAAGCCATATCAACTCAGTCCCTAAACTTCCAGATCCTTTCCACCTATGTATGCATGGCCAAATTCTGTATGCTCGTAAGTATGGAAGATTAGTCTTCCTCTCTTCTAATATGTTTGTGAATATCTTTAGATCAATCCCATTTTTTCTGCTAGTGTCTTATCTACTTCACTGCCCTGAAACTTCCTCATTTCATTCTTTGTACTATTTCTGTTGTCAAGAAATATGTTTACAGAAATAGCTTCATTTCAGACCTTTCCATTAAACAATTCACACATAGTTCAGGCCATGATTTCCACCACCTTGTCAGTACACAGCACCTCTGACAGTGTTGACCTTGGGGGCTGAGCTATACATCCCTGAAAGCCACAGAGGTTCTACCACATCACAACTTTGGCAGTGCTCATGCTCACTCTATATCTATAGGTGTGAGCAGAGAGATGCTGAGGCACACAACCACCAACTCACACTCACAGTGATCCTTCTATTTACTCTTCTGTTATGCATCTATTCAGCTTTTGTACACATTCGATTTTATTGGTTATATTTCACTTCTAAGTACTTCTGAGTATAAGAGTTATGCCACCTCTTTTCAATTCCTCGTATCAATAGCCTGAAAATCAACAAATAGGTTATCTTGCTGTTGCTATTACTTGATAGAACATATGAAAAACACTGAGACAGTAAACAGTGTATCTTTGAACATGCTGTGTTTTATGTGAAATATTCTTTACTCCCTTTTGTTTGGTTAGATCTTAAATATCCCAGAAAATTCGTTTCAGACCACCTCCCACAGCCTACATTTGTGTGGGACCCATTTTGTATACTGCTAACACAGCCCAGATTCACCTTAATCAGTGTATTATTGCATTATACCATGTTGTCTGTGTCTTATTCTTTCATAGACCACAAGTGGTCTGTGGCCTTTGCTTACTTATCTTAGCAACCTAGGACTGACACAATGATAAGCTGCATATGTGAACTTACTAAATGTGAGTTTAGTGAATAAATAAATGGGGTAGAATTTATGCTACTTCCTAGAATTTCTATTTATTCTGTATCACAGGTAGAAAAGCACAAAATGTTTAGGGTATAACCAAGGTAAGTATCTTTCCTTTTTTGTTTTGTTTTGTTTTCATTTACTGACAGTTGTAATTTTTAAATTGAATGAAGAAAAAGAGCACTGGGTGATGTGTGCAAGTGTCACTATATTGTACACCTGCAACTAATAATATAGTGTATTATATTGTATGTTACCTCTGTTTAAAAAAGAGAGAAGTGTTTGTGACAGATATAAAATATAAGCAATTAGAATCCAATATTTTAAAAAATGAACATAATGGGAAAATTTAAATGGCTAATAGAGTTGAATTTCCATCTTTTTTACTTTTATAGGCAGCTCTCTTCAACACTAGACTCAACCATCTACAATTGAAACAAAAAACTGCTCATTTTAAATTACAGCCAAATTAGTGAATGCAATCAACAAGCATTAAAATTACAAGTTTGACTTAAAAGTAATGAGTCTGCAAACATGATCCATTTGTTCCTGTGTTTATTTTGTTCATCTCTGTTTTTAATTAGCAAAAGCTTGATATGATTTTTGGTATGTTATAAATAAATCTTAAACTATCAAATTTGCTTTCACTGTGTAGATATAGCCCTATGATTATATACAGTATCAAAACAAAGAAAATCATCACAGATAAAGAAGAACAATCCAAAACGGTAAATGTGTCAAGCATCCAAAGAAGACATAAAAATCCTTAGTGTAAATGCACTTAATGTTAGAGTATGTTAAAGTATAAAATTCATGAGGCAAAACTGATAGACCTGTATGGAGAAATAAGTTTACTATCATAGGCGAAGACTTCAACACACATCTATGAGTAATTGACAGATCCAGCAAACAGAAAATCAGTAAAGCTATAGTTGACTTGACAGCACTATCAGTCAACTTGGCATGGTTGACATGCACAGAATGATTTCTCTAACCACAGTAGAATACACATTCTTCTCAAACTTTACCGAACATTCACCAGGGTCAACTATATAAAACATACCTTGACAAGTTTAAAAGAATAGAAATTATACAAAATATTTTCACAGAACACAATTGAATTAACATAGAAATTAATAGGGGCGCCTGGGTGGCTCACCTGTTTCGACTTCAGCTCAGGTCATGATCTCGTGGTTCATGGACTCAAGCCCTGCATCAGGTTCTGTGCTGACAGTTTGGAGCCTGGAGCCTGCTTCGGATTCTGTGTCTCCTTCCCTCTCTCTATTCTTCCACCACTTATGCTCTCTCTCTCAAAATTAAATAAACACTTAAAAAATTATCAAGAAATTAGTAAGAGATAACCAGGAAATCTTCAAACAATTGGCGCTAAAACAAGTAAAACTCTTATAAAAACAAATGATTCAAAGAAGTCTGAAGAGAAATTAAAGTATATTTTCAGCTAAATGAAGATGCAACTTATCAAAATTTATGAGCTACAGCAAAAGCAATGTTTACAGGGGAACCATCTAGCATTAAGTGCATATAATAGAAAAATAAAAACATAAAAATATCTATGCTTCCATCTTAAGAAACAAAAAAAAAAAAGATGAGCAATCTAAACTTGAAGCAAATAGGGGGAAAATGTAATAAAAACTAGAGCAGAAATCAATGAAATTGAAAATAGAAAGTAAAAGGCAAAAGTAAAAAAAACAAAAGCTGATTCTTTAAAAATAAATAAAATTGATAAAATTCTAGTCAAACTAACACGAAACAAAAACCAGAGAAAGAAGACACAAATTACTAACATCAAAAATGAAAGAGACATTATTACAGATTTTGTTAAAATAATGTGATATTATGGCAATGAGAAAGAATGAAATCTGGCCATGTGTAGCAACATGGATGGACCTTGAGGGTGTTATGCTGAGCGAAATAAGTCAGGCAGAGAAGGACAAATACCATATGTTTGCACGTATAGGAGGATTAGGAGGAACTTGACGGAGGAACAAGGGGGAGAAGAAGGGCGGAAATGGTGGGGGAAAGGGAGAGAGGCAAACCATGAGAGACTCTTGAATGCTGACAAAAACTGAGGACTGATGGATGTGGGGGGGAGGGGGGAGGGGCATGGAGGAGGGCACTTTGGGGATGAGCACTGGGTGTTATGTGGAAACTAATTTGACAATAAACTCTTTGTAAAAAAAATAATAATAAAAAAATAAAAATAAAAAAAATAATGTGATATTAACATAAAGGTAACTATAAGAGAGTAATAAAAGAGGATAGAGTGCAGGAAAAAAATGGTCTTCTATATTATGGTCTTCTATATTTTGACAGATGCTATTTCCTTTTAATATTTGTAGCATCTATAGCTATCATTTTATATTTTCTCTATCATTTTATATTTTCTTTCTCATTTTTTTTCTTTTTCTTTCTTTCTTTCTTTCTTCCTTCTTTTTTCCCTCCTCTTTCTTTCTCTCTTCTTTCTTTCTTTCTTTCTTTCTTTCTTTCTTTCTTTCTTTCTTTCTTCCTTCCTTCCTTCCTTCCTTCCTTCCTTCCTTCCTTCCTTCCTTCCTTCCTTCCTTCCTTCCTTCCTGCCTTTCTACCTAGAGGTTTATCAGTGTTATTAATTTTTCAAAAAAAAAACAACAAACCCTTGCTTTTTGTTTACTGAATATGTTTCTGATTTATTTTCTATTTTTGTTCTCATCACAATTATTTTCTTTTTACATTGTTTTGTGTTTAAATTTTTATTCTTTATTATATTTACTTAAGTATAAGCTTAATTAAGTGATATGAAACTTCACTTTCTCTTTCTCTTAAATCATTTGATGCTATAAATTTCTCTCCAAGTACTACTTTAGCTTCTTCCCACAAATGTTGATATGTTGTATTTTTACTTTTATTCAGTTCAAAATATTTTTTAATTACACATATATTGAAAGCTTGGTATTGTCACACGGATCTTTGGAAAGCTCTTTATTTTGCATTAATTTTGGGAGGGAGGGCTTCTTCAAATTGTCTGACTTCTGTTGACCTCTCTTCAAATTTGCTGACCAAGAGTGCCATCTCTAATCTGTTCAGTTCATCCAAAAAATATTCCATTTCATTTATACATAGTAGTTCTAGAATTTTCTTTAAGTTATATTTTATAGTTACTCTTTCTCTGCTGATTCTCTGTATTATCATCATGTGTATACCAGATTTGAATATATTCATAACAACTTTTTAATTTCTTGAATGGTAGTAGCAACAGCTCATTCAATTTAAGGATTGGTTTCTGTTGATTGCTTTTAAAATACGGTTTGCACTTTCCTGTTTCTTTACATGCCTAGTGACTTTTGACTAAATACTGTATATGATACATGTGTTTCCCAAACTCTGGATTCTGTTATGTTCCTCTGAAGTGTAGTTTTTGTTCAAGAGTCAGTTAACACATCTAGCATAAAACTCCAAAATTATACTACACTGTATTGGCCACCCACTAAAATCCACTTAGTTTTTTCAGTCCCAGAAACCCTCTTTTCACTGGGTCTCCTCTGTCTCCCCTGCATCTGAGCAGTTATGAGCTTAGTAGAGGAGTCAGGTAGATTTAAAAAAAAACGTAAGTGTATTTATCAATTTTGAGAGAAAGGGAGTAGGAGGGGAAGAGATAGAGAGAGAGAGAGAGAAAGGGAGAGAGAATATTCCAAGCAAGCTCCACACTGTCATTGCAGAGCCCAGTGGGAGGCTTGAACCCATGAACCAGGAGATCATGACCTGAGCTGAAACCAGGAGTTGGACACTTAACCGACTTAGCCATCCAGGTGTCCCATGGAGACAGGCAGATTTTATTAACATATTTGGAGGCTCATCTCTTCCATGGCTTTTCTTTTCCAAAATCTCCCTCCAATTTTTTTTCCTTTCAGATCAAAATGCTTTCCATTGATTTCTGAACTTAATAAACCTACAGTTTTCAGCCATCCTAACATGGTAAGTATTAAAAAGTACTCTCAGACAAATATTTGAAAACTTGGAAGTCTCTCAGTTTTAGTTTGACATTTGACTAAAGTTTCCAATATGAATTTTTTTTGGTATTTAACTCTATCTATTGTTTTCTTGACAAGAGTGTTGCAGCAGTTTTAAGGTGGTCCAACATATTTTGAAGAGAAAGTTCTCCCAAGCAATTTTAACTGTCACAGTTTTGGATTGTGGTTTTATGTTGAAAAACTACACCAACATAATAGGTAACATTTATTATGTTTTAAAAACAACATTACAGGGGTGCCTGGGTAGCTCAGTTGGTTAAGCCTCCAACTTCAGCTCAGGTCATGATCTTACCGTCGTGAGTTCGAGCCCCACGTCAGGCTCTGTGCTGACAGCTCAGAGCCTGGAACCTGCTTTGGATTCTGTATCTCCCTGTCTCTCTGCCCCACCCCCTCTCATGCTTTGCCTCTCTCAGTCTCAAAAATAAATAAAACATTAAGAAAAAATTTTTTAAAGATGCATGTGCCACACATTAAAAAAAAATAAAAATAACATTACAAACCTTCTAAAGTAAGAAAAATAATTTTAAACAAATAATAATAGCATGAATAGAATAAGGTAAGGAAATGAGATGAAGATTCTACATTTCAAATCCTTTCTTTGTCAATTTTAATAACATAAGAACACAGATTTTTGAAAATATTTCAACTCTTTTGATATTCCTGAAATTCTGAAGAAAAATGGTGATAACTCTCTCTATGTAAACATCAGTTTTTTTCATGGTGTTTTATAGAACAATTATTGTTTTTAAAATTTTTTAAATTTTTCTTTCAAGATAATTATTTTTTTATTTAATTATTTTGTTCGTCTTTTGGAAATATTTGATTGTTCTTTTGGCATCAATGTTACAAATAAAATAAATTCAATCATTGCACTTATACTTGGTTATATACGGAAATTTCTTCTAAAAATAATTTTCTTATGACAGAAAGTATGTATCTACATACCTATTAACTTTTGCAGGGGGTAAGTTGTGATTAAACTGAAAAAAATTTTAAAGCATAGTTAGAGAATCACAGTCATCTAAGAAAAAACTAAAAAAAATCTGTTTACTTGTCAAAGCAAAAGGAACAGAACACCTTTCGGCTATAACGTTATTGAAAAATCTTTCAAGGATCAAAAACTATAGTTCGTTCTTCAAATTTCAGAGCTGCATTCTTAGTTCTTACTTTCATTTTCTAAGTTGTAATCTTCACCATCTGATTTGAACATTTTCTATTTTACTGGCCCATTTTTTCTGAAGCCCATTTTTCTGAAGCCTATAATTGTCAGAGAAGTAGTACTTAAAACATTTTATAAAGGGCTCATCCAGCATGAATTACATGTAGTTTCACTTATCCATGATAAAGTATCCAGATGTAAGGGATATTGTGAAAATACACATAAAAAGAAAAAACTAGGAATAATTTAATAGTCAGAAGAATTCAAGCATGTCCTCAGATATGATGGACACAAATAAAATCTGGGAAGTGAAAGTCTATTGAGGTTAGAAGTTATTCAACATTGTATGTTTTCAGGAAAACTTTACATGAAGATAGAAAGTGAATTTAATAAATATTTATTTAAGGATATTGATACTAAAAGAGAATAAAATAATGCTATGAGGAAGAAGCTTGTAACAATCAACTCTACTATTTAGATGATAAAATTGCCTGTAATAATACATGAGTGACAATAGGAAGAAGGGAGAATTGAGGCACTTTTTTCTATGTTAGTTTGCTCCTAAACTGGTGAATTTTTTTATTCAATTGTCTAATTTTTGTTTGTTAGGATATTTAAATAAGTTTAGAGTGTTGTATTACAGTTTTCTTATGTTTCATGTTTGTTTTTTATGAGAGAATTTCATCAGCTTAAATGGATTCTCATTTTCTATGTTCTTTCTGTAGTATCTGAAAATATGTGAGACACATTTTTTTATAGAGTGGGTGGTAATTGGTTGATTTGTTGGGTTCCTAGGTCAAGAGTGGCCTCTTCTGTCAAGAGAATGCAATGCAGCACCTTCAATGAGTGGATTTCGTTAAGAGAAAAGGGTTTTTGTGGTTTTTTTAGTGTTTATTTTTGAAAGAGAGAGACAAACCACAAGCAGGGGAGGGGCAGAGAGATAGAGAGAGACAGATTCTGAAACAGGCTGTATGCTGACAGCTCAGAGTTTGACACAGTGATCAAACCCATGGACTGCAAGATCATGACCTGAGGCAAAGTCAAACGCTTCACCAACTAAGTCACCCAGGTGCTCCTTTTTTTTTTTTAATGCCATTTTGTCTAACATATCATAACACCTTCCCCACTTCATATACATATATCTGCTTCTTTTTTGATTAAGCTAACTAGGGTTACAAAATGCATTTTTATTACCAACAACAATTGACGATTTTTCTCTACCCAAATAAGCATGCAACTCACTGCTTTTGTGTTCAACTTCAGTTAATTTTCTAGACTAGAATAGGAGGTGGTAAAGAATCCCTTTTACTTCTACATTTGTTGGAATCCCATCTCATCTAAATTCAAATACAATAATTGAAACAAGAGAAATAATTTTCTCCATTGTTGTGAAATGTAAGAAAAAAATCTAAAAATTTGGTCCCTGTCCAGCACTTATTTCAGTGACAGAATAACATAAACACTTTCCAATATTACCAAGCAGAGGGTTTTAAAGTTACACATTAATCTCCTCTTCTTTTATTACTTCTTCAGCCTTGACCAGAAAGTGTCATTCTAGCTGAATATGTATCTTACCCAATATTTAGTCCTCCATTATTTCTCTATATCCATTGTTATATAGTCATTTTAAATGTTTAAAGAAAGATTAAAAACTGCACTATTGTAAGATTCTTACCAAGATTCTTATCATTGTTAGAATGATTCTAGGCCACTGTCTGTTTCTTCACAATATTTCCCTGATGCTTCAGAGTATATGCAGTAGTCACCCTCCTACCCCCATCTGTGGTTTTGTTTTCTGTGGTTTCACTTATCTATGGTCAAGTGCAGTCTGGAAGCAGATGATTCTCCATATGATATTGTCAGAAGTAACCTAACACTAAGTCACAGCGCCTACATCAATCACCTCACTTCATTGCATCACATAGGCATTTTCCCATCTCACATCAGCACCAGAAGAAGGATAGGGAGTGCCTGAGTGATTCAGTTGCTTAAGTGTCCAACTCTTGATTTCAGCTCAGGTCATGATCTCAAGGTCATGTGATCTAGCCTTGCATCAGACTCTACACTGAGCATGGAGTCTGCTTGGGATTCTCTCTCTCCCTCTCTCTCTGCCCCTCCCACACTTGTGCTTTCTCTCACAAAATAAGCAAACACACACACAAGCACACATACACAAAAACAAAATCGAAAGAAGAAAGAGTACACTACAAGATATTTTGAGAGAGGCCACATAACTTATATAGTTTATCATTATAATTTTTTCTATTTTATTATTAGTTATTGTAATTAATCTCTTAGTGTATCTAATTTATAAATTGAACTTAATTAGTGATATTATACATAGAAAAAAACAGTATATATATAGGATTTTGTACTTATCACCCAAAGATAAAGGGTTACATGTCTTTGAGATCTTCATTATTTTTTATGGGAGTGCAAGACTTGTTTATATGTTAAGAGTATTAACTTATGTCCATGATGTAGCTTATAAATATATTTTCAGTTTATCTTTGTCTTCCTATTTTCAAACTCAATTTTTGCTAGAGTTTAATTACAAACCATCACAAATTTCCTGAAAAATATTTGCTTTAAAAAGTCACATCTTTTTCCTTTAAAAAAAAAGCTTTTTTTTTTTTTTTTTTTTTTGCTTTAAAAAGTCCTTCACATTCTGATTCAGTTACTACATTTTCATTATTTTTTTCAGTTTATATTTCTCATTTATATCCCTTTTTGGTATATTTTGGTACATAGTGTGAACAGAATATGTTCTATAATTTTCCAAAGTATACAATTAATGTGAAACAAGCTGTCTTTTTTTTAGATATTTGAAACGTCACTTGCAAAAAGAGGGAAACAAACCACAAGAGACTCTTAAAAACAAAGAACAAACTGAGGATTGATGGAAGGAGATGGGCGATGGGTACTAAGAAGGGCACT
Organism: Hyaena hyaena; assembly: GCF_003009895.1. Taxonomy (NCBI): domain Eukaryota; kingdom Metazoa; phylum Chordata; class Mammalia; order Carnivora; family Hyaenidae; genus Hyaena; species Hyaena hyaena. Next base: position 531,223 of record NW_024081735.1, read on the forward strand.
TGTTGGGATGAGCACTGGGTATTGTACGTAAGTGGTGAATCAACTGAATTTTACTCCTGAAACCAATAATGCACTATTTGTTAACTAACTAAAATTTAAACTAAAGAATAAATATATAACTAAACTAAAAAGAAAAGAAAGAAAAAGAAAGAAAAAAGAAACACCACTTGAATGAAAATAACCATATTCATATTTTTTAAACTTATGTGTTATTTTAAACTATGACAGTAAAAATCTTCACTCAATCTTTCAAATCCTCCCTTGTTATTAGTAAAAAGTTTTCTTACTTCACTTTCATTCAGATGAACTCTAAACCAAACTCCTAAATAGTTTATATTAAATGAATATTTAGGGAATGAAATCCAAGTGCTGGGATTTGTGTACATAAAATCCTCACCTTTTCCTTAACTTTTGGGAAGCATGATAAAAGAGTCTAGTAAAGTTTCTCTAACAGCATAATTAAGATGGGCTCCCTGAATCAGCAACAGACTACATGAGGATGTAAGATAACACTTTTCAGTGCATTTTTTTGATTCCTCACATTCTGCTGTGGCTAATAAGCAATTATCAGAAGACTGCCTGAGTAATAAGAAATATTTCAATCACTTTGATGCAGTGTTAAGAGTAAGGTAAGTATTCCCAGCCCTTATTAAACTAAAGCTTTTGAAAACTACTTCATAGTCCCTACCTGACTCTTAGCCACCAATAGCTACCACTAGCTCTCTAGTTTTGATTTTTGGCTCCCTATTTATCTCCTTTTCTTAACTGAAAGCTCAAATAGGAATAAAAAATATTTTTATATATTCAACATTCACTTTTAGTGAGATGATTTTCATTATTCAATCTGTTCTCTCACCAGAACCATAAGTTTTAGGATTTTGTATCTGTTAGCACAGAACAGGAATGTTCTAGGGTTTAGAAAAATAAAAGAAAAATGATAAAAGAAAAGCAAAGAGTGTAGCATCATTGAGACATCTTGAATTTGTTCAAAACAAAGAGGAAATTAAATATAATGTTGTGCTTACATTACAATAAGTATTAGATATAAGGAATATAGGGAGGAAAGCGTAATAATGTAAGAGATAATAAACTTAATTTTAACCACCTTTGCTCAGCATTTAACACCAGACATGTTAGATGATACTAACATCTAAGACATTTATCTTAGATGATACTAATGGTGGATGCATGATAGATGACAGATAAGTGGATACAAAGATGGTAGATAGATAGATAGATAGATAGATAGATAGATAGATAGATAGATGATAGATAGATAGAGAAAGAATGGTATGCATTTTCCTTGGCAAATGATATGCCGAAATATTGAGAATTTTACTGTTCTGCAGAGCCTACTTCAATTTCAATTTCACCTTGAGACTGGCCATTTTTGAAGAATCTTATAAGGATCTATTCATTGACTTGAGTCTTCTTTTTTGTTATAATTTTCTAGTTTCCATGAGTTTACCTTCCACATAACTAAAGTATAGAGAAGTGGAACCTTATTATTAGCATAATTTCGGAGTGCCTGGGTGGCTCAGTTGGTTGAGCGTCGGACTTCAGCTCAGGTCATGATCTCACCGTCTGTGAGTTTGAGCCCCACATCAGGCTCTGTGCGGAGTCTGGAGCCTACTTCAGATTCTGTGTGAATTGCAGCTATGATCTTTGCTATAAGAGAAAGATGAGAAACATAAAAGGAAGCTGTATATTTGGCTTAATAGCGTAGGGGTAATTAAGACAATTTGAATCATCTCCAAGTTACCATTATAGGCATTGAGTTAAACCAAGTTCTCAGACATATTCATTTAATATTTCTTCATTTAATATTTTCATACCCGCTCTTCCACCCGTTGCTGTGTTCTGTTTTCAGTAAAACTGTTGTTGAATGGGTTTTTTTTTTAATGGTGATAAGAAAAGTAGATTATAATGTTTTTTACCAAAAAGTTTAATATAATTCTGGCTGGGACTAGAGAAATGGAATACAGAAGAGAACATGTCTTTTGATGTACTGCTATGTCAGTGTAAGTCCTTCACAATCCCCCAAGTTTCCTTCTTATATCTTTTCCACAGACAGTTTTGGAACAACGAAACACCTTGGTAGGGCCTAGAAAGAGCTACATCATCATATGTTCTCTTACTTCCATGCTAGTGTGTGTGTGTGTGTGTGTGTGTGTGTGTGTGTGTGTTTACCTGCTCTCTGATCCATTCACAGGCTGAGAGGCATTAACAGCAAGTCTGAATTTGTAGAAGAGGAATTTTCAGTAGTGTTTTCTTTTCTCATTTTCTTCTATTTCATTTGGGACTATTTTTTTAGTAGCTAGTTTTACAGCTAAAAGTAAAGTTCAATTGCAGAACTTATTTTATGAGAGTTTTTGTTTAAGCTACATTTGCTCCTTTGTTGATTCTTTACATATGAATTAAGAAGATAAGTTTATAAAACAAAAGGGTCTGAGCACTCTATTCTCATTAAACCAACTGGACTCTGGTTTTAGGGCATGTTATCAATTGGATATTTCAGATATACCAAATTTATTAGACCTAAAAATTTTCATTCTGGACTCCCAGAAACCGTTTCTTCTTGCTGCGGTCCCCACTGAGTGGAGCCATCAGCCAACTATATGTCCAGTCACCCCACTGAATTCTGAACACCTATTCAAATAGGCAAAAAAGAGCCCTTCTTTATTCCATCTCCTTTCAGTCGAAAGTTGAGTGATTACTTACTGAGTATTCCTTTCTTTTTGTTTTAATGTTTTTCATTTATTTCTGAGAGAGAGAGAGAGAGAGAGAGAGAGCAAGTGTGAGCAGGGAAGAGTCAGAGAGAGTGGGAGACACAGACTGCAACAGGCTCCAGGCTCTGAGCTGGCAGTCAGCACAGAGCCCGACGCGGGGCTCGAACCCACGAACGGCGAGATCATGACCTAAGCGAAAATCGGATGCTTAACCGACTAAGCCACCCAGGCGCCCCATATATTTTATTTTTTTTTTAATGTTTATTTATTTATTTTAAGAGAGAGAGAGAAAGTGAGCAGGGGAGGGCAAAGAGAGACAGAGGCAGACTCCCAAGTAGGCTCTGCACAACACCACCAGCACGAAGCCAAATGCAAGGCTCAAACCCAAGAACGAGGAGATCATGACTTGAGCCAAAATCAAGAGTCAGATGCTTTACCAAGAAAGCTAACCAGGTGCCCCTGGAAAGTAATATATTTGTTTTATTCTTTTAAATTCACATCCAACTTAGGTAGCATAAGTGCAATAATGATTTCAGGAACAGAATCCAGTGATTCATCCCCTACGTATAACCCCCAGTGCTCATCCCGGCAAGCGTCCTCCTTACTGCCCCTTGCCCATTTAGCCTATCCCCCCACAACCCCTCCAGCAACCCTCCGTTTGTTGTCCATTTTTAAGAGTCTCTTATGTTTTGTCCCTGTCCCTGATTTTGTATTAATTTTGCTCCCCTTCCCTTATGTTCATGTGTTTTGTATCTTAAATTCCACATATGAGTGAAGTCATATGACATTTGTCTTTCTTGGACTCATTTTACTTAGCATAATACACTTGTTCCATCCACGGTGTTGCAAATGGCGAGATTTCATTTTTTTTTTGATTGCTGAGTAATACTCTATTGCGTATATATACCACATATCCTTTATCTATTTGTCTGTTGAGGGACATTGGGTAATATATTTTAAATGGAAGTGGTTGCATGTATGTGATGGGAGAATGAATAGCATAAAAACTTGAAACAGTTTGGGGAGTAGTCAGGAGTTGATCCAGAGTCTACTCAAGAGTAATCTTTTTATTTATTTATTTATTCATTCATTCATTCATTCATTTAGAGTGAGAGCGAGCAGCATGTGCACAACCAGGATTTGAAATAACTGGGTTTTACTTAGGTGTTAAAATAGTCAGGGTAATGTGGATCTTTTCATCTTACCCAAACTGGTCTTACAATGCCTTCCTTTAAAATTTATTATTATTATTTTAAGTTGAGAGAGAGAGAGAGTGAAGGAGGGAGGAGGCAGAGGAAGAAAAAGAATCTTAAGCAGGCTCCACCCTCAGCACAGAGCCCAATGCAAGGCTCAATCCCATGACCTTGAGCTGAAATCAAGAGTCAGATACTTAACTGACTGAGCCACCCAGGCACCCCCGAAAGTAATCTTTGACAGAAAATAGTCTTTTCTCTAAGAGAAGAAGCAAGAATTAAAATCTGCTAGGAAGACTTCTGTAAGCAATTTGGGAAAAAGGTGATTCAGAAATTTATTTTAATTTTTTTAAAACTTTATACCTTTTATTACTATTGATACCCCTTTGTATTTTTTACTTCCTTTTTGTTATGTGTTAAATCATTTAATGCTTATATTTACCCTATATTTGTTCTAAAGGTTTCTTTCCACAGGATCACAACTATAAATGAATGAATAGACTTTGAAATATAAAAGAGATACAAAAAGACTAAGTAGTCATGACAAATAATATGCTTGTCACTTTTTATTTATCTAATTCTAATGAAATCAAACAGATTCTGAATTTCTAACTTTTCAGTGCTACTCCGATATTTCTGCTAAAACTCTAGACTTCGCCTTCTTCTGTCATGAAGTCATTTAACAGTTTCTGCTATGAGAAAAAAAAAAAGAGTACAAATAACATGAAAAAAACAGTAGAACAAAGACAAGCAAGCCTTGAATCTGGAATATTACTGAGATGTGGACCTCGTAGCTTGTCTCATAACTTTCTTCTTCTGATTTTTAGCGGACAGCCTTTTCACACAAGCACGAAGAAGGCATGGTGCAGTTAGCAGTACCAAGAGTGTGTACATTTACATGCACACATTTTCCCTGGAAATCCAGACTTGGCTCTGGCAAACCCCTGAGAAATTTAGAAAACACAGGTCACTGGCCATACTCATTATGTAAATAACATTAAATAACAGTAAATAGCATTACTGAAGAACTATTATGTGAAATTCATCATAACTAGCACTTTCAAGAGCTCAAGGCAGTAATGACACTCTCCCACTTGAATGAAGAACACATGCATTTACAGAAGAGATAAAATAAGCACGATGTAATAATTATTTATGAGTGGGAAAATATACACCAGTCTAAAAAGAAAGAGAATGATCTGGCTGGAAACCTATGGCAATAGCATGAAAAAACATATGACCTGGGATATAAAATTATGTTTTAATACACGTTGGCATGATGGAAAACATTCAATTATGCATGTAATGGTGCAGTTGGAGGAGCAATAATTTGCTCATAGATACATTATATTAGAAAGTCAGCCGATATTAGTAATAAAATTTAGAATGTATATATGTACATACACACATATGTGTGTGTAATATGTCAGGATGCTTCCCTCTGCTCTAAAGTGTACTTCAATTTACAAAGTCACCACTGACATTAATGTCATATAGCAGATGCCATGTAATACTCTCGTTGAATTTAGTCCCTAACTAAAAGCTCTAGGGCATTTTAGGCCATTGCCAATAAAACTACCTTTCATCAACTCTACAGCAAAAATGGTTGTCTAGAACTATCTGGAAAAATGCAAGTCTATGTACTGAAATATTAGATCCATAACACATTCCTTTTCATAATGCCAACGAAATTAGAAAAAAAAGAATTCTGAACTGTGTGGGAAAAATAAATTGTCAAAAGACTTTATACATTCCTCCAATCATTAATTCAACATACATATTGAGTATTCTACGTACCAAACATTGTACAAGCCTTAAAGTAGAGGAAAACAATCAAGTCACAAAATTCTAATAACTATAAAGCTCAACCAAGCCATCCCATGTCAGCCTGAGTCTGGTTACTAAAATTATTAAAACGTTTTTGTTGTGATAATGTTTATGACATTCATCGTTCCCCAGAAGATTGATGAAATTTATTGTGATTGTGGGGATGTAATTAATCTCTGTAAAGAGACCATTATCACGTAAGAAACCTGATATAATAATATCAAAGTCTTCATTTAAAAAAAAAACAGCATACTTAGGTCAACTTTGAGATGGAAATATTAAATCTCTTTATCTTTTATAATTTTTAACTTGAAAATGACATTGCTCAGAAGGCAAACTTATTTGGACACTTATAATAAAAATATGCCAGAGACATATCTTGCTTTCTGACTAGTTCAAAGTGAAAGAATGTTATTTCTAAGCAAATATATGTTTCATTTGGCAAAGGAAGAAGAAAAAAATTTATTTTTATTTTTACTTTTTTAAATAGTTTACTGTCAAGCTGGTTTTCATATAAAACCCAGTGCTCATTATTTTTAAAGTCTGGAAAAGTAGTAAAAACTGGGGTGCCTGGGTGGCTCAGTCAGTTATGAATCAGACTCGACTTGGGGTCAGATCATGATCTCATGGTTCATGAGTTCGAGCCCTGCATCAGGCTCTGGAGTCTGCTTCAGATTCTGTCTCCCTCTCTCTCTGCCCCTTCCCCCACTCACACTCTGTCTCCCTCTCTCTCTTAAAAATAAACATACAAAAAATAAAAAGTAATAAATAAAATTATCAATCATGAAATAAGTGTAGACTCATAGTTTGAAACAATAGTACAGGCAAGCCCAGAAAAATATTCGAGGTTGTTTACACATTAAAACATTTACTATGAAATATTTAAATGACATATTAAATGAGTTAAATTATTTATGTATGAAAAATATGACATTAAATTCAGTGATGAAAAAATAATGAATCCTTTAAACAGTACTCTGGAAATTGGTTACCCACCTGAAATATACATATTAGGAACAGATATAATTATATGTGAACACGTATGTACATGCTTCAGCTTTCTCCATTATATGTCAAAACAAATTTCAAATGAATAAAGACACTCTCTGTATACCTAAATGTTAACTTTTTGTTCACATAATGAAGGCAAATAAGCTTAAAGGGCAAATTACTAAAGGGAAGAACTGGTAAGATGTCTGAAAGAGAGGTTAGACACTTAATATATAAGAAACTATTCCAAAAATAGGAAAATAAGTATGATAAAATGGTCAAAAGTATTGTTATAGGTTATAGGAAAAATGGCTTCACTAAACATTAGAAGAATATAGCCTATATTATATAATATAACATATAAATATTTATATATAAATAAAAATATATATTTCCCCATGGCTATCTAATATAATGTTTCTGGATCACAATTGACCAGAATGTGCTTAAAACCATAAAAAGGACTTAAATTCTTTGGCCAAGGAATGACAATTGTATACTTCTTCCCATAAGAGCAACATAGAGGTCCTAAAGATATGATAATATCCTTCTCCATATTCCTTTTCATAGCTAAAATTGTAATTAATCAGATTCTATAATAAGAGAGGCATATTTACATTAATCATAAAATGCTTCAGTGACTTTATGATTAATAGAATTGCTGACAGTATAATATGAAATAACAAAAGCAAGGAAGAAAATGTCTAAAGTCTGTCCCCGGACATCTCTATTTCCTCAAGCTCTTTCAGCAGAGGCCACTGAGAAAGAAAAAGGGAACTGAGTTACACACTGGAAACTTACAGCCCAGGAGAAGGGGAGGAGCCATCCTCCCACCTCCATTCATTGTCCTCCTCCCTGTAAGACAGGCCAAGCCAAGTAGGACCTTCTGCAATTAATTCCATGATGTTCTGCATGGAAGCAAAGAAATATACAGTTATTAATATTCAAAGCACATTAGAGATGAAATGTATGGAATTTCTGTCCGGTGAGAAGTAAAGAATCATAAAAAGAAAAATACCTCAGTCTATATATGTTCGCAGATAAAGGAAACATCAAAAAATAGGTATTTCAGTTCTGCAATGTCTGTGCTTTTCTCAAACTATGAATTACATATAAAGAAAAAAAAAGAAAAGACTGCTAATAGAAAATTTTATACTCAAAAAAAAAAAGAAAAAAATGAATTACTTCTCTTAACTCATTCTATCTTTAATCCAACTCTGTGTCCACTCTTCTAGATTGACACATATCACTGAACAAAAATGAGAATGATCCTACTTTAGGGGATTGGGTACAGATAGAAGTAAACATATATACAAATGACATGTAAAAAGGGGACAACTGCTATAAGAGAAATTAGAGCAAAGGAACACGGTGAGATATCTCATACCTGTCAGAACAGCTAAAATAAAAAACACAGAAACAGTGTTGGAGAGGATGCGGAGAAAAAGGAACCCTCCTGCACTGTGAGTGGGAATGTCACTGGTGCAGCCATTGTAGAGGACAGTATGAAGGTACCTCAAAATATTAAAAATAGAACTACCCTACGATCCAGTAATTGCGCTACCAGGTATTTGCCCAAAGAATACAAAAACACTAATTTGAAAAGATATATGTACCTCTATTTTTATTGCAGCATTATCTACAATAGCCTAGATATGGAAGCAGCCCAAGTGTCCATCAATAAATGAATACATAAAGAAGACGTGGTATGTATATATAATGGAATGTTACTCAGCCGTAAAAGAATAAAATCTTGATATTTGCAACATGGATTGACCTAGTGGGTATAATGCTAAGTAAAATAAGTGTATAAGAGAAAGACAAACACCATATGAATTCCATCATATGTAGAATTTAAGAAACAAAACAAATGAACAAAGAAAAAAGAACAGACAAACAAAAAAACAGACTCTTAACTATAAAGAACAAACTGATGGCTACTCGAGGGGAGGTGGGGAATGGGGAGATGCGTGAAATAGGTGATGGGATTAAACAGGCACACTTACCAAAAAATAATGATTTCCTTATTTCAGTCACTGGATTAAATAGAACAAGGTTAATTTGAAAAAATAAAAGTACATTTATCATGATGAGTACTAAGTAATATATAAAATTGTTGAATCACTATGTTGTACACTGAAACTAAGGTAACGCTGTATGTTAACTATACTGCAATTAAAATAAGAAGTGGGAAGGAAAGGAAAGGGAAGGGAAGGGAAGGGAAGGGAAGTTACAGAAACAGTTAAAGCAGTATCAGGACTAGGAACACAGAGAAGGGCACCTGTGGGAGTTTGGGGGAGGACACTGATGTACAAGTTGCAATTTTAAATGGCATTGTCAGTGCAGGTCATTGAGAAGGTGATAACTGAATGAATGCATACTTGAAGAAGGTGATGTAGCCCATGGTTACATGAGAAAAGAACACTGCATGCAGAGGGAACAGCAAATGCAATGTTTCTACAGGAAATCAGAAAGGTTTGCTGATGTGGAGCATGCCAGGAAAAGATGAGTGAAAAACAAAGCAAGAGTGTATTCCTTTCTCTGATTTTAGAGCCACAGGTGAACATTTCCTTTGACTGGTACCTACTATATATTCATATCCCAGAAGTAAAGAAGAAAATACAATCTCACCTTTAATCTACTCCCGTCTGTTTTTAAAAATGCAGCATTCAAAGAGACACAAAGATCAGAACAGTTTAACCAAGAAACCATTTCCATGGTTTGATGGTAGCAGTGGTCATTGTATTGAACCCAGTGTTTCAGAGGAGGTCCACACCTGTCTCCTAGGAAAGAAAATGTTTTTTATTAAAAATTCAAGTTAGTTAACATACAGCATAGTCTTGAACCACCTCTTACATATGACACGCAGTGTTCATCCCCCAAAATTCCCTCCTTAATGTCCATCACCCATTCAGCGCATCCCTGCACCCACCTCCCCTCCAGCAACCCTCTGTTTGTTCTCTGTATTTAAGAGACTCTTATGGTTTGCCTCCCTCTCTGTTTTTATCTTATTTTTCCTTCCCTTCCCCTATGTTTATCAGTTCAGTTTCTCAAATTCTACATATGAGTGAAATCATATGATATCTGTCTCTCTTTGCCTGACTTATTTTACTTAGCATAATACCCTCCAGTTCCATCCATATTGTTGCAAATAGCAAGATTTCATTCTTTTTCATTGCCCTTGGCAATGAAATATATATATGTGTACATACACATATACATACACATATCTCAGATCTCACATATATATATCCATATATGTGTGTATATATCCATATATATGTACATACACATCTCACATATATATATCTGTATATATGTATATATATATACATACATACATACACATATCTCACATCTTCTTTATTCATTGACCAGTCAATAGACATTAGGGTCCTTCCATAATGTGGCCTGGTTAATAGCGCTGCTATAAACATTGAGTGCATGTGCCCAGGAAAGAAGATATTTACAACTCAGAACCCACACACCCTCAGAGCCTTACTGCTTCATACCTTTCCCTTTTAAAATGAATATGACTGTTATTAAGAATTATTATCAACTCAGAATTTCTTCACTTCCAAATTACCTTGTTTCTGATTTAGTTCATGTAAAGCCTCAATGAGATACTCCTTCTGGCTTTGCAGCCACTCTAGGGTTTCTACATAGGGCAATAAGACTTAATAATAAATGAGAGTACACATTGCATTAGGTATAGTCATAATAATGAAATTACAATGCTGAAATTTACCAAGTCATAATAATGAAATTATCAAGCGGCAAAATAGATAAATAATTTTGGTCAGTTCCCCTCTTTTCAGAATTACTTTTATCTTCAGCTGAAATAATCAATTGCTTAGAAACCAGCCTTTTAAAATGCACAACTTAGTGATTCAACAATACTGTATTATAAATTCAAAACTCCTAAGGCACTAGGAGTGTTCTCAATAAAAAATTGAACTAAGTGTTCTCAATAAAAAATTGAAATGATAATTATGCGATGTGATATGCTACTGTAGTAATCATATTGCAATATATAAATGCATTAAACCAACATGTCACAAACCTCAAACACACACACAGCGTTATATGTTAAACATATCTCAATTAAAAAAAAGAAAAAGAAAGAAACCTGTCTTTTAACACGACCTATCGCTAACAGAGTCCCAAATGGTTGATTTAATTATTCAATAGAGAGTTGATACCACACAGGAAACACACTAACATTCTAATGCACGGCCTTTGTAAAATATTTATTTATTGTAAACACAGACTCTCTTACGTTGTAATGAATTAGCAAGAAGAAGCTTTATGATGACTCTAGTATTTTAAACTTTTATCCTTAGGTGTTTAGAAACTACGAAAACACTAGGACTTTTGCGATATTTAAATTCTTCCATTCCTATGCTCCCTGAACATCTTGCACATACCTCTATGCACACCTGGACGCTTTGATTTATTTTTGGCTTATACGCTGTCTCCTGAGCCTCCCAATGGCATGGTTCATACTGATCACTAGCCTAGTGGCTGGCATTTAGTGTGCATTGAATAAATGTGGGTGAATAAATGAGTGAATTAGCTAATTCATTAATATAGGAAGCTGTGTCTCATAAATGTGTGACTCACTCCACTTCAGAAGATGATGCGAAGAACTAAGAGGCAAGAAGGCATCAAAATAGCCGTGCTGTTGTGTTAGAGAGCTCCCGCTACATTATACAACCAACCATTTTAGGATTGCAACAAGAAGAACAATCTAGCATTCTGTAAAGAGTGTTTGTTCTAGCTCTCATATTACCTTTAGTTTGGTCAAGAACATTTTGGACATGAAGAAATTTTTCTGCTTTGCTTTGGAAAGACTCAATCAATTCATTAAGGCTCTTCATCTTGGTCTCTGATCCCTCAACAGTTTGAAAGTCTAAGGACAAGAATTCCCAATACATATAAAGCACATTCTTAATTATGAAACAGCGGTGTATTCAATTATAAGGTATACTTTTTACAGCTTCCTCCTTAGTAAAGATTTCCAGAAATATTTTCCAAGACTTTAAAAAGAAATATGGCTAAATACGCTTTAATTTATCCACAATTATTCTTAAAATCTATGCCTAAATCTAAAATATCAACCTAATATCCTTATAAGTTTGAATGCATGTTTCTATTAATAGAAAAATGGTACAATTTGAAATAGACAACAAAAAGAATAAACATTGTCCTGAATAAATCTTTTGGCATCATGACTGGTTGATTCAATGTGTAGAATTTCACTCCTTCCTTAAAATTGAATTTTGAGTTTCAAGCTGATGTTATCAAAGAAGAACGCTTTGAAATCACCAATTGTGAATAATGTTAGTAGCAATAAAAACATTCTGCTGATCTAATTTAGGCTACTGGAGACTTTGACAATTTTAACAAATTATAAAAAAAAAGTTACTTTCTGTTTTCAAAGTAAATACAGTTGTAAATTCATTGAACTTATTTCTTAGCGAGTTGTAGTTTTCAAATAATAATAATAACCGTGGCTGTCAATATCTCTACCGTAATTGCAATAATATTACCGCCCTCCAGTTATTGAGAACTCACAAAGTTAAATTATTTTATATGGTAAAACGTTGTGCTAATTTCATGTCCTTTTTTGCCTGGTTTTTTGTGTTTTGTTTTTTGTTTTTTTTTTTTTGCTATAGCATTAAGACATTCACCAAAAACTATTATCTGAAAACGGTTTAAAAAATATGATTATCTGAGAAATCTTTTCCCCTAATTAATCAGACTTACACTGATAACCAAAGAATCCGCATAACACCAAGAGCAGCAAGCTGAAGATTCCCAGGACCACAGGAGTGATTCCGTACAGAACAAAGGGAATAGAAGAAGCTAAGTAACAGAGTGAATGACAATGAGAGATATTCTGAGCCCCTATTGTTTGAAAGACTAACGCCATTATTATCCATTTGCTATTGCTCTTAAAATATCCCAAATTTTCGAAAACATATTGTCCAATGTGTGAGTTACTATGAACTTTTAGGCTGAATGAGACGTAACAAAAAGCTATTTAAGAGGATATGCAGAAACAATTTAACATGGCAGACCTGACTACCATCCTTTTAAAGGGGTCTGCTTGTAAGGTTGGCCTTGGCTGGCTTCTGGAAACCTAGATTTCAAAAAGGTTTCCACAGCAGCTTTTGATAAGAGGGGCTCACTCTTCCTGAACTGTTTATGCACATCATGTACTTCATGATGAACTTCTTCTTTCCTTCTGAAAGTCTGGAATTGTGTTACATGTCAGCCAGAGGATGCTTATGTAATCAGCCCCAATACTGACCCTGAACATCAATACCCTAATGAGTTTCCTGGGAAGGCAACATTTGGCATACATTGTCACAACTTGCCGGGGGAATTCGAGTGACCTGTGTGACTCACTGAGAAAAGACCCTTGCAAGCTTGAGACTGGTGGCCCCCATTCTTCATTCCATGTACCTTTTCCCTTTGCTGTTTGTGCTTGGTCTGTTGTCATAAGTCTTAGCTATAAGTACGAATGTCTATGTGAGTTCTCCCAGTCAATATCAAACCTGAGCGTGGTCTTGGTTTGGTCATGGTCACATTAAAATTTTACAAACAGATATTAAATATCCTTAAATAACAGGTATAAAATTTTGGTTCATATTATCTTACCCTCATTAATATAATCAGGTGGGAAAAATGCTTAATTATTTTAAATCTCTCTTATTATTAAAATAGAATTATGTAATCTTTCTGACTAGTGGTATATTCTTCTTAGAAAGAATCACTTTATAATAAATCTTGGGAAATATTTAAACTGGATGATATTTGGTTTTAGACCAAACAACATCTATCATCTCTTCAGTTTCACAACAATAATATGCTACATTGCCACATTCTAGAAACCAAACTTTCAGCCACTATGGTGTATAGTCTTGACATGTTGTTTTCATTCTGAAATAACTTATAGACTCTAGTTTTGTTAAAAAAAAAACAAACAGTATTTATAGTTCTGAAGATTGCACTTCTGAAATAAGGTGAAATGCTGCCATCAAAGAGAATGGTTATGTTAATAACTAATAACTAATATCCAAATCACTTCCCTGTATCTTTCTGAATAATGTAATGTAATGGTTATTGACCAGAGGCATTTGTTAATGTCTAGAGACTTTCTTGGTGTCATAACTGAGGAGCAAGGGCTACTGAGGGGCCAGTGCGACTGGTGTCTAGTGAGTAGAAACCAGAGATGCTACTAAACATCCCACAATCACTGGACCATCCCCCACAACAAAAAGTCATTCAGCCCAAAATGTCAGTAGTGCTGAAGCTGAGAGATCCTGCTCTATTAGTGTTTCATTATGATCAGAAGGATGCAATCATAGAGTAGGGTTCTACCTCTCTTGACTTTTTACAAATGTGATGAATTTTAAATCATGATCACATTTCAAATTTTGCATTTTGATCATGCTGAAATCTCTGTTTCATGCCAGGAAACAAGTCCAAATTTGGACAAGTGGCTTCTTTTATCTTTGAATATTCTCCTTAATGTATGAAATTTTCAAATGTCTTTGTGAGAAAGTATGCTTTTGGTTTGCTTCTATAGACATTTTGAAAAAATTTGAACCTCTATATTTTCTTTAAATTGTAAAATTCCAAAAAAGTAACATCTAGAGAAAAGTAAAATCAGGTGAAGAAGTACCTTAAGATAACAAAGAGAAAACATAAATCCATAGAATCTGGTGTATATACTGTACCATTCATGTTAGTAGGCTCAGGATTTGGGTCCCATTCATCCTCTGGAGGAGGAGGAGGAAGAGGAAGGTCCATGGCCACAATTGTCTCTGTCTGCTCTACGGTTTCTTTTAACATATAAAATACGTAATTAATTATTTTCTAATTTATGTTAATTTTACTTAATGTAAAATGCAATATTGGTTTCAGGAGTAGAACTCAGTGGTTCATCACTTACATACAACACACAGTGCTCATCACGTGTCCTCCTTTATACCCATCTAGCCTATCTCCCACCCACCATTAACTTATAATCTTGTAAAGCAAATGACATTAGGACTCAATTTAAGTGATTCGTTACTATTTTCAAAAATTCTTAGAAAAATGATTATATCAGTAAGGAAATCAGAGGCATTCAAACCACATTTCCATCCAACAGCCCACTCAGCTAAAACTATTTAAATGATTGATCATGCTTTAGCTTGGGCTGGGAAATACATTGTTATTTCTGTTAATTTTATTTAAAAGCATCCTACAGTATACCTGAAAAATATTAAAGAAAATATAAGGCCTTTATGCCCCTATTATAATCATAACCGTCAGTGATAATAGACAAAGATAATTAAAATGTCAGTTTTATTAAAATGGCATAGGACTTTGAATGAAAAAAAAGTACCTGGAGGCTGCTGGGAGTCTGCAGCATTGGACATTATGAAGCCTTCCAGATGAATCCTTAAGCCCAGTGGTGAAAAGGAGCCCACAAAGATGGTGGTAGGTGAATGAAGAGATTTGTTCTGTTGCTATCCTCCTAGAGTTAAAGAAAAGTACAGATCTACCCTAAGCAGGGCAGCTACTTTCAGTTGTATGACACTAACTGATAAAACCACAGAGGAAATGTGAAAGCAACTGGATATATTTCTAGTAGTTCTGCAAAAATAAAAATTGTTCCTATGAACAAGCCTTTTAATAGCATCTGTTTGTGCAAGGAATAATCTGAAAATAAATTAGGAAAATTCAATGTCATTAAAAAAATTGTAAATAAGTAGTCCACAGTGAAAATTTTCATGAGAATTGAGTATGTACTGAAGGAAGACATAGGTACATAGACCTCAGGGTCTAGACAGCCAGAGGAATAAGAAGGAAATATTGGAAATAACAGATATCTGTTAAAGATAGGTTTAAATTACACTCTATAGTAAATGGCTATTGAAGATTTAGATCACATAATAAAATCTATAGATCTAGATATTGACAGTTTGGCTTCAAGTGTTTTGGTACCAACCCTCTGTACCACCTTTTTTTCAAGTGAGAACAAGTTCTAGTCATAGAAATAAAATTGGGTAGCCAGTAACAAGCCATCATGTGCTATTTATTGAACTCAGATGAAAAAAACAAATATTTGTACTGAATGTGTTGCAGACGAAATGACACAGAGGACAACACACACACAAAAGACAGACAGAGACACAACTCCGGCTGGAGGAACAATTCTACGCGAGCCCCTCTTACGGTTTATTTTATACCCCCGTAACTGGATACAAACTGAAACCTACAAGATCCATTCCTTTGCCAATTAAGGGCAAGTAGCCAAACACATTTCAAGGACAGGGGGGAGCAAAGGGAGGAAGCGACCACAACATGTTTACTAAGAGGCCTGCTCACAACTCCAGCCTTCTCCCTACTTCTAAGGAGGGCATGTTCCCTCATTTGCGAGCGGACCATTAAACTTGGATATTGTGTGCAGGCCTCCTGGCAGAGCACCCTGTTTGCAGGCATGCCTTGCCCAGGCAGGGAGCCCCGTGTGCAGGCACATCCCCGCGTCCCTAACCACGCTTTCCTGTGGTCACTGTCGGGCTCCCACATCTCCCCCTTTTTTCTGAGAAGCGGTAGCAAACTGTAAGGCGGCGAGAACGCGTTGTCTATCCTTTTTTAGTTGTTGCCTTCTTCGCCAGTACCGGAAGACTAAAATACTAACACAGCATAAAAGTAATATGAATAAAGTATTCACGAGAACAGTTCCAATTAGGGCAGACACATGTCCAAGAGGATTCAAATTATTCATCCCTTTCTGTAAATCCCTTAACAGATCGGACCCAGTAATGTCAGGTAGTGTTTTGCTAAATGTAGACAAAATTTGCTGCTCTAACTCCATCATTGCCTTAGTTAGGTTTTGATGCCCTGTTAATGACCGTTTCACCTTTTCCCAGCCTTCACTCATGTTAAAAGGCACAGATGTTATACATCATTGAGAGGAGTTCCAATCACATTTCGATACACTTTTTGTGGAGAAGACAGTTAATTGATCCCCAAGCCACGAAACAGTATGTTGAAGATTGAGTACATCAGTTGCAAGTGTGCATCCAGATCTCATTGTTGTTGCCATAATAAATGAGAGTCTTTATGCCACTCCCGTACAAAGTCTGCTGTTTAGAATCCTTGATGCAAAGCAAGTCCAGGCACGGCAGCGGTTGCAGTAACTGCAGCCACTGCAAGAACGGAAGCTATGATGATTCCAAGCATGCGTCGGGACCGGTGAAGCAAAGTTTGTCTAGCAGTCACCCAATGAGATACAGCAAAAGAGTCCGACCAAGGTCTTGTCACATTTACAGGCAACCATACTTTGGTTCGAGTTTTAACAATCACCAATGAAAAATTAGAGTTATTGATTTGTGTTTCAAAACTTTTCCACCATGACTGATTTACACATTGTGTTAAATTACAGTGATTACATGATATAGATCCCTCTGTAGCATTCCAAGTCCAATTCCCATACAGCAATGCAAAGGGGTATTTTAGACAAGCCGTTGCAGAATAGGATTTATTAACATGCAAGTTAACATGAAAGAGACCTGAACTGTCAGTCTTATCCAAAGTAGAGTTTCTTGACCATATAGTGAGATTCCCTGAAACTGCCCATAATTTCCAAATATTCCCTTGAAAGTGGGGATACCCTAACAATTGCAACTGAGGGGGAACGAGTGCAAATTGCTGCCATTTTATGGTTTCATTACCGTTACCCATTAAAGTACCATTAATTCGATGCCATTTAAAAGTTTTGTTAGACCATTTTTCCAAAATTTGACCATGATCAGGGCTCCAATCTACAATGACAAATCCAGAATAGTTCATGACCTTAAAGGGCCGATGACCTCGGCAGTTTTCCCATTCCAAAGATTCTAGAGATGGAATAAAAAATTAGAAGGGCATAATGGTATAAAGGTATCAGGATGGTGACTCATCGGCGTCGTAGAGGTGTTGAATCCCCTGGTGGAAACAAGTACAGTAAAGACAGCAGGATGATAATTATTATATGTTACCCCCCAGGTATTATAAGAGTAATGATTATGCTTTCTTGTAGAGAGGCAAAAGGGATGTCCTCCGATGCACAAGGGGAGACCCTCCACTGCAACAGTATCATTACTTATGTTATATTGATTATTATGATGATACAGATGCTCAATTCCTCCACACGCGGGTGGTGGGAAGAATGCAGTTTCATTGGTGCATACCTGTACTTCAGGTTCACCCCAAGAGACAGCTCTCACAAGAGGAGGATTAGGAACATAAGCCCAATAAGTATATTCTATCGCTTGCGCATACATTACCTGACAGGTAACCACAGCCATCTTCTCCTCTTCTTTCCTTCGAAAATGCAATTCTGCTGCTGATAGATTTTCTTTGCTCCAAATATTCAGAAAATTTAAAGTTAGTAAGGTTTTATTCAAGATGTCTTTTGGTTTCATAAATCTCTCCTGTTCCCCCTTTTTTATTTTTTCAACATACTCACGTAAAGTACGATTAGCCCTTTCAATAATAGCTTGTCCTTGACTATTATAAGGGATACCAAAAGTATGAATTACATGATATTGGGATAAAAAATGAGCTAATTTTGCAGATTGGTAGGCGGGTGCATTATCAGTTTTCAATTCAATTGGGACCCCCATAACTGCAAAACAAGATAATAAATGAGTAATAACAGCGTCAGCCTTTTCAGAATGTAATGCAGTAGCCCATTGGAAATGTGTGCATGTATCTATAGTATGATGGACGCATTTTTGTTGTCCAAAGGATGAAATAAAAATTACATCCATTTGCCATACCTGATTTGCTTGCAATCCTCTTATGTTGACACCTGGTGGGGTAAATGGTAAGGTAAAAGGTGCACAAATAGAACAAGAGCGAACAATAAGATTTTTTTTTTAATCCTTTAGAGTTAGTATGTTGCAGACGATGCTCTTGTTTTGCTGCTTCTATAGGATAAAGTAATGCATCAATTACAGCATTTCCGAATGACAAGGGTCCAGGAAGGGCGGAATGTGCACGGATATGGGTAAAGAAAATTAATTCTGAACGCCGCAGAAGTGATCGTTGTACCTGATAAAACAATTTGTCAATATCTGTTTTAAGAGTTATAGGCAGTGAAACCTGAGGAAGCTGCAAACAAGAGAGAACAGCATACCGAGAATCCGAAACAATGTTAACAGGGAGTTGAGGAAAGTCTTGCAAAACTAAGTAAATAGCCCACAGCTCAGCAGGCTGCACAGAGCAAAAGGAATGGGGAAGGCAGAAGAGGCAAGTTGACAGCAGGAGGCAGAGAAAGAGAATTAGCAGTTTTAAATTTTGTGAGCTTAGACAGAGAAGAAGACTTAAGGTTTGTTAGGCAGTCTATATCAGTCTGGAGAAGACAAGGAACTTCCCCGAAACAAAAGGAGTTTCGGCAGCTGCTTGGGAATATTCCTTAAAGTCCCCGTCCCGAGGTAAACCAGCCACAGTTGGCTTCAATTATAGCCATTAATCTGGGAAAAGAATGAGTGAGAAGCCCTCAACATTTACTAGAAAGAGGAACAGAGAACAGGAGAGAGTTAACATCCCCTTCAGTCTAAATTTATTTCAGCCAGACCAATAAGGTCCCCTTTATGAGGTTTTTCCGGATATTGGTTGGGCACTCTTTTAGTGAGGCAATGTCACAAAGACAGACAAAGGGTTGGGGGTGCCCTCTCTAATGAGGAGACCAGTCAGATGTCAGTTTGGTCGTGTCCCAAAAGAACTTAAGGGATGCTTAGCTGTAGTGGTCTCAGCTTTGGAAACTATTCCGATGCCACCATAGACTGTATGCCGTTTACCACAAAATCGCAGACAGGCACAGTCAGACTCCATAGGCTTTTTGGGACCTTAAGGGTGCCCACCCGTGGAGCCACAGAATCAAACCCAGCAGGCAAGCCAGACCGAATTGCATATTCACATCTATATATATACTAGAGGTTACTATATTCCCTCTCACAGAAATTCTACAGATAAGACTAACAATGACAATGACAAACAGGACAAAACAGATACAGAAGTGGCCACAAAACAGGTTTATGAGTTTGCTGAAGGGCCAACCGACGTTTTGGTGTGCCCTGGGGGAGGGAAATAGCTGCGTCCAGCTTTTCATTTAATCCCCCAGACAGAAGCACATGTGCATTTAAGGATCCAGATGATAAGTTGATTTACCACATTTTTTCTTAATAACAAAAATGGGAGTATTCCATGGACTATTGGAAGGCTCGGTATGTCCTTCTTTAAGCTGTTGTTCCATAAGTTGTATTGCTGCTATGTTTTGAGAAGGGCCATTGTTCTACCCAAACAGGAGTATCTGACTTTCAAGGTATTGGGTCAGTAGCAACAGGAACAATGGCCAGATTGTGTGTTCGAGCTCTGATACTAATTGCTCTAAGGCCTCGAGCTTCATTTTTGGTAATGGCCACTGCTCAACCCATTAAGGAGTATTAATTATCCATATTAATGGGAGAGCACGAGGAATTTGAGCAGTGGCCATTAGTTTCCTTACGGAATGGTTACAGAAGCCCCCATGGGAGAGAGAAGATCTCTTCCCCATATGTTAATAGGTATACTAACAATATAAAAAGTGACAAAAACTGTTTTTCCATTACGGAACTGGCATTGTAAAAACAAGTACTTTTCCAAACATCCGCAATGGAGCCCAATCCTGTCAGCATTAGAGGACTTTTGTCTTTGTCCCAGTCCCGGGGACACTGTTGAGAGGAAATGGCTGAAACATCTGCCTCTGTGTCTATGAACCCTTCAAAGTTCCTTCCCTGTATGGTCCAGGAAAGAACGGGGCGAGAATCCTTCATAAGCCTTTCCCAAAATATATGTTGCCCAGTACTTCCAAAGCCTCCTGACCTTTCATTAGGAAGAGCAGAAAAGGGAAGATAAGATAAGTTATTTGCGCTATACGTTCTCCAGCCAATAGTGAAAGTGTAATAGAAGTAGAATCCATGATGAAAATTTCTCCGACCATATCAGAGTCTATAACTCCAGGAATGATGGTTAGGCCTCTTGAAGCTGCGCTGCTGCGGCCCAATATTAAGCCAAAGGTGCCTTTAGGCAATGGGCCCAATATGTTTGTTCTTAATTTATAAATGCCACCTCCCGGAGACAAGAGAACATTTTCAGCGAGAGGTAAATCAGCAGCCGCACTCCCTGAGGTTGCAGAGCGTAAATCTGACACCATAAAAGGTTTGGCTATTCCTGATGTAGCAGTCATCTCTAAGGGTTGTTGGGAAACAAAGGGGTTCCTTGAGGAGTGGGAGGCGTAGCCAATTGAGTCCCGGGCATTGTTTTAACAATTTCCGCCCTTGGAGGGCTTCATAGCCTGAGCCAAAGTGGTAGCAAAAACAGCAGCATTATGTTCAGTTCCACCCACTCCAGAACAAGCTCTAAAATATTCAGCTATAGAAGCTCCCTGCCATTTTAAAGGGCCCAAAACACATTTACATTCCGGGTTTGCATTTTCAAAAGCAAGTGTCTGCAAAAGTATCTCCGAGATTTCATCACGTCCAACAGACTGCTCAACAGCCACCCGCAATCTAGCAAGAAAATCCGTATAAGGTTCATTGGGTCCTTGTCAAGTTTTTGTAAAAGAAGGCTGAGCGTGGCCAGTAGGTACAACACGGCGCCAAGCCCTAAGAAATACCTGGCGCCCCTGCTGTAAACCCTGGTCGGAAAATTGAGCCTGTTCTCTCAAGGCTCGAAACTGTCCCTCTCCCATCAATTTATCCTCCAGAGGACCAGGAGGGTTCTGTCCCTCATTAACTTGAGCCTGCTTTCGGGCTTCTTCTTCCCACCAACTCCTTAATTGCAGAAAGCAATGCAAGTGCTTGAGTGATAGCACTACATAGAGTCCACAATTTCAAAGGAATTATATTACCCTTCTGATGCTGTTGCTGTAATTCCTTCTGTATTAATTTCCATTCCTTTAAGTTTAATTGTACTTTGGTTGGCACTTAAACCCATAACAATGCTGCTCCACAAGACGAAATAACTCAGATAAACGGCAACTAGATGCCTTCACCCCGATGGAGTGGAGAAGTCCTTTGACTAGCTCCATGTATTGTGCCTTTGCTGATGGGGAATTCCCCATAATTTTCCCCGAAAGGTCCCCTGCCTTGGACCTACAATCCACGAGGGGTACTCACCCTTTCAGTTTCGTTCGCCCTCTGCCCCGCGTTTGGGCGCCAGATGTTGTGGACGAAATGACACCGAGAACAAGACACACACAAAAGACATACACAGACACAACTCCAGCCGGAGGAACAATTCTACGCAAGCCCCTCTTGCGGTTTATTTTATACCCCCGTAACTGGATACAAACTGAAACCTACAAGATGCATTCCTTTACCAATTAAGGGCAAGTAGCCAAACACATTTCAAGGACAGGAGGGAGCAGAGGGAGGAAGCGACCACAACATATTTACTAAGAGGCCTGCCCACAACTCCAGCCTTCTCCTTACTTCTAAGGAGGACATGTTCCCTCATGTGCGAGCGGACCATTAAACTTGGATATTGTGTGCAGGCCTCCTGGCAGAGCATCCTGTTTGCAGGCATGCTTTGCCCAGGCAGGGAGCCCCGTGTGCAGGCACATCCCCGCGTCCCTAACCACGCTTTCTTGTGGTCACTGTCGGGCTCCCACAGAATGGAAATAGACATTGTACATAAATAAAAATAGGCATAAGACTCGTTGTCATCGTTGGTGTTATAACCTCATAGAAATGAATGTATATTTAGGTCAGTCTGGTTGAAACCACACAAGATACCTTAGACACAGATAAGTGTCATGTTTTCCATTCTTCTATGTCCAGTTCAGAACGGGCTTACAAATAATCTTAAAAATATATTGCATTTTATATTTTAGTAGATGAAATACAAGGTCGGCTGGCTAACGAGAATATTATACTGCTACTATGCACTCAAAGTTCTCAGTAAATTTCAAGACGGAAAGAGTTGAGACTTAATTAAAAGGTATCATACATTAACCTTTTGCTTATATTGTAATTCATTTTTATTTTGTTTACTTTCTGACTCTAAATATAAAAATCTGATAGTATTGCATTGGATCAGGATTCAGATAAGTATAAGCGGGGGAAAAGGAAAAAAGTATTAATCATTAATGTCTGAATATCACTTACAATAAGCAAATATGAAAAAATATCATATGCACATATATAATATTCCATTCATGGATCCATTCATTCTATTAGAATGAAATAAACATAACTATACTGTAGCCTTTGGATATGATTAATCACCTCTCCATAAATCATGCATTTTAAAGAAAGTACTCTTGGGGCACCTGGGTGGCTCAGGTCATGATCTCAGGTTTCATGAGTTCAAGCCCCGGGTCAGGCTCTGTGCTGATAGCTCGGAGCCTGAAGCCTGCTTCAGATTCTGTGTGTGTGTGTGTCTTTCTGCCCCTCCCTTGCTTGTATTGTGTCTCTCTGTCTTTCTCTCTCTCAAAAATAAATAAATGTTAGAAATTTTTTTGAAATAAAAGATAGAATTCTTTAGAGAATAAACCAGAAGAAGGTTCTGCATGCTCTGTTGTTTAAAAACAAAAATCAAGTTGTGGACTAGGGGGTAGTTACATAGCATAGGAAAGGGAATCGTGGAAGGAAAATGAGGAGCAACAAGAGGAAGAGGAGAGGATGAAAAAAGAAGAAGAAGAAATAATATATGTAAATATATTTATTTAATACATATGAACATAAATAACTATTTACACTGGTGATCATAGGCAAGTGGGACTATAAGGAAGAGGAAAAGGTTAGTCATATTTGCTTCATTAGTAAGCTTCACATTGCACACAGGTATTACATTTATCATGTTTTTAAAGAAATTCTAACAGAGATAGGGAAGTAAAAGCAGAATCATTCAGCATAAAGGAAAAATTTGTGCTATGGGCAAACTTTATCTTAGAGGACTCCCAGAGTAGTATTATATCCAAGGACCAGAAATATCAAAAACAAGGTGTGTGCATAAATGAAGGATTAGTAATTCCCTATTAATATAATGAAATACAATACAAACAGTATAATCACTACATTGAAATCTACTTTATGACATAGACAAATGTTCATGTAGAGAGATTAACTGAATAAAAAGACGATGCCAAATTAAAAGGTGTCTCCACTGCAGAGCAAAATATCAACAATGTGAAAAGACAAAGTATGAAATAGCAGAAAATATTTACAAAGCATAGATCTGATAATATCCAAAATATATAAAGAATTCATACAACTCAATAGCTAACTAACCAATCCAATTAAAATATAGGCAGGAAACTAATTAGACATTTTTTCCAAAGAACACATACAAATGGCCAACAGGTACGTGAAAATGTTCTCATCATCACTAATCATTGGGAAAATGGAGATCAAAACCATTATAATTCCTTAGCCCTGACTATGGCTATTATCAAAGAGACAAGAGATAACAAATGTTGGCCAGGGTGTTGAGAAAAGGATCCCTTTTGCACTCTTAGTCGGAATATAAATTGATGCAGCCATTATGGAAAACAGTATGGAAGTTCTGTTAAACTTAAGGGCATCTAAAAATAGGGGTGCCTGGGTGACTCAGTCGGCTGAGCCTCCAACTCTTGATTTTGGCTCTGGTCACAATCCGAGGGTCATGAGATTAAGACCCACATCGAGCTCCATGCTGACCATGGAACCTGCTTCAGAATCGCTCTCTCTCTCTCTCTCTCTCACTACCTTTGCCCCCTCCCCCACTAGCTCTCTCAATCTCTGTGTGTGTGTGTCTAAAATAATAATAATAATAATAATTAATAAATAGAAATACTCTATGATCCAGCAATTCCACTTCTGGGGATATGTCCAAAGGAAATGAAAACAAGATCTCAAAGAGACACCTGCCCTCCCCATGCTCATTGCAGCATTATTAACAATAACCAAGAGGTGCTTCTGGGTGGCTTAGTCAGTTAAGCGCCCAACTTCGGCTCAGGTCATGAATCATGGCTTGTGAGTTTGAGCCCCATATCAGGCCCTGTGCTGACAGCTCAGAGTCTGGAGCCTGCTTCAGATTCTGTGTCTCCCTCTCCCTCTGCCCCTCCACCACTCATGCTCTGTCTCTGTCTCTCTCCCCAAAATAAAATATACATTAAAAAAAAAAAAAAAAACCAGACTGAAAAAAAAACCAATAACCAAGACAGGGAAACACCCTACGTGTCTGCCAATAAATGCATAAAGAAGATTTGATACATACACATACACACACGCACAAATATTATTCAGCCATGAGAAAGAAAGAAGTCCTGCCGTTTGCCACAACATGGATGGACCTTGAGGGCACTGTCCTAAGTGAAATAAGCCAGACAGACAAAGACAAATACTGCATGGTATCATTTATGTAGAACCTAAAAAAGAAAATCAAACTCATAAAAATAGAAAGTAGAAGATTGGTTGTCAAAGGTTGGGGAGTGGAGGAAATAGGTAGCAATGGGTAAAAGAATACAAACTTTCAGCTATATGATGCATAAGGTCTGAGAAA
The DNA here is from genome assembly GCF_003009895.1 of Hyaena hyaena. Taxonomy (NCBI): domain Eukaryota; kingdom Metazoa; phylum Chordata; class Mammalia; order Carnivora; family Hyaenidae; genus Hyaena; species Hyaena hyaena. The sequence continues at coordinate 556,535 of NW_024081735.1, forward strand.
CTAATACGATAATACACTGACTATAGTTGATAACACTGTACTATATAATTGAAATTTGCAGAGAGGACATAAATGTTTTCATGTCCCCCCAAAGGTTGTTTCAATAAAGCTGAAAATAAAATATGTGAAACAAAAGCATACAAGGATAGAAAGGAATGGAAAAATATACGTTAAAATGTTGCTAGTAGAAGCCACTAGGCAGTATATCATGCCTAGTGCTCATTTTCTCTGTGGTCTAATCATTTTTATTTCAATTTTCCACAAGAAACATGCTATGCACGTGTGAGAACATATAACAACAAAAAAATACTTAAGTCGTTAAAGAAAATAGAAATCAGCATATCACTTCTTCATCATCCCTCATTTTCAGATCAGCACAGGCATTATTTTCCAATGTTTCTTCTGTTAGTACATTTTCTCTTTTCATTCCGAAATCATAGATGCATAAAAAATTTGTTTTTATTCCCTATTTACCTTTTTATATTTAATAATTGCTACCTAAATTCAATTAAGGATGTTATCTGTAAGGAACCCATTTGTTCTAATTATACACCGTTCTAAATCATACAATAGAATTGCTTCACCCTCTGATTGGGAATCTAAGGTGTACCTGACCAAAGTGAGTTGAATCAAAAAAGTGTACAATATAATGGAAGAAAAACCATTGAATAGTTTCCAAAAACGTACTGGAGTCGACATGGTTAAATTCTCATCCAAGTTTTGCAGCTATATATATCAGTGTTTTAGTCAATTGCCATTTGCCAAGCTTCTCCATCTAGAATATGATAAATTAAAATAAATTATCCTTCTGATCCGTAGTCAGACAAGTTATCCCTTGCACCACTGTCCTGAACCTAAATTAAAAAAAAAAAAAAAAAAAAAANAAAAAAAAAAAAAAAAAAAAAACAGAGATGGAGGCAAACCAGAAGAAACTCTTAAACATAGAGAACAAACTGAGCATTGCTAAGCGAAGGGAGGGGGAGAATGGGCTAAGGGGGGGATGGGCATTAAGAGAGGGCACTTGTTGGGATGAGCACTGGGGGACATATGTAAGTGATGAATCATTAAATTCTACTCCTGAAACCAATACTACACTGTGTGTCAACTAACCTGAATTTAAATAAAATCTTGGAAGAAAAAAAAAAATAGAATAAATGATCCATAACATACACTTGAGGTTAAGGAGAGGTGGTCCTTCTGAAGCCACTTCACTTTAATTTTTTGCTCCAGCCACACCTAAGTGAACTCTGAGTTTGAGTCATTATGAATTATTTCTCTTAAAACTTTCTAAGAGGATGACTAGAAACCCTGCTCTTTATTGTGATGCATTTCTTGGCTAACTTTCGTAATCAGGGCAACTCTTTCAGTGAAACTTGACATTGGAATTACACCCTTTCAATAGTTTTTACAGAACAAAATGTTACTAACATTAAATGAAGGTCAGATTTCTTTTTTTTTTTTTCAATATTTACTAGATGTTAAAGGAATTTTCTTTTTTTTTAAGTTAATGTATTTATTTTGAGAGAGACTATGCCCAAGTGAGTGGAAGATGGGCAGTGAGAGAGGAAGAGCAAGCATGGCAAGTAGGCTCTGAGCTGTCAGCACAGAGCCTTAGGCAGGGCTCGATCTCAGGAACTGGAATCGACTGTAATCAACAGTCAGATGCCTAACAAACAGAGCCACCTAAGTGCCCCGAAAGGAATTTTCTATATATAATATTTCAAGTTCTTTTTCATCAGTAAATAATCTGAATTATAAGCCAGGAGAGGACAAAGATGATAATTTCCCACGTATCGTTATATAACACTTATCATATGTGACTATGTTGTAAATGCACCTCGTAAGGGCAAAGACTGTAACATTTCCCCTTAATCTCTATAGTGACTAGCATAGCTAGCAAAGCATCAATATAGTGTTTTCAAATTTAGCAAATAAAAATGCAGAATACTTAAATTTGAATTTTTGAGGAATATTTACATTATAAAAATTTTCATTGTTTATCTGAAATACAAATTTCACTGAGCCTCCTGTATTTTAGCTAGCATTCCTACTCTAATCCCAATAGGATGTTTAAAAGGTACTATTTAATGCTGATAAAAATGGAACAAATGAATTGAAATTACTGCTTCTTTCTAATGAGTTGCATCCCCCTTTGATACAAGACTTATTTGCCAGGGCTCTGTAATTGCTTAGGATATAAGGAATGTGAAATTATAGCGCAACTGAATAAAAATAGGAAGAATCTCAGCCTTATTTTCACCCTAAAATTAAAAAATGCTATCACATTTACTTGAAATCTCCACCAATATGTTTCGATATGTGGCAATCTTACACATCCTTTAGTCCATCTGAAAGGCCTCTATGGGATGAAAAGAATGCTTTCTATTTTGAGGAAAATACAAAAAAAAAAAAATTCCACTATATTACCTATTAGTGATGTCTAAAATTCTAATAAGTCAGAAACTTTATAATGATCTTTCTCCTAATTTCCATTTTCTTTCTCTTATGTTGAATAAAATACAGCAATATAAACTATCTATAAAGCATTTGCTTTAGTTCAGGAATATATAAATGATTAAGAATAGATTAAAAACACAAAAAATGAAGATGTTAACACAAGAGGAATTTTGAGATGCTTTCCCAAATAAAATCTGTTACTCCTGAACACATAAAATTATATATGTTTTACAAGAGACATCATTTTGGAATGAATATGAAATTGTCTCTCTTGCCTACGTCCTAACCTCTACCCTCACCTACCGCTAAAACCATGCCCCGCTGCGTTCATGAGGTTAAAAGTGTCGCCAGTAAGAAGCCCACTGACCTCCTTCTTCACTGGACTGTTAACCTTGGCTTTTAGAGGCAAACAACACGAAGAGCTCCAGCTGGCCTAAACCAGTTTGACCACCGACTCACACGTGCACAGAGTAGATAAACCACAGCATGTCCACAGTTACTTCCACCTCATTATAATTATGTTAAAAGCTCCACCCAAAGAGGAACACAAGCTTCATTAACACAACATAGATAGCATGCCTAGGCATGTTTTTTACTTACCATGGGCAATCTTATGCCTGCCTTTACATGGGATGATGACACAATTCCCCCTGTTTGACAATTCATCCTAACTCTAAATTTAAAAAAAACAAACCACTCACTCCTACATGGAGAGTCGCAACTTGGAAGTTACTCGCCATGATCTCCTTATTTGCTGCAAATAATTTTCCTTTATGAGACGTCTCCACCTGAAGAGACCTGTAGTCTCTCCCTGTGACTCAATGAGGAGCAAACTCACCCAGTTCAGTTATACCATCAGTTATGTCTCTGTCTAAATCAGAAACCCAGGAAGATTCTGGGCATATTTTTCTCAAAATTCAGTTAATAAAAATGTGAAGTACAGGAACCTCCCTGTACATTATTTCATGTGACAATCCAGTCCTTATGACAATAATCTATAAAAGATGAAATATCGAAGGGAATTCAGACCACATTACTTTAATGTAATCCTTTAAGTGAAAGTAGTATATCTATATGACATACAGATACATATAGATATAGATAATGAAACTCATTACATTGCATGCAATTATGTTTCTCACTGATTTTTCCTACTAGATTTTCAGGAAATTTTTTGAGGAAACAGCTTTTTTTTAACCTTTGACAGTTAACCATAAAATTTAGCAAAATGTTGACATACTAAGTGTTGATTAAAGGATAGGCTTACTGCCTGTCCCAGATTTTGTACAGCACCCTCTGGATCTCCCTTTCAGGACTGAAGACGTTATTCGGGGTGCTGTCAGTAAAGCTATCTGAGAGGAAGATGCACACGGGTGTGATCCTATCAGGAAATGGACTCCTCTGAGGAGAATCATCTCACCCAAGGTTTAGTTCTCTTCTGGGGACAATTCCAATGCCAATGTTTTGTTACTGTTCTTTCTGACCATTGGGTTTAAATCACTTATTCATGTTTTAACACAGAGAATGTGGTCTATGAAACAGACCTAAGGTTAATTCTAAAAGAGAAAGTTTGCATTCTAAAAAACAAACAAACAAAACACAAACAAACCACAAAAAACAGAAAAACATGGGAAAGAGGTAAAAGCATATTTAATGTTTCACATCGCACTTTATTAGATATTTTACATACTGATTGTAAGAAAAGGACATTTGGCCTTTAGGTTTTATTTAATGTCATTATTAAGAAAAGCTGAGGTATAATTTTCCATTGTCCATGAAACGATCAAGAGGCCAGTCAAATTCTCCTATAAATACTTCAGGGACGGTTTTTTCAAGATTTTAACTCTAAAGTTAATATCTAAGGATAATTTAACTAAAAATATTAAAGAAATTACTAATAAATATCAGATAAATGTTACTTTTTCTTCTGGATATTTAGAACCTTTTTGTTCTTCTAATCTTTTATTACTACAATTATTCTAGATTTTAAACAAATTGCTAAGGTAATTTTATAGTTTATTGGAAAGCTAATATCACACAATCTTATAATCTTCATCATCTCACAAAATAAACAAAGAGGAAATAGCTTCAAAATTGCTTTTGTCTTCGATGTTACTATAGTGAAGAGTGGTTCTACGTTAGCTCGCTCCTATGATCAACCAATGTGTCTGACTTAGATTGCCGTCTACATCTTGATAGTACCATGCAAAATGGATTCTGTTCTGTAAATTAGTTGATAGGCATGCAGATTTTGCAGAGGTCCATAAAACAAAAGTAAAAGAAGGAGGGGGGATTATAGACCAATTCATAGATCGTATCCTTGGAGAAGGAAACCCAAGGGTTATGCTATTGGACATGGAGAAAGAAGAGATGAAACCACAATACTCAGATTCTCAGCCCACCAATCTACAGATAATTCAATTCTGTTCAAATGGTTACTAGCTCCCATGTAGGACAAGACATGGGATATTTTAATTCATCAGTTAAAAACAGCCATTTTTATACAGTATTAAGTCAATTCAACTTAATCTCCTCCAACCATTGAAAAATTTAAAAGTAGGATACATTTCGAGGTAATGCTTCACTTCAAAGCTACCTTAATAAATTATAAATGCACTCTTAGTTTGCATGTTTATGCTCTGTATGTGTCATTTAAAGCATTTAAAAATATTTAATAATGGCAAGTAGACTAAACATTTTGAAATTAACATCCTTAGACCACTATCACTGATTTTGATGTAGAATAACCAGGAAAAGGCAGTTCAAACCCTCAACTTTGAATGAGTGAGACAAAAACATGTCAAGGCTATGTTTGAAATTAGTCCTTACTGTACTATAAAAATAGCTAAAATGTTTTAACATATACCTAACACCAATTTTTTTTTCTTTGCTGATAAAGATCAGCAAAACATTTAAATGTCCAATTAGGTATTTTGACTACCATATTTTTGGCTTGCTTCTACTGATATAAAGTATGAGACAGATATTTTGGCTTTCCAAAATTAAAAAAGATTTTACCAGACCTCATCCTTATTTTCTCCAGTGAAACCCTAAGAAGACAGTACCTTTAATAAAATAGTACACCAGTGTTGAAGAGACAAATAGTAGAGCATCAGATCACTTTAGTAAAGAAACATACATGAACTTTCAACTTCAAAATGAGATTTCTGGGGAAAACAAATTTATAACTATTTGGGAATACTGCTTTCTGAAGAGAAGAAACTAAATTAATTTGGTAAATCATTCTCTGAAACCTCCTGAAAAGTTTTAATTCATAAAACATATGCAAAATAGGATACTAACTAGGTATGTACATATTAAAAATATAATGCTTCTGATTTGGCTACTGCTACAAAGCACTGTACATGTATAAGATCAATATAATGCAAATGACACAGTCTCTGAGGATATTTTTCACTTATTGTTTGCATTTTAACACTAAATTTAATCTCAAAATTATGTAGATGTAACCTATATCCCTTTTGTGGGTTTTGCTCAATCTTAAAAAGTATGATTTGTTACACAAAGACTACAAACAAACCCGTATCATTAAGGTTATATGTAACACACTAGAGCTGCTATTAACATGAATCCCTCCTACACACATACACATACATACATATCAAAAAATCCCTGAACAAATTTTTGGGATTACTATTTCTCAAGTTTCAGTGCTTAGAAAATTATTCTCAAACAACTAATTAATATACTACATTGCCCAGTTATTTTCCTCCCATATTAATTATATTTTTAAAGGACTTATACATAAGGGATCCCCAAATTATATAATTTATTATTAGGATCCCAGAAGGGTGAACTTCTGATCTAAGGTTAATTGTAACTCTGGAGCAAAGAATTTTTCTTTTTTCTTTTTTCCTTTGTAATGTCTACCAAAATGAGCATCAGTGCAATATAGTATTGGCTAGACCTAAAACCTGATAAGCAATCCAAATCTGTTATTTCCAACTAAAGTTAATGGTTGATGGTCATGGTCATGATTTCACGGTTGGTGAGTTTGAACCCCATATTGGGCTCTGTGCTGACAGCTCAGAGCCTGGAGCCTTCCTCAGATTCTGTGTCTCCCTCTCTCTCTGTACCTCCCTTGCTTGCACTCTGTCTCTGTCTCTTGACAATAAATAAATGTTAAAAAAAATTCTAGTATGTACCACTAAGTGAATTTTCTCTGCATGTGGACCTGAAAGTACAAGGCAGAACTGGAGAGGAAGAGAATTAGAAAGGATTGAGGAAGTTTTACCATGAATAGCAAATGTGTAATTTTTTACAATTACACTATACCTGGTCTTACTATGCATTTTAAGAAATGAGAAACAAACCAAAGAGATACACACTGCTCAGATGAAATTCTATGTAGTGATGATGAATTAAAAGACTCAATATAGTGGGGCGCCTGGGTGGCTCAGTTAGTTAAGCGTCCCATTTGGCTCAGGTCATGATTTCACAGTTGGTGAGTTAGAGCCCCACCTCAGGCTCTGTGCTGACAGCTCAGAGCCTGGAGCCTGCTTCAGATTCTGTGTCTCCCTCTCTCTGTCCCTCCTCTGCTTGCAATCTCTCTCTCTCTGTCTCTCAACAATAAACAAATGTTTAAAAAAATTTTTAAAGACCCAATATAGTAAAATGTTAATTCTCCCCAAGTTAATCTATAACTCAACACAATTCCGTTAAAAATGGCAGCAACATTTTTTTGGAGGCATTGACAATCTGATTCTAAAGATCATATGGAAATGTCAAGGAACTAGAATAGCCAAATCAATTTTGAAACAGAAGAACAATGTTGGAAAGCATACATTGCCTAATGTCAGATTTATTATAAAGCTATATTCAAGAGAGTGTGGTATTGACAACAGATTACATTTTAAAAAGTACATAAATGGTGGCTGGCAGAAGACAAACTCCACACTGTCAGAGACAAGTTACAGATAAGCAACAAGGGAAGATGAGAGTGAGTCCTAGCCACTAGACCAGATTCAGAGACATCAGTACTCATGTTTAGCTTAGTAGATATGCAGATGGACTGATACATAAAAATATATATACATACATGTGTACACATGGGTTAGCATATCATACAGCTCTGTCAGCTTAAAGATAGGAAGCAATGAAACCCCACAAGCAGCACACAGGCCCAGCACCAGATATTGGATTCTAAATTCTCTTCATCAGTAAAAGGAACTAGAGCTTCTTGCAGAAATGACTAATTCTAAGGATGGGGCAGAGAAAATACAGGGTAAGCTCATTTTGTAACGCCAGAAAGTAAGAAAGTGCTAAAAATACACCTGGGAGGCTCATTCGGTTAAGCAGGTGACTCTTGATTTCAGCTCAGGTCATGATCTCAGGGTAGTGAGATTAAGCCCCATGTTGGGCTCTGAGCTTGATGTGGAGCCTGCTTGAGATTCTTTCTCTCTCTCTCTCTCTCTCTCTCTCTCTCTCTCCCTCTGCTCTCTCCAACTCATGCAGTCTCTCTCTCTCTCTCTCTCTCTAAAAAATAAGGCAGGGGTGGCGGGGGGAGGGGGGGCTAGGTGGCTCAGTCAGTTACAGGTCTGACTCCGGCTCAGCTCATGATCTCACAGAGTTTGTGAGTTGGAGCCCGGCATCGGGCTTTCTGCTGTCAGCACAGAGCCAGCCTTGGATCCTCTATCCCCTGCTTTCTCTCTGCCCCTCCCCTGCATGTTCTCTCTCTACCTCTCTCTCAAAATAAATAAATGAGAACTTAAAAAAAAACTCTTCTATTAAAAAGAAAAGATTGGAGCATATCAAAGGCACACACAATGGAGGCAACCCCCAAAAAAATACCAATGGCCAAAACTGGAACAATTTAACCAACAAAATAAATAAAGCAGCATTCAATCATAACTGAAGTCAAAAATTAATGCCCATGGAAAAAAAGAAAAGAAAATAAAAAAAGAAAAGAAAAGAAAAGAAAAGAAAAGAAAAGAAAAGAAAAGAAAAGAAAAAGGCACCTGGGTGGCTCAGTTGGTTAAGCGGCCGACTTCGGCTCAGATCATGATCTCGCAGTCCATGAATTCGAGCCCTGCGTCGGGCTCTGTGCTGACAGCTCAGAGCCTGGACCCTGCTTCTGATTCTGGGCTTCCCTCTCTCTGCTCCTCCCCTGCTCAAGCTCTGTCTCTCTCCGTCTCAAAAATAAATAAACGTTTTTAAAAATTTTCATATCCATGAGCCCATGCTATTATAAATGATTTAATAAAGGAAAGAGGAATAAATGGGAGAAAGATGAATCTTCATGGAAACATTTCAAATACTCCTCCTCAAGAGGTTTAACCTCCCTCGGAGTGGACCGGACTTGATGACCTTAGACAAACGAAAGGCAGAACATGGTAACTTCACAGTGGAAACACATGGCAAACCCTAAATTACTCAAGCAATAAGGGTAATATCCCCAGTAATGTCATGTGGATAACATGTATCTGCGATGAGACTTGATTTCACCTTTGGAACTGCCATTCTGTCTGAGCATGCGAAAAAACATCAGAAAAACTACGATTGAGAGACATTTATATCCAGCCTAACCACATGAAAAGACGGCAAGTATCAGTGCGGAGACTAAATGTCACGTTGTATCTTCAATTGAATCTTTAAAATCAAAAAGGATATTAATGGAAGAAGTGATGAAATCCTTATACAATCTGGAGACTCCTTATTAGCAATGTATTAATGTTGGCTACTTTGGGTTTTGACTGTGGTGACAAATGATGACAGTATGGGGTTAGGTGAGGACTGTAAGGAAATTGTACTATGTCTGCAACTTTTCTGTAAATCTAAAATTAATATAAAATAAATAATAGATTTTAAAAAATACAACTAAGGAATACTCTAGTCCAGTAACACGTAACACTTAGCCCTAAGTACTTGAAGAAAATAAAAGATATAAAATCTATCAATAATTTTGCAAAAGGTCATAACAAAGATCTTTCTGGTTCCCTGATATTTAAATGTTTCATTGAGTGATTATTGCCTTATTAAAATTTTGTTCTTACTCTACTTACAGAGTAAAAAACACTTCTTTCTTCCAAAAGCAAAAATTTACTATGAATAGCGATAACCAATTAGCTCATGTTATCCAAAAACTAAATGACACAAAAGTAAAATACACTTGCAGTGTAGTTAGGGTATAAAAGAAGTCAGAAAATATAAAACTGATTCTTAATTTTTATAATCAGAGAAATAAAGCATAAAGAATATTTTGAAAAATGTAACACCACTGATTAATTTTAGGAATAGCCATGCTGTATAAATGCCAAATATTGTATTCCCAATGTTAATGCTTTCTTAACAGTCTCATCCTTTCCATATTTTACGTGTTGGTTTCTTTGAGCTTGCTTTTTGGTTCTTGACACTCTTCAACAGCTACCTGAAGCTATCACGAAATAAGAGGTTCTTGAGTGGACTGTAAGTCTAAGATTATTTTGTGTTTATCTGCAGGTATTTAAATGAAATGAAGACAGAAAGGAAAACCAACAGAAAGTTCACAATGCCTATTGGTTTTATTATCACCTAAAAATAACAAATGTGATTTGTTTTTTAGAAATTTCAAATTATTTCAAGATTAAGTGTGATCACACTTGCAAAGTGCTTAGCACAGTGCTGACTTCTTATAAAGTGTTCAGTAATCTGGGTGAGTTAATCCTTGAAACTTTGAGAAAGCAATTTATAAGGTGGAACATAATCATAGTGAAGACTAAGCGAACGATGTTGAATATGAAAGATTAAGGAATTAGTGGGGGCTCAGTCAGTTAAACATCTGACTCTTGATTTAGGCTCAAGCATGATCTCACGGTTGGTGAGTTCAAGGCCCACCTAGGGATCCGTGCTGAGGGCACGGAGCCTGCTTGGGACTCTCTGTCCATCTCTCTGCCCTTCCCCTGCTCATGCTCTCTCTAAATAAATTAAATAAATAAATAAATAAATAAATAAATAAAAGGAAAAAAATCAGTGGAATTTTTAGAAATGATGGAGCACCTGTGCTGGGTGATGAAAATAGTTATCACCATATAATTATTGGTTAAGAAAATGAAATGTTATAAACAGGCAGAGTAGTGAAAAGAAAATGATCGGGAAATGGGGCAGGGAATTGACTTTTTGATCAATGGGAGTAACTAAGAAGAATGGAAACATCAGATGGACTACAAATGTGAGCAGCTAACACCTAAGCAAATAACTTCAGGGTCTAATATACCAGCCACAACGGTGTTGAGTGCTGACTTGCCAGACTGCTGTCGTGGTGACATCTTTAGCAGTTGGGGAGAGGAGGACAAACATGAGAAACAGCTGTTAGAAAACCAAAGGAACATACAGGCCGACTAGAAATACGATTACTCTTTCCCAGGCTGCCCCATTTACCCTCTGATTGCACCCATTCTGTTTGAACACTTCTATAAACCCTTGTTTTTAATATCAAAGCATATTTCCCATTACATCATTTCTTCAGATAGGAACTCAAAAGATGTTTGCAAACATCCCACTTCTGAATGTTTTTCTGTTTGCATGAATCCCACCAGTGAAATGTATCCCTTTACTGTGTTTTCCTCTAATTACTGAACGCGAAAACAGATAAAGATTTTTCAATCTTCTTCCAGTGAGTTGGAATCCATAGATTTCACCTGCATTGTCACCCTTTACTTACTGTACCATGGGAAATGTTGCCTCAGACTGCAAAGGAGGAAGCTAACATATTTCTGTTCTTTATAATTACAGACTGGAGGGGAAGGGCACCCAAAATCATCAAGATGAGAAAATTAGTGTAAGTATGCTCTATGTTTATGCTGGAATGAACTTAAAAGCAGACTGCAAAGATACCATGATATGGGAAAAATAAGTTTGAAAAGCTAGAGCAACTGAACTTAGATATATTTTAAAGGAATCAGGCTCTCAAGAGTGGCTCTCAATCTACCTTAAGACTTGAGAATTTCTTATTCAAAAGCTCTTTCAGACAAATGTGAGGAATGATGGACTACTAGTGTTCATGGAAAATTCACTTAATTAATGCTATACTAGTTTAGAAGGTAGAGTTCAATGTCTCATTAAGTACAGTTCCTATTTAGAACCCCAAAGGCTTGTGTCTGTTATAGAGATATATTTAGAAGCTTAGTATTGGTTGGTGCTGGTCTAGTGGCGATGGTGGTCTTTTGTTATTTTTTAACATGCTGTGTTTGGATTCTGTCCAAAATGGGCACGGCCCTTTAAATTATTTTGCTCTCTCATCTTCTGTGTTGAAAAAAAAAAAAAAAAAAACCCACCTATTTGCGTAATCAAAGATACAGATGAGAAGCCAGAAGTTCAAATATGAATTGTGTTCTCACATTTTCACATGTAGCTGATAGACACTGAAGCCTTTTGGGTAACAAGAGCAGAGGGCATGTAGAGCCCAGAAGAATCTATCCCATCGACCCCCAGGGCTCACCTCTTCTGTTTGGATCGGACACCTGTACCAGCAGCAGCCGCTCCCCGCAGAGAAGCAGGTATCACCAACTTTATCTGTAACTGTCGCTCTCAGCACATCTCACTGTTACTAGCACCACTTGATTGTGTATACAGATCATCAAGGATAGAGATTTTAAAAAGCAGTCCAGCAAATCTAGCCTTGTAGGCAGACAAGCCAACCAGTTCAGACTTCACAATTACTTTGCAAGGTGAATATCGCCTGTAATTTTTCATGGTTTACCATTGAATACAGCTATAGTTTTTCGGGCAAATATTTCAGTATATCTCTTGGATTAACCATGTGAGTTGAAGAGCAAAAGATCACATCAGTGAAGGTAGGATAGGAATAACTAATTATGTAATCAATGTTTCTCTATTTCATATCCACATCTAGTCTTTGCTTATTTATGTGATATGGCTTCCACATTCTGGTATAATCCAGACTTGGCAACCATATTTAAAGGCATTATAAATGCTTTTCTCTATGAGCATAAGTTCTTGGGAGAAGTTATCAGGTTGGAAATTATTAAATATGATCAAGTGAATATTATGAACATACAGAGACCTGTGTAGTTCTAATTACATTATAGAAGATAACAATGGAGCATAATTCTCTGAAAGATACATAAAAGATATGTAAAAAAGTGTTTAATTTGATGGTACACTGGCAAACCAGTGAGCATAAAAAATTTTAAAGCTTTTATGGATTCAGAGTTTTGGTTCATATAAATTTCTTTGATTTTAAAATACTTGAAACAGGGTTGCCTGGGTGACTCAGTCGGTTAAGCATCCGACTTCTGCTCAGGTCATGATCTCGCAGTTCATAGGTTCAAGCCCCATGTCAGGCTCTGTGCTGGCAGCTCAGAGCCTGAACCCTGCTTTGGATTCTGTCTTTCTCTCTCCCTGTCCCTCCCTTGCTCATGCTCTGTCTCTCTCAAAAATGAATAGACGTAAAAAATAAAATAAAATACTTGAAACAAATTAAGTCCTCAAAAATTAGCAAGGAGAATGGGTTGTAAAACTTTTAGCTTATGCCTTCCAATATTATGGAAATAACCCAACACACCCACTGGATTACAGCTAATCCAAATTGTACTAATTGTAGGGCATTCATTTTTAACACCATGTTGGAAGAGGTGACAATAATCCTTTAGGAGACTATGGGCAGCTAATTGCCTTTGAGTGAAAAAACAGACAGAGTAAAGATAAACTGGAAAAAAATACATCAGGAAAGATCTTCAGGGAGAGATTTTAGAATACCCTAATATGTAACAATATCTTTACAATACAAATGGCTCATACAAATTTTCTGTGTATTATTCTGGGTAGGGGCATTTTTAAGTGTAGGAAAATTGTAAAGTTTTACATTGTAAAATATCATAAATATTTCAAAGATCATAACATTGTTGCTCTTTTAAAATTAATTTAATACCACATTCGGAAAATGATAGGTGGTAAGCTAAATGACAATACGTAAGCAGCTAAAGATAGATGCAAATAAATAAATACATACATACATATGAACAAAGAGAGATGTTGATAACTGATAAAAGAAAATAGTCTGGGGCAAAAATCCTTCCTGGAAGAAAATTACAAAGGTCAAATTATTTATTAGCAGTTAAATGGCACCAGATAATAATTTCGGTGGTGTAGAGAAAAGCCAGGAAGGGCAGAACCTCAAGCTTACATTAAAAAAGACTGCCAATGTTCGTGTCATTTAGAATTGTATCTTAAAATTTCTCAGAGATGAATGAAACATCTGCAACATATATGGATATCAAACATCCTCCTTCTAAGAAGCGGACGCCAAAAAAAAGTGAGTATTTTTCCCCGATTATTTTACTGAATTATTTTTTATAGAAATCCTTTTGTGTTTTTTTCTAATTTGTAAATTTAATTTATATTTATTTTGAGAGTGGCAGAGACAGTGTGAGCAAGGGAGGGGTAGAGAGGGTGAGAGAGAATCCCAAGCAGGATCCGCACTGTCAGCGTAGAGCCCAACGTGGAGCTCGAACTCACAAAACTGCGAGATCAGGACCAGAGCTAAAGCCGAGAGCTGGATGCTTAACCAACTGAGCCACCCAGTCACCCCTTACCGAATTCCGATATTATTTTCTGTTCCTTGTTCAACATTTTTTCTAAAGAAGTTCATTATAATTTAGCACATGACACATTGTGTCTAACGTAATCTGTCATTTAACAGATTTACCTGATGAACTTTACCTAGTAAGCAGAAAACAATTCCGTAGATCTCCTTTATTTGGGAAACATCTTATCTGGCCAACTCTCTTCATGCATTAATAACTTCCATGTTTACTCAGAAATAATAGGAATATGAAGCAGTAACCGCATCTCTGCTTTAATCTTCAGAGATAAAAGAGGAAACAGTTTACACAGAAGTGACAACTTGTACTTCAAACTCCAATCAGACAAAGATACCAAAAATGAAATCTTCTACAGAAAAAGGTAAAGTTCACGTTGAGGACCTAGCTTCCCTGTTCTTCCATTGGTTAGCTGATGTGTAGGTGATTCAAATAACATGAAACAAAAGCTGTCGTTTCAAGTAAGAGTCCGCTTACCCAGTTTCACACGATTGCTTAAACTGTATCTTATAATCTAAAGAAAAAGCTGTGTTGGAAAAGAAATATCTATGGCTACTATAGTCCAGAGAATTAAGTCATTTGGGTCCTAGAGCCATACATTCATAACAGGCATGAATGGAAATTATTTCTTTTCAATTTGTTTGAAAACAACTAAGTCTCCCGGCTCGTTCTATGATGTTTCCAGAAATAACACTTGATTAACATTATTTGATTCATGTCTGTGATGATAATTTCTTCTTTTTAAAAATATTTCTTTATTTTTGAGAGAGAGACAGGGTGCAGGCTGGGGAGAGGCAGAAAGAGAGGAAGACACAGAATCCGAGGCAGGCTCCAGACCCTGAGTAGTCAGCCCAGAGCCGCACATGGGGCTCAAACTCACAGACCACGAGATCATGACCTGAGTGGAAGTCAGAGGCTTAACCGATTGATTGAGCCACGCAGGCGCCCCTCTAATTTCTTCTATGTAATGGCTATGGCTTTTCCTAATGATGAGAACAGTAATGAGACTCCAGTGAGGAAATTGTGGATGTTTGCATATGTATGACAACATAGGATACTACAAACTAAGAAATACCTCTGTGGATCAGTAAAAGTGATTTCTACTTTTATTTATAAAAGTGATATATTTTAGAAGCATTTTTACATTTTTATAACAAGTCTATATATTTAATATTCCACTTTGAATTCCTAAACCATTGAGATGAATCAGGAGATTTTTTTTTTATAAAGTTAGTAAGTGACTTACCTAAGAAACACAAGGTAACAGAGTAAGGAAAATACAGATGTGTAACTCTTGGTTCACTATTGTTTCCAACTGATCAATATTCCTCTCAATTTATAATTCCCAGTTTGAGGACATTCAAGAGTTCGGGTCTTGAATTTATGCGAGAGTCTCCCTCAAATTCCTGCTCTTTAATTCAGTCTATTTTTTTTTTATTTTTAATGTTATTTATTTATTTCTGAGAGAGAGAGCGTGAGCACGGGAGGGTCAGAGAGAGAGGGAGATACAGAATCCGAAGCAGGCTCCAGGCTCTGAGCTGGCTGTGACCAGAGTCTGACACGGGGCTCCAATCCACGAAGCATGAGATCATGAGCGGAGTCGAAGTCAGATGCTGAACCAACGGAGCCACCCAGGTGCTCCTAATTCAGTCTATTTTTATGCTAACCTCCTTCGTGTCTCACTTCCTCTCTGCACAGGCTCTCCAGGGCCATTTGTCTGGCATCTCACTGTAGTGATTCTTGGAATCCTCTGTTTCTTTCTCCTTGTAACCAGTGCAGTCTTGGGATTCATTGGTAAGTTAATCAAGATCTGTGTCCTGAACCAAATATCTCCTGCTTTAGGAATTACTACTTATTTTTTTAAAAAATGTTTCTAATATTTATTGATTTATTTTGAAGACAGAGAGAGAGAGAAAGAGCAAGGAGAGGAGGAGGAGAAAGAGAGAGGGAAAGAGAGAACCCCAGGCAGGGTCTGCGCTCTGAGCACAGATGCTGTAGTGGGGCTCAATCCACAAATTGTGCGATCATGACCTGAGCCAATATCCAGAGTCAGACACTGGACCGATTGAGCCACTCAGATTCCCCAGGAATTACTATTTTTACTGCTCTTCTTCTGATAGTTCCATAGCTATGATCTCTAGTTTTGTGCACTAGAGAAGGTGGAAACCATTCCACCTTCACCACTAATGTCATTACTTGGCCATTTACAAAATTCCTCAGAAGCTTCTGATGTATCCTCTACTCTTTTTATTTCCTGTCATCGTTGTTGCTGTTGCTGTTGTTGTTTTAATTTTACTTAAATCCAAGTGAGTGTAATAATGTTTTCAGGAGCAGAATTTAGTGGTTCATCTCTTACACCCAGCGCTTATCCCAACAAGTGCCCTCCTTAATGCCCATCACCCATTTAGCACATTCCCCCCTCAGCACCCACCCAGCCACACCTAGGATCTAGCTTTGATTTTTTGTTTTGTTTCTAATTTTTCAATTTTTATTTTTTATTTTGTTAATCTTTTTCTTCCTCTAAAATGACAAGCTGGAGGAATTCACTACAAAAGAAACAACAGGAAGAAAAGACAGCCAGGGATTTAATCAACACGGATATAAGTAAGATGTCTGAACTAGAATTTAAAACCACGATTATGAGAATACTAGCTGGGGTTGACAAAAACGTAGAAGACACCAGAGAATCCCTTTCTGTGTTGATAAAAAGAACTAAAATCTAGTCAGGTCAAAATTTAAACTGCTATAACCTTTCCTCTTGAGGCCTGGATCGTATTCAGGATATTTCCGGGAAAGGTTGTATTTGACATTTTGCTGATAATCAGTCATGCCAGGTGCAGAGTACATCTCTCTCTCTTCTCTGACACCTCCTTTCAATAAACTCTCCAGTCCTTTTGACTCTACCTCCATGTTTCCATTCTGTAGCTCAGCTGTACTTTTTACATTGTTTATTCTCATAAACATTTAATACAATCATTAATACATTTCCCTTGTAATATTCCAATCACCTCCTAATCGACTCTGAAATCAAAAGACTTTCATACTCCTACTGAGACTACCAGATTTCCGATCATGTCACCAAAGTGCCAAGAAACCATTAACAGTTTTTATTCTCTACTGACTTATGTTAAAATTCCCCTCCTCACATTGGTTTCCATGAATCATTATCTTACTTCAACTAAATAACTTTAAGCTTAACAGGTCATGGCTCAAGTCCCACAGGCTCTCACTGCTCTTATCAAGATTGAGTACATTTTCTTAAATAAATATGTAACACAGGATTCAAACATTTTAAGTGGTTGATTTTTTAAGATGTATTTATTTTTTAGAAAGAGACAGAGTATAAGCAGGGGTGGAGCAGAGAGAGAAGGAAACACATAATCCTCAGCAGGCTCCAGGCTCTGAGCTGTCAGCACAGAGCCTGACATGGGGCTCGAACTCCTAGATGGCGAGCTCACTACCTGAGCTTACCCAACTAAGCCACCCCGTGCCCCAAGTGGTTGAATTCTTTCATGGTGTTCATTTGTTATTTTTGTTTTGCTGAGGAGCAGTCCCATGGAACTGAACATGTCACCATTCGGCAGAAACACTCCTCTATGTGTATTTTTAATGTACTCTCTAGAAGGAAAACTTCAATATTCCTTGGGCACAACCTTTTTCATGACAACTTACACATGATGGATGCTTATCTAGTACCTTCTGGATTGAAATAGACATCCAAACAATCTCACACAAATACAGCAAAGAGCAGAGGGTGAAGAACAAAGACAGGAAGGTGAAGAGCAACCTTAGCGTGATTCAGCTGACATACTCAGCAGTCTCACAATGCCATGATTCAAGTGTTTTATTCCCTATTAATGCACGCCTAGAAGAATTTCCAGGCTATTTTTTTCCTCCATTTTTTTTTCTTTCTTCAGATTCTGAGAAATGAGTTTCATGCCAACATTATTTGTATGTTATCCTTATTTTTACAAATTCAATGTAATAAATACATCATAGCACAATCATTTTAAAATGTAGTGAATAGGTGTGCCTGAGTGGCTCAAGTCAGTTAATCACCCAACTCTTGATTTTGGCTCAGATCCTTATCTCACAGTTCATGGGATTGAGCCTCACATGGTATTGCACGCTGACGGCATGGAAGCTGCCTGGGATTCTCTCTCCTTCTCTCTATGGCCCTCCCCCACTCACAGCACAGTCTCTCTCTCTTTCTATCTCTCTCTGTCTCTCAAAATAAATAAAATTTTTTAAAAAATAAAATATAGTGTGTTCATCCTTAACTTGAAGAGATTTAGAGATCAATGGATGTGATTTACTTTTTAGTAGTTACAGGTTACTTGAAATTCACTGTGGCAAAAAATATAGGACTCCATTTATGGTGAAGGTATTAATTTTTCCTTTAATATCAACTTACTTAATTTGAAAAATAATTACCACAAAAACTGCTTATATAATTATATGGACTGAGTAAAAATAGAGCAAAAATTATCACATAGCATATAAATGACTAGGGTTTGCAAAAATATAAAACACTAATTCAAATGAACACATATATCCCTATATTTATGTTTATTTTTTGAGAGAGAGAGTACAGGTGAGGAAGGGACAGGGAGAGGGAGACACACAATCCAAAGCTGGCTCCAGGATCCGAGCGTCAGTACAGAGCCTGACACAAGACCTGAACTCAAGAACCATGAGATACCTACAAAATATTATTGAACTAAATTAATAAATTAATCAAGATACTTTTATCATGATCCAGGACCAACATTCCACATTGTTACAAATATTAAAGAATTCATATAATAAAGCATTACAGTTTGTGTCACACTGTAAACTATTAAATATTGCTTTTATCCTTTTATAACCCAAACACAAAAATAATAAAAACGAAACCATGTAACCATTCAGGGAAGTTTTTATCATAGACTTTTCACAGATACATAGTAAGGACATTCCTTTGATAGATTCAGAAATGAACTGTTCAGAAAATGTTTTGTATAAGAAACATTGAGCTGTCTAAGAACGACTGAGTTTGAAGTCAACAGCCAAGTCTCTGGCTAGTAATGTTATCATTGAAGGATTGCAGCATAGAAAAGATTCAAGAAACTGTGCCTCTGAATTATCTTCATGATTCACATATATTTGGACTTGTATTCATCCTTTACTTAGCAATCAAGGGAGATTTTAAAATCTAATCATTTGGCTTTACTCTTAGGTGGCTCTCAAAGCTAAACAACCACCATAGCAATGATACTCAAGGAGTAACAAGTTCTGGGGTAGGGAAGTAGTCCTTATAATGATTAAGGCCATTGGCATAACTAGCAGCATATTGAACATTTCTGATATTTCACAAGCGTACTATGGAACTTAGAAACATTTAGACTGCAGTTCTTGTGTTAATAACTTAGCTTCCCTATAAGTGTTTTTTATGGTGTGCTTTTTGTTTTCCTTTACAGCCTTATATCCCTAAAATCCTTTATACACCGCATATCCTCTGGATGTACTGACCAATTGAACCAAGTTAATACATCATGCTGTCCCCATTTCTCTACTTTAGAAAATGGAGTGCACAAATGTAGAATTTTATTATCTACCCTTTTCACTTTCCTATCTCTTTGTGAACCATAGACAAAAACCAACTTTAAGATAAACACTAATATGTGAGGTCCAGCTGACCTGTCACACTATTCTAGAACCTACCTTTAGTCAGCCAGTCCTCTTCTGAGTCCTAAGAGTAGGTCTCCATTAACTTTGCTCTATAACCCACCATATAGTCCTCCAATCTCATACTATCTCCATTATAGTGAGTGAGTTCCTTGAAGGCAGACACTTTTAACTTCTCACTGTTGCATTATCAACGGATGGTAAGATGTCTTGTCATTAATTAAAGTGTAAGTCTATAAATCATATGCAGAGGAGAGTTGCCAAAAAAAAGAGCACAGAAATAAAAATTGTCCTTAGTTCTGAACATTAACTAACGTATTAAAATTATAATGTTGCCTTTTATTCAGTTTCTTGTTGTTTCCCTCAAGCTAATAATGTAAAATAAAGTTTTCCAGGGTCATGAGACACACCAAACACAGAAACTTCTGCTGGACAACAGGACCCAGCAAGTCAAGTCCACATTTAAAGACATGACTACTACAGAGTTCCCACTTGACACAGGTATACAGACATGGTTTGAAAAATGAGACCAACAGGTTTCTTCTCTATTTCCCTCAATGTCCTTCTCTTCTGCTCATTTCGATTTTCTTATCAACGAAACTAACTAGAGTCCCATTTTCAATCTTATATAATTGAAAAAACTCACTCTTTCCCAGAGCTTGGATTTTCAGTATGTATTATATTATTCTACATCACCAGCTCTCAAAATAATATTTTTTCTAAAAGAAAAAAAAAGAACCCTGTAGACCTCTCATATCATTTTCTCTGATCAGCATCACATGCTTTAATACTGGTACATAGTCAGGTACTATGTTAAGACAGCTTTGTACCTACAGATCTTCCTTGTCTGGAAAATACAGAGAAGGCACTATCCACTGTGAAGCCCTTTCAGCAGGGGTTGTGAGGGGAAATACCAATCTTGTTAGAAATTCTTCCTAGAGATTTTTGGATTATGTAAGATATGTAACCCTCTTCCCAAGTCATGGCTTTTTTTAGAAAGCAGAAATGGAGCCCAACAGTCTCATAAAATAAATGTTCTTAGATTGACTAGGACTGAATCTCTCAGCCCAGGGGTGCCTATGAGGGAACTCACCGAGTGGTCTCTGGGCGACATCTTTTGTTTTCAAGGACACAAGAAGGACGTATGTAAAACTCAATGGTCATGTTGTGGAGATAAATGTTATCATTTTTCACGTGAGTTCAAGACTTTTCAAGAGAGTAAGACTATCTGCAAGAGGATGAGCGCCACACTTGTTAAGATAGAAGATGAAAACGAACTGGTGATGTATATTTTGTTTTCTACCTCACACTGTATTTGTCTAGCCCTTACTTGTATGTTAAATCTTAGCACGCAATAATATTTGAGGCGTTTATAGCCGTAAGCTAACTCAGATCCAGACAGCGGCCATGTTAAAGTGAGACATACCAACTGAAATGAGGTTAAAATGTCATTGAACTCATCTAATTCATCCGCAATTAGAATTTCCACACTATAGTAAATGTAAAGTCAAACAGGAAGTAATTAGAAAATATGTATCTTTGGGGTGCCTGGGTGACTCAGTCAGTTAAGTGTCCGACTCTTGATTTCCCTCAGGTCATACTCTCAAAGTTTGTGAGTTGGAGCCCTGCATCAAGCTCTGCACTGAGCCCGGTTGGGATTCTCTGTCTCCTTCTTTCTCTGCCCCTTCCCCACTCACTCTGTGTGTGTGTGTGTGTGTGTGTGTGTGTGTCTAAAAATGAATACATAAACTTAAAAAAATGTATTACATTGATTTATTTTTGAGAGACATAAAGACACAGAGCACAAGTAGGGGAGGGACAAAGAGAGGAGACCCAGAGTCTGAAGAACGCTCCAGGGTGTGAGCTGTCGGCACAGAGCCCAATGCGGGGCTTGAACTCCCAAACTTTGAAATCATAACCTGAGCTGAAGCAGACACCCAACCATCTGAGCCACCCAGATGCCCCTAAAAATGAATACATAAGCTTTTAAAAGAAGAAAATATTTACCTTAAGACATACCGCTGTATCACATACAACTGTGTATCTCTATCGAGAATTTCATGGAAGTTTTCAGCCTCCCTGAGAAAAATCATTATATCTCTAACAAAATCAAGAAATATGTAGCATTATCACTGAGCTTGATGTAAAATTAAAGCAGAATGGAGAAAAATAGAAAGGACAGCCAGAAACCCTCAGTTTAACCCCCTTTCCCATGTTATTTTGTGTGACTAAATCAACAAATGAATTAGTCTCCTTGGAAAAGGTGGAGAGCAGGTAAAGAACTGGTCCTCATGGTAACTACACCAGTGGTGAGTAGAGCCATAACGTATAGAGAAGTTGAGCCACTCTACTTACTGTACACCTGAAATCAATAATTGTGTGTCAACTATTTTCAAATAAACAAAGAAATGAATGAAGTATAAACCCCCCCTCGGAAAGACTGTATTTTCTTTACAATACAATTAGGATGATCAAGGAAGATAAAAAAATGTGCAAATGCTTTGTAAAAATTAACGTACAAGGTGAATATCGGTTATTTTATCCTTACTGAGTCATCCAGCCAGCTGTATGAACACCTCATCCGATGGGGCTAAGGACTCTTTCCTCAAGATGCCCATTTTGCAAGAAGTAAACGCAGTGCTTATGTAACAAAAATATAAAGCAACATTGCTAAAAGAATCTCATATCTATCACGCCTGCACCCCAAAGTACAAATCAGACCATGTTGAGAAATCATCTTTGAGCTACAGGAATAAGTTATGAAAGGAAATTAACAAATAAACATAGTGAAACTAAAAGTATCTTCTTTAATGTCTCATTCATGCCTCTGTATTTTATAAAATACCAATAAATGAGATTCCATTATTTTATAATTTAAGTAGAATTGGAATGAAATTTATTTTAGGTTAAACACAATAATAAAATAATAATAACAGGATTATTACTTAACTTCAAAAACATAAAAAGATTTTTGCTCAGAGAATATGTTCCTTTTATTATAGAACTTCATTCAAATTCAGATGTCGTATTTCAGTTGGATTGGCCTGTCTCGTAAAGGAACCAGTAGTTCGTGGAAATGGGAAGATAACTCAGCGCCCTCTCTCCAAGTGTAAGTTTCTAGAATAGATACTAACTAGTAGGTTCTATAATCGCAGATGTGCATTTACATTCCTGAAAGTATGTAGGCAAAACATGCATACATACATATATAGGCCTATGTACATACACACATATATGTGTACATGCACACACACACAGATAAAACACACACACACACACACACACTTCCAAAGGACTTGGGTCCAGGAAATGAGTATTGGAAAGAGAGAAGCTTTCCAACTTCATGCCTTTCTTCTTTATCAGTTACTCTGGGATTGCCTCGGGCACAAACGGACAGTTTCTATAAGGAAAGAAAAGACACATCACCTTAATTTTGGACCAATACTTTCTATTCTGTTTACATTAATGAATGTGTATTTCACGTCATTGATATTCTGCTATTTCAGGACGCCTAACTGGAGAGAGTCAAAGGGTAAAAACTGTGCAAGCATATCAAGAACCAAGATAATTGCTTCTAACTGTTCCAAATCCCAGCTTTTTATTTGTGAGAAGAGATTTCCCTATGTGGCCACCTCATAATAAGGTACAATGACAAAAGACAAGGACAACATTTTTTCTTATAAAGACCCAGACTCCTCAAAGTCCTAGAGTCTTCCTCTCTCATTTCATAATATCTTTGCATTTTTATGGGCTGTATCAATAAGCCAGCCTCTGGCAGAGATGATGCTGGAAAATTGGGTGCACCAGAGTGAGCTACATCGGACCTCTCACCTCTGCGCTTTCACATGGAGATGGCCGAGTTATGAGCACAGGCTGGTGGAGTAAGATAGTATCAGTTCTCCTGGTGAGGATGAAGAAGGAACCTTCTCTATGCTCTATTTCTGCAACTCACACCGATTTAAGAAGGCATCCTGCAAACGTCAGTCACTCTTATGCACGTTTTGTCTGGAAACCAAAGCCACCAGTCATTAAAATGATTGTTCTCTATGAATGTGTATGTATTTCCGTTTGACTCCTTCCTTTTTAAGAGGAAGACTGTGCTGTATCTTGGAAAGCACAGAGGATCTCAAATCAGATCTGAGTTTCAGTTAGCTATGTGTTCTCTGGCAAGTTGAACCTTCTGGGTCACAGTTTCCTTATCAGTGGGAAACTACAAAATGCATTTGTAAAGTGGCTGTACCAGTTTGTATTCGTATCAGGGGTGTATGAATTCCATTTGTCTGAATCCCTCCAGCATTTAATACTGTCAGTGTTTAAAACCATTTTCAGAAGAGTGTAGCATAATTAAGTGTGGTTTAAATTGTATTTTTCTAATGAATAAGTAATTCTTACCATATTTTCATGTATCTTTTTGTTTACCAGATCTCTTTTCTGGTAAAGTAGTGATTCAAATTTTTGCCCACATTTATTTCATGGTTTTCTCGTTATTGAGTAATGAAAGACCTTCGTATGTTGGATACTGATATTTTATCAGACGTGTGTTTTATAAATATTGTCTCCCGTCTTTCATTCTTAACTTTGACTCTCTTAACTTTGTCCTTAGAAGTTTTTAGAAGATTAGAAGGGTAGAGGTTTTTAATTTGATAAAGTGTAATCCTTTTATAAATTCGTGACTTCTGAAGGGTTTTTGGTTCTAAGAAAGTTTCAATTTACCTGAAGTTGAATTGTTTTCTCCCATGCAGTCTTCTAAAAGATGTAAGTTTATAATTTGACAATACACTATTTGTAAAAAATAAATAAATAAATAAACAAATAAAAAGAAGTCAGTCAAAAAAACAAAAAATAAATAAAAGATGTAAGTTTACATTGAATTCTACACTCTACTTCAAGTTAATTTTTGTATACGGCGTGAATTCCTTTCTTTAAGCTTTTGCATATAAATGTCTAATTATTCTAGTATCACTAGTTGAAAGAAACATTCTCCTATTGAAATATCATTGACGCTTTTGTCAAAAGTCTTTTGGCCATTTACTTGGGAAACTATTTCGAAACTCTCTATCCTGTTCCATTGATCTGAGTATCTATCTTCTTTCATCAATATCTTTTGTTTTAATGGGTTCCACACTGAGCATGGAGCCTAATGTGGGGCTCAAACTCATGACCCTGAGATAAGATCTGAGCTGAGATCAAGAGTTGGACACTTAACCCACTGAGCCACCCAGGTGTCCTACCAATATCTTGACCAGTGTGTCTTTGATAAGTCTTCAAGTACAGTACTGTGAATTCTCCTACTTTGTGCTTTCTCAAATTTGGTTTGACAATTTAAAAAAGAAAGAAAAGTTCAGTTAGTGACCATATTTTATTATCATTCCAATACCCAGTAAAAGGAATCTGGGCTCCTTGGAGAAATGGTTGATTTTAAGTCATGGGTAGGAAATAGAGCCTGGAGAATGCGTACTCCTAGAAAATAGGGAAGTGCTGGGGCGCCTGGGTGGCTCAGTCGGTTAGGTGTCTGACTTCAGCTCAGGTGATGATCTCACAGTTTGGAGTTCAAGCCCCATGTTGGGCTCTGTGCAGACAGCTCAGAGCCTGGAGCCTGCTTTGGATTCTGTGTCTCCCCTTCTCTCTGCCTGCCCCATGCTCATGCTGTATCTCTCTGTCTCTCAATAATTAATAAACATTAATTTTTTTTTTCAAAAACAGGGGAATACTTAAAATAATGGGGGTGGATCAAACGGAGGGAGGAGCCAGGTGAACAAATTTCCTATGGCTAAAGCAACAACAATTTAAGTAACAAAATAAATAGCAAAATAAATAAAGTATCATTGGACTCTAAATCAAAATATAAAATAAATATCCCTCCGTTCATAACAGTATAAAATAATTGGTCAAATAAGTAAATGGAGGCAATGAGACAAAATTTTCACGCAGAATTCCAAATACAATTCCAAGTATAATTTTACTCCTGCTTCGAGGAGAAGGGCATAACTCCTCGCTCTGTAAGTATGTAGTGCACATGATTTCCACCCAAAGAAATCATTATAGAATCATATGGAAGGGGAAACAAAGAATAACTTTACAGCGGAAAACCTGACAAATATTACCACCCTGAACAAAGTTATCGTCAACACTGACAGGCCATATTCATCGCATGCACTTGATAAAATGGGATAAAAGTGGGCTCTGTACATGTGTCGGCTTCCTCCCCAAACTTGTGACCCTAGTCTACTCACGAGAAACATCTCAGCAAATCTCAACTGAGGGATCTATTTTTTCAATACCCAGAAAGTACTCCTCTAAACTATCAAGATCATCAAGAACACGCAAAACCTGCAACACCAAGTGGGGACTTTAGAAGACGTGACAGCTGTGATGTGATAACCTGGATGGGACCCTGGTTCTGGAAAATCGAAGTCAATTATGCATTCTGAATAAAAAAAAGGTCTCAGTTTAGCTTTCTTAATTATGACAAATATATAATATTAATATAGCATGTTAATATAGGGGATTGAGTGAGAGTATTTGGGAATTCTGTACTATCTTTGCATTTTGTCTCAGTACATTTAAAATCGTCCTAAGAATAAAGTGTAGTTGCAAAAGTAACAATCAGCCTGTAAGTTTCTACAAAAAAAAAAAATCTTACTGGGTTTCTGATTTGGATTGACTGAAATCTTAGATCAATTTGGAGAGAAGAGAAATCATAACCATATTGAAGCTTCCCATCCAGGAACATAGATAGAATAGCTATAGGTTTACTTGTCTTAATTTCTCTTATAAGTGTTTTATAATTTTCAGCATAGAGATGGTACATATGTTTTGGCACATATACACCATTAATGCAATGTGCTACTGTAACCAAATCAATGTGAGTTTGCGCTTGGTGACTCACAGAAAGACACTACACCATGTGAGTGTCACACAAAGGAAATCTTATTTGTGGCAAAGAAAGAGATCATGGCGAGTAACTTCCAGGTCACGACTCCCCAAGCGAGGGTGAATAGGTTCAATTTTTTCTTTTTTCTTTTTAGAGTTAGGATGTAAAAGAGGATCCATGTCACTGCATGTAGGGGACGGCATGAGGTCACACATGGCCCTTAAGGAAACGTGCTCCACACACATTGCATGTTATGTAAATGAGGTTTGTACTCTTCTTTGGGTGGAGATGGTAATATTACGAGGGTAAACGTAATTATCAGTCATTCAAGAGGTCACTCCCTGGTCCATCTGAGCAGGTGTGAGTCAGGGTTACACTCAAACTGGCCCGGGTAATCTAGGCAGCCTGAAGGTTTTGTCTAAACAGTCACTATTGCTTGAGAGGTGGTATTACTTTCCACCTGCCAGAGTTAAGAGAGAAACTGGAAAGATTTGCTTAAGGAAAAATGTGGGACTGGGGCACCTGGGTGGCTCAGTCGGTTAAGCGTCCGGCTTCGGCTCAGGTCATGATCTCACGGTTTGTGGGTTTGAGCCCCGTGTCGGGCTCTGTGCTGATAACTAGCTCAGGGCCTGGAGCCTGTCTTCAGATTCTGCGTCTCCCTCTCTTTCTGTCCCTCTCCTGCTCATGCTGTCTCTCTCTCTCTCTCTCAAAAATAAATTAAAAAAATATTTTATAAAGTTAAAAAAAAAAGGAAAAATGTGGGACAAAGGTTGGTGAGTACAAGCTGGTGGGCAGTAAAGGTCATGTCTTGGGGCCGGCATGTGACAATACTATTGTAAATGAAATTTTTGTTTATTTCTATTTCCAATAGCTTAATTTTAGCATATAGAAACATAACTGATTTTCATACATTGCCCTTGATCTGAAACCAAACTAAGCTCACTTAATAGTTTTAAGAGGAATCGGCGAAATTTTGGGATTTTCTATGTCGGCAATCATGTCATTTTATAAATAGGTATAGTTCCTTTTTTGCATTCCAATTGGTATCACTTTTTTATTTCTTGTTTATTGAACTGAAATGGCCTCCCTTGGGATGGAGAGGAGGGATGACCAGTGCAGATATCTTTGCCTCATTACCAATTTTAAGGGAAAGCACTCCATCTTTCACCGCTAAGTATATTGTTACCTGGAGGGTTTGTTTTTTTCAGTGTCCTTATCGTGTTGAGGAAAATCTCACTTATTCCCAGCTTGCTGAGATGATTGTCATGAAATGATGGAGAATTTGTGGTGCTTTACCTGCATCTGCTAAGGCTATCGTGTGGTTTTCCTTCCTTAGCCTCTCAATCAGGTAAATCACCCCAATTCATTAATCTTGCATGTGCGGAGTAAATTCCACTCCATCATCATGTCCACTATTCGTTAAGGATTTTTGCCTGTTTTGTGCATATAGACTGTGGATTCCTATCTATCTGGATTCACGACCCAAGTAATACCAGTCTCACAGAATGAGATGGAACATGTTCTATTTTCTTCTGTCTCCTGGAAGAGCTTATTTTTTCTTTTCAAATTTTATTCCATATTCTGTAAATATTTACCAGAATTCATCAGTGAAGCCGTCTGGGGTTCCCTCGGGAATGTTTTAACTACAAATGGGATAGTTCATGTTAGATATACAACGATATTCACATTATCAAATTCTTCCTGAGCATGTTTTGAAAGATCAAAATTTTTCAATTATAGTATTTTAGGTTTTAGAAAATATTGACAAAAAATTCGTCTTAATTATCCCTTATAATCATCAGTAAAACCTTCAATGTCTGTAGTAATGCTGCTCTTTGACGCCTCATATTGGTAATTTATGCCTATTCTTTTTCTCGCTCAGTCCAGCTAGAGGTTTATCATTGCTGCTGGACTTTTCAAACTTTATTGTTATATTTGTTTTATTATTTCCTTTATTTCCAGTTTCACTGATTTCTGCTCTTCATTTTATGATTTCCACCCTTCATTTGGTTTGATTTTACTTCTTTTTCTTATCCTAGTTTCTCAAGTTGGCAGAAGTTGTGATTATTGATTAGAAAAGTTGCTTCAAATGAAAGTATTGAATGTTATACATTTCCCTGTAAACACTGATTTAATTGCATCCCACATTTTAAATCTCTTGTTGATTTGCTTTCTTTCAGTTCAAAATATTCAAAAACTTTCCCTTAAAACAAACAACATCAAAGACATTTTTAAATCTTCTTCATGATTTTGTCTAACCTGTGCATTATTTCAAAGGATATTGTTTAGTTTTTAAACGTTGAGAGAGTTTATACTTTTTTAAAGGTGTATTCATTTGTTTTGAGAGGAACAGAGAGAAAGAGAGTTCACAGAAATGGGGAGGGGCAAAGAGAGAGGAGAACAAAGGATCCGAAGCGGGCTCTGGGCTGAGAGCAGAGAGCCCAATGCAGGGCTCTAACTCACAGACCTCAAGATCGTGACCTGAGCCAAAGGCAGATACCACCGACTGAGCCACTCAGGTGCCCAAAATATTGGGATATATTTTTTAATTTCTGGAGTGCCTGGGTGGCTGTGTTGGTTAAGCGTCCAACTTTGGCTCTGGTCATGCTCTGGTGGTTCATGGGTTCAAGTCCCATGTCAGGCACTGTGCCGACAGCTTGGAGCCTGGAGCCTCCTTCAGAATCTGTCATCTCCCTCTCTCTGCCCCTCCCCTGCTTGTGCTCTGTCTCTCAACAATAAATAAATGTTAAAAAAAGTAAGATTAAATAAAAATTGAAATATTTTTCTGGTATTGGTTTCTAGATTAAATCCACTGAGACCATAGTCTGTGTGATTTTGAGATTGCCTGTACGGACTACATACGGGTAAAAAAATACTTTAACTCGATGTGCTTTAGGCATAGTGTGCATTCTGCTATTGTTGACTGGGGAAATCCATAAACACCAGTTAGGTCATTTGGTAGAGAGTGATGCCCAGGTCTTTACTATCTTTACTGATTTTAGGAATGTACCCATTGATCATTAAGAAAGGAGTTTTAAGTTTCCAGCTATAATTGTGCATTTATTTATTTTTCCTTTTTGTTCTATCAAGGTTATATTTAGTTCCAAGAAGTATTTCTAACACAGAGAATGCATAAAGAGCAATATAGCAAACAGAGTTACTAACCTTAAACATGGAACAGATACTGGTATTTTTCTGTGTGCTTTAGATCCAGGTCTAGCGGGAAGGACTTGAATTCCTTTCCCCTCACTCTATAGGGAAAACCCGATTTGAAGTTTACACATATCCTTGTGCATAAGTTTTTTAAAATGTTTTTATTTATTTCTGAGAGAGAGAGAGAGAG